>NC_048227.1:76079548-76083312 GCF_002007445.2 Ailuropoda melanoleuca
GTATGTAGAAATAACTTGAGGCTTAAGATATTGTGAGGATTTTCTGATGGTTCTGCCAGGCAATAGCAATATAGATGATCTTAGTAAATATCAAATGATTTCACTCATATGTGGAATTTAAGAAACAAAACAGATGAACATAGGGGAAGGGAAGGAAAAATAAGATGAAATCAGAGAGGGAGACAAACCAAGACACTTTAACTATACGAAACAAACTGAGGGTTGCTGGAGGGGAGGTGGTGGGGGGATGGGGTAACTGGGTGATGGGCTTTAAGGAGGGCACTTGATGTATCGAACACTGGGTGTTATGTGCAACTGATGAACACTAAATTCTACTTCTGAAACTAATACACTATATGTTAATTAAATTGAATTTAGATAAAAATTTAAAAAAAAATACAATTTTGGGGAGTAAAATTTCTGGGACCTAGATGACTCAAAGCTGTGCTGTAACCCAGTAACAGCTGCTTTAATTCCAGTTTACTTTAGGCTTCCTGTTTTTGGAGTCTAAACCAAAGTATGTGGGATTTACCAAAGTCCCACCCATACAAATCATGTCTTCCTAGTACACTGAGGCCATCAAAGCACTGCTTATTCTCTGAGCCATATCTTCTGGACAGGGAAATGTCCACCAGACAGAAGCTGTCACAATATGCCAATTACCTCTTTAGACATCTTTCTTCTTGATATTGAGAAGGTGATTTTCTACCCTCTTGATAACTCTCTGATAGCTTTACATAAGTGTTTTGACATTTTTCTGCACTTGGTCTAGTTGTTATCATTGAGTGCATTAATACTAATTATAGAATCTACTATAAAAAGAAACATAGTCTCATATTCATTTTTTAAAAATTATTTTGAAATCATTTAAGATGTATGTAAATGTAAGAAGAGTATAGAGAATCCCTATGTTCATTTCACCCAGCTTCACTCATGTTAATTCCTTATAAGCTACCATGTATCTCTCAAAACTAAGACATGAACATTGGTACATTACTTTGATGTTGATATACTGGTACATGATTTCATTCATGTTATCATTAATGTCTTTTTGTTTTCTGGGATCCAACTTGGGATATCTAATTGCAATTAGTCATTGTGTCTTCTTAGTCTCCTCTGATTTATGAAAATTTCCTAGTCCTCCCTTATTTTTCCCAATCACTTTTAACAGCATCGGTCAAGTGTTTTGTGGCATATTTTTCATTTTACATTCTCTGCTGTTTTCTCATGATTAAACTGGGCTTCTGGGTTTTGGGGAAGAACACCACAGAGGTGAAACAGCTTTTTCACTGCATCACTCCTCTTTCTTTGTAGGTGCACATTTTGTCTATTTCCTTTTTTCCTTCTTATTGGCTCATAAGTCTTACAGTGTTTTGTTTGTTTGTTTGTTTTTAAGAGAGAGAGAGAAAGGCGGGGAGGGGCAAAGGGAGACAGAGAATCTTAAGCAGGCTCCATGTCCAGCGAGGGGACTGATGCAGGGCTCAGTCTCAGGACCTTGAGGTCATGACCTGAGCCAAAATCAAGAGTCGGATGCTTAACCAACTGAGCCACCCGGGCGCCCCAGTCTTATTGTGCTTCTAGGTAGATTTTTATTTTGGACAACAGTGTCTAAATATTCACTATGACTTAAAATATATATTTTTGACTAAGCATTGATGATCATTTGCTTCCAGTCCTTCACAATATACTTTAAATATAAATTTAAGTTAGAGAATAAGAGAAATAAGAGCAAAGTATTTTTAAGGCCCACCCGTGAAACAAGGCATTATAAAATAAACATGTCTCAATTTTAATACACTAATTAAGCAATACTGTTTATATTATAGGTATAGAATATTTATACAAAGTAGTCTTCTGTGATTAATATCAAATCTATGGAGTTTAAGGTTTATAACATTGTTACTTGTCTGGAGAATTTTGGGAACATGTCAAAATGTTTAAAACATTCTAGAATATTATACTTTAGATGAAAAGTACATCATTTTAGACCTGAAAGTTACCTTAGATAGATTCCTCATTGGTCTATTCAAATCCTTTAATAATATCCTTCAATATTATAGCCTTCAACTTCAGCTTCTTCTGTAACCAAACTTTAATACTGCCCTTTGTCCATGCCATTTGGCTTTTCCTTCTGGTCTCTTGAATTTTAACAGATTCATCTCTGCTTATTTCTTCTACTTTATTTGTTGCTCCAGCCACCCCCACTCTTTTCAGTCCACTCTCTGGCTTGGCCCCTTCTCTGCCTTCCACCTTACATTTCCTGAAAGAGATCAACAAATGTTGATCCTGTGGATTCACCAGAAGGATACTTGAGGGCACATATCCAGTCCCCTAGACAACTAGATCCAACTACTTCCAAGAAAGAGATTAGTTCTGCAGTCTAGCATCCTGGGCTTACACCCAGAGGGAGAAGAGTTCACTCTGAGATGAGATGATCAAGTCTCAGGCCTGGCAAAAGAGAGATAATGGAGGACAATGGAGGCATAATAATTTGACCCAGTATGTTGTTACCCAAGCTGTAAACAGAAGGCTTTGAGCAAAAGCCTTCAAGGATTTTCATTTTAGAAAAGTTGTGTATCTGTAATGCCAGGAGAGGGCTTAGCAGGCAACATGCCTTGCCTTGCTTTAAGAGAATGATCCTGAGCTCCGTAATAGGAGTTGTAGGGTATGAAGCAACAGACTCCAGAGGCCCTCCTTACTTTGATGCCAAAGAGGAAAGGTTTGGTGGGAACAGCTCCATAGATATACCTCTTCGGGAGTGCAACAGGGAGTCAATTCCATCAAGAACTACTATCAGCTCAAGTGCTGTCTCTGATGGAAGCATTTGCCCCAAGATGCTTTTGAGACCTGCTAATAAGAACTGCTACTTAGAGACACCACTGAAGACCATGCTTGCAGCTCTGGTTCCTCCCAAACTTAGCTTTACTTGGACATCATCGCTGGGGGCATTTGAAAGAGCTATTTCTGAGTTCAGGGCTTATAATTCAGTAGATTTGGGAAGGGTTTAGGAAGTTGTAGGTATATTTTAAACAAGCAGTCCTGGTGATTTTGATGTCCCTCCTCTTTATTGTTCAGATATTTCCAGCCTTCTCAAACCCCGGAGAAGAACTGATAATCAGTGATTTAAAGAAAGAGCATCATTCATTCTAGCTACAATACTTCTAACTAAAGGACTTATGTTTTTCTGTCAGGAAACATGATTGACATTGGTGGACTGAATCTCTGGGTGGTTTTGAGTTGAGTAAATGAAATTTGAGCTATAGCTACGTTATAGATGGTTGAAGAGGTGGCTGAAAGAGGAGAATCACATTACTAGTGATTGACAAGGATGCGGACATATAGATGGCACTACTTTAGGAGTCCTAAAATCATCATAAATGTTTTTCCTTTATATGAGATTCTCCCCTTTCTCTGGCTGGGATTATCCCTTTTAATTTCTTTGGGTTGTCAGTAGACTGCTAACTAAATATGCATGGTTACCATAGTAAATTTTGCTCAAATTTCCTCATACAGAGGAAAAGTTATTTACATATGATTTCCTCTCCTTACCACTCTTCTGGACTGCAACTCAAATGGAACTTAGATTCACTTTGATTCTGCTTTTGAAACATGGCAGGCTTATATAAAAATCCCTGAGAAACCATCATTAATTCTTGAAGACACTTTTTTTCCCTGTAAACTATATGTAGAGCTTTGATATAATTTTGATTTCCTATGTGACAGAATTTTATATCCACAGAATATTTTTCTTCCTCTTTTCATCA
>NC_048227.1:76083568-76101830 GCF_002007445.2 Ailuropoda melanoleuca
TCCACTCTCTGGCTTGGCCCCTTCTCTGCCTTCCACCTTACATTTCCTGAAAGAGATCAACAAATGTTGATCCTGTGGATTCACCAGAAGGATACTTGAGGGCACATATCCAGTCCCCTAGACAACTAGATCCAACTACTTCCAAGAAAGAGATTAGTTCTGCAGTCTAGCATCCTGGGCTTACACCCAGAGGGAGAAGAGTTCACTCTGAGATGAGATGATCAAGTCTCAGGCCTGGCAAAAGAGAGATAATGGAGGACAATGGAGGCATAATAATTTGACCCAGTATGTTGTTACCCAAGCTGTAAACAGAAGGCTTTGAGCAAAAGCCTTCAAGGATTTTCATTTTAGAAAAGTTGTGTATCTGTAATGCCAGGAGAGGGCTTAGCAGGCAACATGCCTTGCCTTGCTTTAAGAGAATGATCCTGAGCTCCGTAATAGGAGTTGTAGGGTATGAAGCAACAGACTCCAGAGGCCCTCCTTACTTTGATGCCAAAGAGGAAAGGTTTGGTGGGAACAGCTCCATAGATATACCTCTTCGGGAGTGCAACAGGAAGTCAATTCCATCAAGAACTACTATCAGCTCAAGTGCTGTCTCTGATGGAAGCATTTGCCCCAAGATGCTTTTGAGACCTGCTAATAAGAACTGCTACTTAGAGACACCACTGAAGACCATGCTTGCAGCTCTGGTTCCTCCCAAACTTAGCTTTACTTGGACATCATCGCTGGGGGCATTTGAAAGAGCTATTTCTGAGTTCAGGGCTTATAATTCAGTAGATTTGGGAAGGGTTTAGGAAGCTGTAGGTATATTTTAAACAAGCAGTCCTGGTGATTTTGATGTCCCTCCTCTTTATTGTTCAGATATTTCCAGCCTTCTCAAACCCCGGAGAAGAACTGATAATCAGTGATTTAAAGAAAGAGCATCATTCATTCTAGCTACAATACTTCTAACTAAAGGACTTATGTTTTTCTGTCAGGAAACATGATTGACATTGGTGGACTGAATCTCTGGGTGGTTTTGAGTTGAGTAAATGAAATTTGAGCTATAGCTACGTTATAGATGGTTGAAGAGGTGGCTGAAAGAGGAGAATCACATTACTAGTGATTGACAAGGATGCGGACATATAGATGGCACTACTTTAGGAGTCCTAAAATCATCATAAATGTTTTTCCTTTATATGAGATTCTCCCCTTTCTCTGGCTGGGATTATCCCTTTTAATTTCTTTGGGTTGTCAGTAGACTGCTAACTAAATATGCATGGTTACCATAGTAAATTTTGCTCAAATTTCCTCATACAGAGGAAAAGTTATTTACATATGATTTCCTCTCCTTACCACTCTTCTGGACTGCAACTCAAATGGAACTTAGATTCACTTTGATTCTGCTTTTGAAACATGGCAGGCTTATATAAAAATCCCTGAGAAACCATCATTAATTCTTGAAGACACTTTTTTTCCCTGTAAACTATATGTAGAGCTTTGATATAATTTTGATTTCCTATGTGACAGAATTTTATATCCACAGAATATTTTTCTTCCTCTTTTCATCACCTGACATTGTGGTGATTCTTAGAACTGCAAATACTGGAGAATGAAGAAATGAACCCAACCTTGTATTTAAAACTGTTTCTGAGATCTTTCTTTGATGTAATGTTGAGGGTATAGCATGATTGTATGAGTCAGTTTGTGTGGAAATGAGGAACGAGCCTTTCACAGTTATCCTTGAAGTCGTTCCTTTATGGAAAAGCATCCAGGTATCACTAATTGTTATGAATAGAAATTTAGGGAAATGCTTATTTAGGGTTTCAGACTTCCTTTCTCTACAAATAATTCTTGTATTGACCAACATGGTGGCAGTTAGTACTTTGAACAACAATATAAGAAAGTACCAAGTTACAATGAGGTTTACCTGGCATCCTCCAAAACAGCAAGTTTCAACTCTAGTTAGAACACACAGAGCACTTGAAATATTTTGGAATTACACACATAAAATTCATAATTCATTTAAAAGACAGACCTTTGTAAGAAAGATAAAATTAAGAGGATTGTGTTCTTCCTTTCTGCTGATCAGTTTATAGTTTTCCCCTAGCAATATTGTGCTTAGAAAGTATCAGTAAATCCTTGTCAAATTAATACAGTATTATTAAAAAATCATGAAGGCCAGAGAAAGTAAGCAAGAGTGGAATCTTGAGGAGGAAGCACCAATACTTAGGGGCTGGTTATCTCAGTGTTATAGAAGAGAATCTACCAACATTTATTAAAATGAATAAAAAGAAGAAACTTAGGCTTCTGTTAAGCTAGGTAGGGTAGCACAGGGTTGTAGGAGAAGGCATGAAAGTACAACTTGCTGTCTTTTAGGTGCTCCCTAGATTCGACTTTTAGATACAGCCTTGCCATTGATTAAGCATGGAGCTTGGACAGATGAGTAAACTGTCCAATGTGTGTCCCAGCCAGTTCATCTGACTATAATGAAGATCAAAGTAGGACATTTATAGTACTGCCTCCTTGTCTACATAACATGATTCCAAGTTCTCTAGTTTTATCATTGGCTTAAGCTCACCCCTAGTTGCAGTGTGATTGAGCTGGCTTAGCCTGAATTGAGACCATGGTGCATGCAAGTGGCAGAGCCATGCTGTGCTGTTTCATATGGTCAGCACTGGGGTGGGGGGATGGTGACTAAACAGGAATGAAAGAATAAGCAGTGCAAAAAAAAAACCATGAGCTTGCTGGAGTTTAAAGAGACAGAAAAAATAGATGAAGGTCTCAAGTGCTGACATGGGTTAGTCCGGGGCTTGGAAGATTATAATCATGATAGCTAACATTTATCACACACTTGTTTTATGGCAGGCACTACTCCAAGGGTTTACAAGTAGAAACTCACATGGACTAATACTTGCCTTATTTTATAGTTGAGGGAAATATGGTATAGAGAGGTCAAATAACTTGCCCAGCATTCCAAGCNCTGTAGGAGAAGGCATGAAAGTACAACTTGCTGTCTTTTAGGTGCTCCCTAGATTTGACTTTTAGATACAGCCTAGCCATTGATTAAACATGGAGCTTGGACAGATGAGTAAACTGTCCAATGTGTGTCCCAGCCAGTTCATCTGACTATAATGAAGATCAAAGTAGGACATTTATAGTACTGCCTCCTTGTCTACATAACATGATTCCAAGTTCTCTAGTTTTATCATTGGCTTAAGCTCACCCCTAGTTGCAGTGTGATTGAGCTGGCTTAGCCTGAATTGAGACCATGGTGCATGCAAGTGGCAGAGCCATGCTGTGCTGTTTCATATGGTCAGCACTGGGGTGGGGGGATGGTGACTAAACAGGAATGAAAGAATAAGCAGTGCAAAAAAAAAAACATGAGCTTGCTGGAGTTTAAAGAGACAGAAAAAACAGATGAAGGTCTCAAGTGCTGACATGGGTTAGTCCGGGGCCTGGAAGATTATAATCATGATAGCTAACATTTATCACACACTTGTTTTATGGCAGGCACTACTCCAAGGGTTTACAAGTAGAAACTCACATGGACTAATACTTGTCTTATTTTATAGTTGAGGGAAATATGGTATAGAGAGGTCAAATAACTTGCCCAGCATTCCAAGCTAGTAATTTTTGGAGCTGTGATTTGAATCCAGTGTGTCCTCTGAGTACCAGAAAGGCACAAGAACAAAAGTTTTCTTCTGTGTCTGGGTTTTCTTGGCAAATCTGCTGGGCACTGCAAACCCAAGAGGCCTCACCTCCCAGCAGAACTTGCTTCTCTCTGCATGAGATTGCACAGACCTGGGACTGGGCTGCTGCCTTGTTTTTAACTTAGAGGGATTTAATCTTTTAATGTTTCATGTTATGAAAAAATTCTTTTTTTCTTTTTGATAGTAACTTACTTTAAAAATACAGAGTAGATTTTTTTAAACATCTGAATTCTTTGTTTTGTAATCTTTTTGTTTATCTTGCTTATTTTACCTTTTTAATGATTTTTAATTTCTAGTTTTAAGAGTTTTATCTTGGTATATTTATATTTATCATGTATTGTGTTTCTTTTTTAACTTCAGTAAAATTTCTTTTATATTGTCTCTTATACACACACACACACACACACACGCACACCATTAATTTTAATTTTTTTTTAGAATTTGATGGGTTCTAATTGTATTATAAGCTTGTCAGAATTTTTTTCTTGTCTTTCAAATTTTTTTTAAATCTGTCTTTTATAACTCATGTAACTTTTTCTTATAATTTCATCAGTTTTATTGTAGCTTATATTTTAAAGTATTTTACATTATTTTTGATCATTTTATTTTGAGCTTATTTTGTACTTTTATTATTAAATGCTATTCTGTATGTCCTGTGTTTAGTTGTTTTGATTCATTGTATTCAGCAGGGTTTTAAATAACTTCGAAGAGATTCATTTCACCAAAGTATAGACAGTTATATCAAATATTACATTTGGAAGAAAGACAGCAATTCCCCATCTTATAGGTAATTGTATTAAAAATATTAAGTAAAGGACCAGGTGAATGATTTTTTTTGGTGTTGTTCATCGAAACTCTTAAGATTTGTGTTTTACTTTGGCTCATGTTAGCTCTTTAAAATTGTTACCTTTATTATCAATTAGGTAAAATCCTGTCTGGACTGAATTGACATTGTTTATCTCATTGTTAGAAAAAACAGTCACCTATACGCCTAAATTAACTAATCTCTTAGTCTTTTGGACATTTCAAAACGTTTACAGTTTTGATTGGAATAAATTTCTGACTTTCTTTTTTAGACAAGTGGTATTTTTTGTATGAAAGACAGTATTTTCACACACTCCACTTTTGGTCAGTGCCAAAATCACTGTATGTAAGGAAATTTGCAAAGGATGGAATAAGATTTAATACTATGTAGAATTTTTAGCTTATACATCCACTAATTCTTTCTTCCATATAAATATTATGCGGACATAAGTGCATAAGAATTATGGTAGCACCTTATAGAAGAATTTCAGAAAAGCTGTGTAAACCAAATTCCACTTGTTATATTAATTGCAACTTGTCATAGAAAACACCTATGTTAAAGTTCTCTGGACTAAGAATTATAAATTGTTGTCAGTTATTTGGGTCTCAGTTCTAAAGCATATTGAGATTACAAAATTATGAAGTAAGAATAATATTTATTATGTACAGAAAGAGAGAAAAATAACTATTAAATATGCTGGACTATATAAGAAGCAATTGAGACCACTGAAACTCATCTGTGGCTTTTAAAATCAAGAGTGAAGTCCTGAGCAAATATTCTGTGATGGAATAGCAGGTCATGCTCGATGTGATGATGTCTTATCATTTTTAATTTTAATATCGCCAAAGTAGGGGCTAAGCCTTTCAGTTAAAACATAACCTCCATGGAGAGGAAGAGGATTAGTGGGTTAACTATTGTTATTGTTATAAACAATGTTGGCCGTAATAATTTTGTATATGATACTTCATTGATTACAAAGCACGTGTCATACCCTCTGCCATCTCACCTTCACCAAAGCCTTGAGGACACTTGAAGGCAAAGTATTTTTTATTCTCCTTTTGCAGATGGAGGTTAAATAACTTGTTTATGGTAACACAGTGGTAAATGTTCAACATTAATCTCTGGTCTAGGTCCAGTTGAAATCTTCTGATGGCAAATCTCATAATCATTTCATTTCCTAAACTGAACCCTTGGGTCCAATAAGCCATCTTCTAAGTATGTATTGGCCATTGGTCACAAGGGCTGTGTGACACTGTGGATAATTAAGTGCCATCTACCATCTTTACAGAGAAGAACCTGAGGGTATATCAGAAAATCAGTCTCACATGGGAAAGATAATGTACTATTATCTTTATTGCAGAAGTATACTTGAAAATACAACGAAGGATCTTGAAGCTAATAGAATAAGCTCCTGATCCCTAGGGAAACTATTTCTACACTAGAGCCATCATCAAAAGTCCTTGAGACAAGTAACCCAGGAGAGGAATGGTTATGATTGCACTTTACAAGTGAACTTAGAAAGATATCAGGAGCTGCTTTACCAGGTCCCCTGCTATGAAATAAAAACTGGAGAAAAATCGACTACAAAGCATTCTAGCCCAAGGATGTGTACTATTTTGTACCATGGCAGACTGACTGCAGCCAAATATGTATTTTCATTGGAAATATGTAAATGAATAACTTTGCTGAATTCTGCTACCTGTGAATCACAGAAGACATACAATTTAAATTCTAATCATGGGTAGCAAAAGTCCTATGATACTCATTTTGCAAAGGAGAATGGCAACCGTGGCAAGATTACAAGTTAGAAAATTGTATTTCCCTTGTGTAAATTTGCTCTTCAGCTTCATGCAGTAAGAATTATTTATTTTCTTATTCAACAGATAAGTGCCTTTTAAAACCAAGCCTACTATTGGGTTGAGCCATATGCAATTGCCAATATTTGACTATTTTTAGTCAATAAATATGCAGCTTCATATGGTTTAAACTAATATATATGCCAAAGCATGAATAGAAATATTTGCAGAAATTTAAATTGTCCTCCGCATAACCTCACCTGTACATATTATTTTAGCAAAAGCATTAGAGGGAAATCAAGTCTCTTCATCGAAATTAAAGTTTATAATAATTTATACTAGTTATTTTGTGATGGTTTTTCCTTACTTTGTTAGTGATATGGTGAATATTAAACTAAAAATGAATCACACTGCATTTATTTCCTAATTTTTGGTGGAGGGGAGAATAGCAAATAGCCTTTTCATATGAATAATCNATTTCCTAATTTTTGGTGGAGGGGAGAATAGCAAATAGCCTTTTCATATGAATAATCAGGCATTACTTAGGAGCCATGGGGAACTATGTGGAAGTTGAAGGTATATTAGTTACAAGTAAGAAGTTTGGAAACTGAGCTGTTTTGGCTCCTAGAGTGTAAAGCATGTATGCACATATCTGTGTTTTTACATCCACACATGCCAGTACCCTTATATGTGCAGCATAATCGGATAGATAGTAGTTCTATCAGGAGTGCTAGTTCCTACCTTCTTAGAGGCATTTCAAATATTTTTTTAAATTTAAATTCAGTTAGCCAACATACAGTACATCATTAGTTTCAGATGTAGGGTTCCATAANATATGTGCAGCATAATCGGATAGATAGTAGTTCTATCAGGAGTGCTAGTTCCTACCTTCTTAGAGGCATTTCGAATATTTTTTTTAAATTTAAATTCAGTTAGCCAACATACAGTACATCATTAGTTTCAGATGTAGGGTTCCATAATTTATCAGTTGCATATAACACCCAGTGCTCATCACATCACATGCCCTCCTTAATGCCCCTCACCCAATTACTCCATCCCCTAACCCCCCTGCCCTCAAGCAATCCTGTTTGTTTCCTATGGTTAAGAGTCTCACATGGTTTGTCTTCCTCTCTGACTTCTTCCCATTCAGTTTTCCTTCCCTTCCCCTATGATTCTCTGTGCTGTTTCTTATATTCCACATATGAGTGAAACCACATTTCAAATATTTTTAAACCTGATACCCAGTTTATAGCAGTTATCCATTATTTTCTTCAGGATGAATTATCTTATTGCAAGACTACTGGTGAAAATTTTTGAAAATAATGTTAAGGGAAAAGAAACCTCTTATGTTTTTGAAGAGAAAAAAATCATCATAATGATTTAATTTTGCTATTTCTTATCTTTACATTTGTTCTTTTTATCAGTGGATGAAAAACATTTTGTTCTTCCTTCTTATGATTTGTTATGCTCATTCCATTTATCTTATAACAAGATAAACTTCGGTGTTGAATTAGCTGTGATACAGCAGCTCACACATTAATCATTCCTGAGCAAATGCATTACTAAAAAGATAGGACATCAAAAATATGGCTGGAATACAGTTTCAGTTCAACCACCGAATGATTCGATACTACAAAGAAATGTTATGAGTTTATATGGCCAACGAGTAGTGCTCAGCATTTAGCCTCTTTTTTCATTAACAAATACCGAGCACCACCTGTGTGGAAAACTCTATCTTAGGTGCAGGGGACAAAGGACATTATATTTTGGGGGGATAAGATAGATTAATCAGGGAAAACATCTTGAAGTCTTGGACAAAGTTGTAAAGGCATTCCTAGCACAGAAAAACCTTGGTTACTGGGGGTGGAGTTAGGGAATGGAGGAAGGGGAAGCGACAGGGGACAGAGAGAGACTAAGAGAGCAAGAAAATGGCAGGGACCTTGTTGGGGGACTGCAAGGTTGCCACACAGGAAATGTGGAAGCAAGTGATGGGATACCCATTGTGTTCAAAGCAATTGCTTGACCCACCATGATTATTTTAGTCACTGCGTATCTGAATAAATTGAGTAGGGAGGCTATCTGTACCAAGCTATAAGACAGTTTCAGAATGAGAAAATTCAATTTTATTTATTTTGGGGGTGGAGGGGCAGAGAGGGTGGAGGGGCAGAGGAAGGGAAGAGAGAGAGAATCTTAAGCAGGTTCCATGCCCAGCGCGAAGCACAGTCTCATAACCTTGAGATCATGACCTGAGTCGAAATCAAGAGTCCAACTCTTAACCAACTGAACCACCCGCGTGCCCTGAGAAAATTCAGTTTTAAACTACTCTTGGGAAAAGACCCAAACACCTGCCTTTCAGAAACATGTCACAGCAACAGCTTTTAGGGGAACAGAATTCCTTCCCTGTACAATAATTATGACTAAGTGCTTCTTAAACTAAAAAAATTAAATAAGAATGTTTATCAGCCTAAGGAATTAAAGCATTTAGGTTTTTTTTGGTTTGTTTTTGTCTTTGCTTTAGTTTGTAAGATGTATCCTGTTTTGTAGTTCTTTTCTGACAAGTCTCATGTCATATGAGTTTCACTTTTTAGTGTGAAGAACCTGTTAGTAGAGTTGCAGTGTGCCGTCCCTCAGTTTTTCCCAGCGTTTTGGTCAGTCTTTCTCCTGAGACCTAGCTTTGTAATAATTCCCCAAGACAAGCACGGGGTAATATTTTTCTCCATGTTACCGTCACAGATGGAGTGGGCTACCTGGTAGAACAGGTTCCATGCTAAAGAAAGCAGACACATTTTCCTTGAGACGATGACTCGATGAAAGCCTCAGGGAACTGATGGAAAGAGAGAAGGGATAGAACTGTAGACAGAAAAGCCAAATGCAGAGTAACCCATTTTGTCAGCACTTACATTATGTTGTCTGGGTGCTATGATGTAGTCTCAACTAGTCCATTCCATTATCTGATGCTTGCTAACAAGGCTAAACTACTTACATGGATGATGTTAAAAATAGGCAAGCACCAAATAAAAGCACCTCTCTGTGACCACAGAAAGAGTCTCTCAAGTTGTACAGTGGATTGCAAATGATGTTCTCTGGAAGCCAGATCATTAGGACAGCAGCAAAATGAGGGCAAGTAGTGTCCTGGGCAACATAGCATGTGTAAACCCATCTTCTTACCCACAGAGCCACACAGCTGAAATTTGCCAAGACTCACTAGTATCTTCCAGGAACCCCAGGGAGGGGAGCCCCGGAGAGCAGTCACCCTCAGCCCTGCCCTGGATAAGGCCCTGTAATAGGACCGAGAAGAGAGATGGTTCAGAGCATTTTCTCCCTAACTCTGGAAAAATTGCACAGTTGGTGCCTAACTTTTATTTCTGAAAATAGCACAGATAATTTTTCAGCCCAATGAAATTTTTATTAAAAGAGGAAACAAAGGTAGACTGTGGAGAGGAGCTGATGTCAGTGCCTCTGATGATACTAAAATTTCTTTTACAATGATAAAAGAAACAGTATCTCCAAGTACTTAAGGTTCTAAAATTGGAAGCAGATCAAATAATGACAAATAGGATACATATATGAGAGAGGGAACTGTAAAGCATAAGGTAAACGCAATCAAGGTTGAAAAGATATAAAATAATTAGGTCAAGAGCAGTCAGTAAAATCGATGCCAAACTAAACAATACTTTGATATTCTGTTATGGAACAAGGATTTGGGGTGATTTTGAAAAATCACGTCACCACGACTCTGTCCAGAACTCCCAGCTGCAGAAAGAGAAGTAAACAAGTCATCCCGTTGGAAGACTGCAAGGTTAAAGAACAGGCAAAGACATAAAACTCAATGGCATTCTTGTTGCTTCCCCATGACATGATTCTAGCTCCCTAAAGGAAAACTACAAAAGGATGTTTCTAGAGATAGGAATACAAATACCATTTTCTCATGTGTTTTAAAATCAGATAACAAGAATGAAGTTTAGGTAAAGGAGGTTGTCCGTATTTGCTTTTCAAATGTATTTCTATATCCTAGATGCTGTCATTTAACATAGAATTTTTCCCACTGCCTTTTCATAGATTGTTGTGCAGCTGAGGATGCTACTGTGTACTAGGCATTGCTAAAGCTAGCTCTTGAGTTCCTTGAGGGAGGGGACTGTGACTTACTTCTTTTTGCATTTCTCTACTTCTCAGCTTCTGTCCCATAAATATAGGTGTAAAATCTTCCATGCCAACAGCCAAATCAAATCATTCTTGCCTGGGAGTAGAAAGTGGGACTTGAGTAACCTAGTTTGACTATCCCGAAGAATCAACCAGGTAACTTTCAAATTTGTGACAGGAAGGTAACACCTTAGAGTTTTGTAGTTATTTTCATGTGTCAGTCATGTATATGCTGGAGGGACACCAAACTCCCAGAAAAATCAAGGACAAAAAGGTAATCAGTTATTTTGGATTCAAATGTAAATATGCTCGTAAGAACATGAATGGGCAAAATATATATGCACGGCAATAATTTTTACTTAGTCCCTGTCATTTCTTGGGCTGCCTAAGAGATATATACTTTTTCAATTCAAAAATAACACATAAGCACAATGCCACAGGGCCCACAAAATTTTACCTTGAAGACTGTGGATTAATTACTCACATCAGATAACAATTTTGCATCCCTATTCTGTCATTTAAGAGGCACTTTCTAAAAAGCAGAGAGATAACTAGTGTCCTGTAAAAACGCACAAAACCAAATTGGTGTCTCCACTTTGATTTCTCTTTTGAAATTAATTTCCAGTTTGATTTTCTTTGCCTCTCGTGTCCTAGTTGATCATTTTGTAGCATCTGGATAATTTAATGTTAACATCTGGAATTGAGATTTTTTTTTATGTGTCTGATGCATATAGAATACTTCTGTAAGAAATGTATTTTCCCCAGCTGCTGTTTATTCATTTCAAAGAGACATGGTTAAGTGAGTGTAATAGCCTCTAAAATTCCTGAGGAAACACAAAGCATGTTTAATACAAAGTCCTGCCAGTCTATTCTCTCTCCTACCAGCTTTTCCCACGACAGACGTGGTGGAGATCTGCATGGAAGGAAGAGTTTTGAATGGTAACAGGTGGTGGTGTTGAGCGCAGGACCTTGGAAATCAGGCCTGCTTTGGAACCACTGGTCTGTCAGTCAATGGCTGTGTAACCTTGGGCAAAATCTTTGAAATTCAGTTTCTTGATCATTTTGAGATGTATAAAGGTATGTATAAATACATACCTTCCAACATAGGTCATATTAAATGAGATGATTTATATCAAATATCTGGCTCAAGGTGGGGATTCAATGAATGGAAACTGTTATTATCATTTATTTTTGTATATTACATACAGAATGCAACTTAGAATTCTTTCTTTTCCTGACTTTCTAAGGCTTTTATGTGTCTGACTGGCAGTTTGGTGATTTGTACAAGGTTTTTCAGAGCTGCGACTGAATCTTGCCTTTTAAAAAAACTTGCTCTTTGAGTGGAAGGAGACGAAGGACTCAAGCTGGCTAAAGACATTGTAACGGAAGCCAGAGAATGCTTCCTTTCTGAGTTTCTGTAGCAAAGACTGTGAGGGTGTATGTGCAAAGAAACTGGACACTTGAAGCAATCCTTCGGAATTCACAAACTAAAATAAAACCTATGAGTTTCAGCTCTTGCGGTGGCAGAGATAAAAGAGTTCAACGCTATTGGTGAAATGTTTCAAATGTTATTAAACTCTTCTCGGAAGAGGCTAAATGACTTGTTTTTATCCCCCACCCCCAATTATTCACCTTCAAAGATGAAATTTGTAATATTTAGTTAGAGGAATGCACTGAAGCTTCTGAATACAGCTCTGAACAGTTGCAAAATCTCTTGAGTGGTGTTGGGATATGTGTAGAACCAATGCAATTAATGTAAAGGGTTTTTCATTTACTTGGTTTTACAACTTTTGATATCTTTGTTAAAAAATTAGCTTCATTTTACATTCACAGATTAAAAGGCATTTTTCAAGGGGATGTGAGTTAACAGTTTCAGAGAAATGATTTTAATAACGTGGGTTTCACATATTGAATCTAAAAACCTAATAATTTTCTTAACTATACTTTCCTGTGTTCCTATGCTACCTTAATGAAATTGAGGGTTTGCAGATTGTCTCAATCTTTATTCTTTCCTCAATACTTAGCAGGGTTGGTACTCAATAATACTAGATAATACTAGGTGAGTGAATGAATAATGTTAAAATAAATTATTACCATTCTTTATCAAAGAAATATCCCCTTTTACCTCCACTTATTCCCAGGAAAAGTATCAAGGTGGCATACATAACAAAACACTTTAAACTGATGAAAAGGAAAATTTAACTGAACAACAAATTAAAGAGAAATGCATATTTACTGCTCATCTGGATTGAGTTATTGCAGTTGAACTCTTAATTTAATTTGGACTTTTTCAGACAATTAGGGCAAAAAAAGGAAAATGTCAAACTCTGTAGTTTCCTTGTCTAACAAAAGAGAGCATCCAAATTTGCAGAACAAACATTTTCTTGGCAGAAAATTCTCAGAGAAAATTTTAATGCAGTCCATATGTAAAGGCTTCAGATAGCCAAAAGTACAAGATTTTCAAGCATAAAACTAGCAGAGAGGACCATATCACTTGTTTATTTCTACCACATAAGAAAACTTAAGGGCCTAATCTTAAAATTTTCACTTAATAGTGATCTATGAGTCTCTGAGCAACTAAGATAATATGATATAATTCCATGATTTTGTGATAAGATAACAACCCAGGATGGAGCCTGGAGGATGGATGGGTAGTTTGTCCATCTTGATGTCCCTCTCAGATGTCAAATGTACAAGCAAATCCACAGGGCTGAATTACTTACAGGAACTTAAGCATCACTATTCCTTGTTGCTGGGTAGTCTTCTGGGTGCTTAACGTAGAGAATATATTTCTATGAAGAGCTAGCTCACTGCCATGCAGAAGTGCATTGTCAGGTGATTAGAACCAATATATTTACCCCAACATTCATTTTAAGTAATAATAGCTAACATTTATTGATCACTTGCCACATGCCGGACACCATTCTAAGCGGTTTGAGTCTCTTAACCCATCAAACTTTCACAATAAATACATGTAGGAGACATTATCAGTGTTCCAGTTTTATGAATGAGGAAACTGATGAGCAGTATTACTTTGCTCAAGATTATACAGTAACAAATGGCAGAGCCAGTTTTCACCCAGGCTGAGGCTACAGCCTGAGTGCTTAGCCACAGTCACGAATTTACCTTAATTTGCCTATGAATGTGTATTGTCATGTGGATTCTGCAGAATGGACACTTAAAAAAAATTTTTTTTAAATATTTTTTTATTATATTATGTTAGTCACCATACAGTACATCCCTGGTTTATGATGTAAACTTTGATGATTCATTACTGAATGGGTACTTTAGACCATTTCATGGAATACAGAAGGACATGAACAATGATAACAGGGGCACTAACTAAAATCTGCTTGCTTTAACCTTGAAAGAACATCAGTCTGATATCTGCCAAGGATCTGATTGTGAAGAAATTGTGTTGTGATCAGCAGGCTAAAGTGAAGACGGTCATAAATACTTTGTGGAATAGGTGAATGAATGGATTAACCTTCTGCATGGTATCCGGCGGTAAAGGAGTGCTCATCTTATGGAAGTGGTTGTGGTTGACCCGAGTGCATTGGATTAGCAGTAAAATCAGGGTTTAATTCCCAACTCTACCTCTCTTATTTTCTGCAAACTCCTAGGTTCTACGTTCAATGTGCCTTCTTAGAAGCTCAGTTTTTTATTTATTTATTTATTTAAAACAATTTTTTAAAATTATATTATATTAGTCACCATACAGTACATCCCTGGTTTTTGATGTAAAGTTCGATGATTCATTAGTTGCGTATAACACCCAGTGCACCATGCAATACATGCCCTCCCCACCACCCATCACCAGCCTATCCCATTCCCACACCCCTCTCCCCTCTGAAACCCTCAGTTTGTTTCTCGGAGTCCATAGTCTCTCATGCTTCATTCCCCCTTCTGATTACCCCCCTTTCTTTATCCCTTTCTTCTCCTACCGATCTTCCTAGTTCTTATGTTCCATAGATGAGCGAAACCATATAATAATTGTCTTTCTCTGCTTGACTTATCTCACTTTAGAAGCTCAGTTTTTAACCTGTAACTTGGTTTAAAAGCTGGCTCTCTCTATCCCCCACTCCCAGCTTTGTTGTGATGCCCAGTAAAATACTGTAAGTGCATACCCTTGTAGATTCTAAAGCAATCTACAGATGCCCAGTATTCACACATACTTGCCGTGGGTGAGAGACATGCAGCCAATTAATGTACAAGCTGTACCAAGTTATTTTAGTTCAATTAAAAAGACAAGTAGCTTATCTATAGGCCAATTTCATGGCATTTCAAGTTGGAATTTTATCTGTTATAAATCTGTTCTTAACTACTCTCATTCAGTCTTTGAGGAAACTTTAATAGACCAGAATATATTCAAGAGTATATAGGGTCAGAGTCTCTCTAAGAATCAAAAGCTTTGAAAGCCATGAAAAGTGCCTTATTGTTTTTAACCATTTCCCTCAAGAATGGAAGTGAAGCCAGGACCAGTAGTAATGCTGATGGTCATTGCTCCTTATGGGTAATGCATGAGTGAGCGACCCAGTCTGAAATTCCTAAAGGGAACAGAAAGTCTTATAGGACACTTAAAGTTTTGTTTTAATATTTTCGAATGACACTTAAGAAATAAATGGTATAAAATTATATAAAGCAATTATAGGAGGAGAATTGCACCATGATCAGTAGGCCAAGATGGAAGACAGAGTCCTTTTTCTTTCTCTGTTCTTTCCACTGCTAACAACTATTAATAGTTTGGTGTGTATCTTTTCTTCTAGACATCATTTTTAATGCATGTATGAGAAGGTGTATTAAAGTGTATTATGTAGTCTGATTTTTCTCACAAATAGAATTATCCTCTACGTAGTGTTTATGATTTTTTTTCACCTATGATGTTGTAGTTTTTTTCCCCATTTCAGTATTGGTAGATTTACTTTATTTCTATTTTAATTGTCATGTGGTACTTCACTGAAATGAAGATATCCTACAATTTATTTAATCATATCCTCACTGATGGCCTCTTAAGCTGTTTCCAGCTTTTCATGGTTATAGACAATTCTATAATGGACATCTTGTATAAACATGTTTATGTTCTCCCATGAATATTTCTGTAACTAAGTCTGGTAAGATGAGTCAGTAGGTCAAAGGACATATACACATTTAAAATACAATTTCCAGTATCTATATACTAATGTCATAAAGAAGTTCTATTTATAACCAGAAACTGTCACATTCATAAGAAAAACAAATATGTTGAGAACATTTTTAAAGTTGTCAGAGCAGATTTCAGGATGTTCCAGCCTAAGTCCCTCAGATACATATTTTGGCTCGTTCAAGAAAAAAATCAAAAGAAATTATATAAATATCCAAAATTACATTCTGTCTATCTCTCTATCCTCAGGAGTCTCTATAGAACAGTCATCATTGATACAGTAAGGTTAGGTTGAAAATTGAGCTTTTTTTTTTTTTTTAAAGATTTTATTTATTTATTCGATAGAGATAGAGACAGCCAGCGAGAAAGGGAACACAAGCAGGGGGAGTGGGAGAGGAAGAAGCAGGCTCCTAGCGGAGGAGCCTGATGTGGGGCTCGATCCCATAACGCCAGGATCACGCCCTGAGCCAAAGGCAGACGCTCAACCGCTGTGCCACCCAGGCGCCCCGAAAATTGAGCTTTTTTAAAAAATGTTTGGGGATTTCTGAATGCAGTAAGGATCCATAATGTAATCATTTGTAAAGTTTTAAGTTTATTATTAAAAAAAAGTCAAATCTAAATGAAATAAAACAAACTTTGCTCCATGGAGCATTGCCATACACAAAAATTGACACATTAGACCATTACATTTTTGAACTTGCAGGATTTTAGGAGAATCAGACTGAGTAAAAATGTGTAATTATTTTATAAATAAAAATGTATGGGATTCTAGATTTAAAAATCTAGAAAGTGAAATAGTTTTACAATGTTTACTAAAAAGATGATAATTAGTATGTCATAAGGCTTCTGGACTTTAGGTGTGATTTATGTGGGCTTAGAAGTCAGACCCTTCTTTACAGGTGACTTCACTTTTGTCTTCAGAGCCATTTCATTTAAAGGCTTATTTATCCTTCATCAAGTGATCTTTCTAAGGCTTTTCAATATGTCACTTCCGATTGGGTTGGGAAATCTTCAAGGAAATTATTATTCTCCCAAGTCTACACAGTCTTTTGCTATTGCATTTCCTATGACTTAGAACAAAGACAAACTGCAGGAAAATGTAGGAGTGAGCACTGTAGAATGCAAAGGTGCCTAATGTCTTCTCATGCCACTTCCTTATTGTCTTTAATAAAAAATTGTTTCTATATCGCAACGATTTTTTTTAAACCACATGAATCAGTATGCTCCTTCAGCTGGACTTTTCAAGGAGACTTTTTGAATGCTGAAATGATTAACAATATCTGAAGGAAAATTGCACAAAGTGTGTGGTGTGGCAATAGTGGGTGGGAATACAGAATAGTCTAGAGGCCCCTGCTGAGTGCAAGACAAAGACCTTCCCCGTTGTCCCTCACCGATGATGGTGGGCCTGGGATGTGTTTTCAGAAATAATTACTTACAGAGCAGTTATAAAAACACATGAATCACCCTCTTCACGGTGTTGTTCCCTTTTGGGGAAGTTTGTCTGCTAGACTGTTAAATTGGGAGATTTACCAATTTCGTAAGAAAAATATTTACTACTTCTTTGAAGGCCTCAGAATCTTTTGCAAATACACTTTCAATTTTTATTACAAACCCCCTTGACACTATTGTTTACAATGCATTTTTACTTAATTTGTATAGTTTAATTTAGCATGAGTCATGCCTATGGGTTAACAACTTTCTATTCCAGCTATATCTAATCATATCATTGGGTTTTCAATGCTCCAAAGATTTCCCTGAACTTTGCACATGCGAGCTAGCAGAGTCCCATGACACCTGGAGTTCAAAGCTGGAATCTCTGGAAGGAGGTGCCAAGAAGTAACCTCAAATCCGGAAATTGTATGCTTTAGAAAAAATAGAACCATCTTGCTAGTGAATCTCGAGATTAGATTAGAACCTCTAATACCATTATAAATGGGTTTTAAAAAAATTATATTGGAGCCTCTGCAAACTTTGGAAAAGGCTGTGGATCAAAGAAATTATAAGGCAGTAGCAAATTGTAAATAATATATTTTGAAATTATAATTAAAATTAACCAGAGTCAATTTTCTGAGGCATTGAGCTATTAAAGATTTATGAGTTGCCTAAAATCTTAAATCTTTCCTGAGGTAATCGCTTCAGTGGACATAAAGGAGAGGTATCTTATTTGCTGCTTCACTGCTTAAACCAGCATAAAAAAAAACATATTTGTGATTATTACTCATTACAAAGATGTTTATTGCAAAATATGGTTAGCCCTTAAAATCATGTGAAAAAAGGTCACTAAATGTTGTTTTAGTCTTTCCTTAAAACTTAAAATTAGCAAAACTTACAAGTTCCCTAAACCAATTAAGCTCTACCTGAATAGTCAGGTACATGTCCTATAGAAATTTTAGGCTTCACTCTATGTAAATCCTTCATCATATCAACTGATAATTTATAAATGATTAATAGAATACTGAAGGGAATCAATTTTTTTCTAATTACATTTGTGCAATCAACATTCAAAATAGGATTTTTGAAAAAATCTTATATCCGAATTTATTCCATTTGTCAAATGTTCCTGCCTGAAATGGCACAATGTCGATTTCTGAGTTCCTGGATTTCCTTCTGGGGAGCTTCAGTGTGTAAATGTGCTCATGGTCACAAACACAGCCTTATTATTCTTGTGGTCCAAAGTGAAAATTCAGGG
>NC_048227.1:76105851-76121509 GCF_002007445.2 Ailuropoda melanoleuca
TTTTTTTTTTTTTAAAGATTTTATTTATTTATTCGATAGAGATAGAGACAGCCAGCGAGAAAGGGAACACAAGCAGGGGGAGTGGGAGAGGAAGAAGCAGGCTCCTAGCGGAGGAGCCTGATGTGGGGCTCGATCCCATAACGCCAGGATCACGCCCTGAGCCAAAGGCAGACGCTCAACCGCTGTGCCACCCAGGCGCCCCGAAAATTGAGCTTTTTTAAAAAATGTTTGGGGATTTCTGAATGCAGTAAGGATCCATAATGTAATCATTTGTAAAGTTTTAAGTTTATTATTAAAAAAAAGTCAAATCTAAATGAAATAAAACAAACTTTGCTCCATGGAGCATTGCCATACACAAAAATTGACACATTAGACCATTACATTTTTGAACTTGCAGGATTTTAGGAGAATCAGACTGAGTAAAAATGTGTAATTATTTTATAAATAAAAATGTATGGGATTCTAGATTTAAAAATCTAGAAAGTGAAATAGTTTTACAATGTTTACTAAAAAGATGATAATTAGTATGTCATAAGGCTTCTGGACTTTAGGTGTGATTTATGTGGCCTCAGAAGTCAGACCCTTCTTTACAGGTGACTTCACTTTTGTCTTCAGAGCCATTTCATTTAAAGGCTTATTTATCCTCCATCAAGTGATCTTTCTAAGGCTTTTCAATATGTCACTTCCGATTGGGTTGGGAAATCTTCAAGGAAATTATTATTCTCCCAAGTCTACACAGTCTTTTGCTATTGCATTTCCTATGACTTAGAACAAAGACAAACTGCAGGAAAATGTAGGAGTGAGCACTGTAGAATGCAAAGGTGCCTAATGTCTTCTCATGCCACTTCCTCATTGCCTTTAATAAAAAATTGTTTCTATATCGCAACGATTTTTTTTAAACCACATGAATCAGTATGCTCCTTCAGCTGGACTTTTCAAGGAGACTTTTTGAATGCTGAAATGATTAACAATATCTGAAGGAAAATTGCACAAAGTGTGTGGTGTGGCAATAGTGGGTGGGAATACAGAATAGTCTAGAGGCCCCTGCTGAGTGCAAGACAAAGACCTTCCCCGTTGTCCCTCACCGATGATGGTGGGCCTGGGATGTGTTTTCAGAAATAATTACTTACAGAGCAGTTATAAAAACACATGAATCACCCTCTTCACGGTGTTGTTCCCTTTTGGGGAAGTTTGTCTGCTAGACTGTTAAATTGGGAGATTTACCAATTTCGTAAGAAAAATATTTACTACTTCTTTGAAGGCCTCAGAATCTTTTGCAAATACACTTTCAATTTTTATTACAAACCCCCTTGACACTATTGTTTACAATGCATTTTTACTTAATTTGTATAGTTTAATTTAGCATGAGTCATGCCTATGGGTTAACAACTTTCTATTCCAGCTATATCTAATCATATCATTGGGTTTTCAATGCTCCAAAGATTTCCCTGAACTTTGCACATGCGAGCTAGCAGAGTCCCATGACACCTGGAGTTCAAAGCTGGAATCTCTGGAAGGAGGTGCCAAGAAGTAACCTCAAATCCGGAAATTGTATGCTTTAGAAAAAATAGAACCATCTTGCTAGTGAATCTCGAGATTAGATTAGAACCTCTAATACCATTATAAATGGGTTTTAAAAAAATTATATTGGAGCCTCTGCAAACTTTGGAAAAGGCTGTGGATCAAAGAAATTATAAGGCAGTAGCAAATTGTAAATAATATATTTTGAAATTATAATTAAAATTAACCAGAGTCAATTTTCTGAGGCATTGAGCTATTAAAGATTTATGAGTTGCCTAAAATCTTAAATCTTTCCTGAGGTAATCGCTTCAGTGGACATAAAGGAGAGATATCTTATTTGCTGCTTCACTGCTTAAACCAGCATAAAAAAAAACATATTTGTGATTATTACTCATTACAAAGATGTTTATTGCAAAATATGGTTAGCCCTTAAAATCATGTGAAAAAAGGTCACTAAATGTTGTTTTAGTCTTTCCTTAAAACTTAAAATTAGCAAAACTTACAAGTTCCCTAAACCAATTAAGCTCTACCTGAATAGTCAGGTACATGTCCTATAGAAATTTTAGGCTTCACTCTATGTAAATCCTTCATCATATCAACTGATAATTTATAAATGATTAATAGAATACTGAAGGGAATCAATTTTTTTCTAATTACATTTGTGCAATCAACATTCAAAATAGGATTTTTGAAAAAATCTTATATCCGAATTTATTCCATTTGTCAAATGTTCCTGCCTGAAATGGCACAATGTCGATTTCTGAGTTCCTGGATTTCCTTCTGGGGAGCTTCAGTGTGTAAATGTGCTCATGGTCACAAACACAGCCTTTATTATTCTTGTGGTCCAAAGTGAAAATTCAGGGGAACAGAACCCAGAATGCCTTTGTACTGTTCTTCACGCCTTTGGAAATCTGTGGGAGGCTCTATAGCAACTAGACAGAACATTGGGAAATAGGATTATATATAAAGTTTACCACCAGATTTTTTCCAAATGGTGCTTATGTGAACATTTGTAACTTGTATTTTTATGAGGTTTGAATGATCTCCGGGTTTGCTGGTTGTGCAGAGTGGTTGTATGGGGCAGAATACGCACCCGCCCCCTCCAGGTTGGCATGCTCCAGCTCACCCCCATAGCTCTACCACATGCATTGACTGTGGGACTTGCATCCTGAGCTCTGTCATTTTCTACCCGTTTGCTCATGGGCAAGTACACTAACCTCTCTGAGCCTATTTCCTCATCTGCAAACAGGAAGAATAGTAATACGTTCCTAATACTTACAATTAAATGAGAGAAACCTGAATGATAAAAATCAGCATGTAAGTGCCTATTTAAAAAATATTACAGCTTAAAGCCATCAATTCATGTGGCGTTTCTTGAAAGAATAGTTACATTTTGGTTACTAATCGAGATCCAAAAGTTTAAGCCTGAATTGTCAGATGACAAACCTTGGCAAATGGCTATAAATTTTGAAAGCAGAGACACTGATCATCTTTGTTCTAGACTATCATTTCAAGGCTATTTATAGAGTGAACAGCCTTATTAGCAAGTGAAGTTCACGTCTCCCTGTGAATCAAAGGTTTTCCTACCACCTTGGAAGATGCGCATGGCACCTCCCTCCAGAGCAGGGGGCAAGTATGCTTACTGCCCAAAGTCAGAGATTTGGTTTCTTTACACTGGAAGTTCCTCATCTGTAACACAACCCCCTGGAGTGCACATATCAATGGATCCTCATTTATCTCTGGGTGGGGGCGGTTCAGAGACCCACACCAAGCATATTAATGCTCATGGTGCCTCCTGAGCTGTGAGGAATACCATGGTTTGACCCTCTTGTAATTCTCATATGTTCTGCCAGTAGCCATGAAATTACGTCAGGCTAACTTGCTATCTTGCAAATCAGGTAACATTTCAGACCCTTCATAGTCTTTTTTTTTTAATAGCTTTATTAAGACATATTTCACATACCACAAAATTCAAAAATCTCAAGTATATGGTTCAGTAGCACTTAGTATATTCATGGAGTTGTGCAAACATCATCGTGATCTAATTTTAGAACTTTTTCAACACCCTCAAAAGAAACCCCCTATGCATCAACAGTCATTTCCCATTCCCATCCTTCCCTCCCTCTCCCAGCTGCCTTGGACTGATGTTAGAGTGCGGGGTGGGGGGTGGGTGGAAGCAGGAACGTGGTTAAGAGGCCTTTGTAGCACTTAGTGAAGGTGAGACGTGCCTGAATAGAAGATCTATTTTAGAAGTAGAGCCAATAGGATTTCCTGACCAATTGCATCTGCCAGAAGGATTTGCTGATGGATTTTCCGTGTAATGTGAGCGAATGAGTAAGGGATGAGTTGGCCATATTTGGCCTCAGCAGCTGGAAGGATTAAGTTGCCACGAAGTGAATTGGGGAAGGCTGTGGGTGTAGCAAGTTTTGATGGGGAGAAATAAGAGTTAACTTAAATGATGGTGAACTGAAAATGTCTGTTAGACATTATCCTGAGGTTGAATAGACAATATATAGTATTCTCAAGTTCAGATGAGAAATACTGCTTTCAGATAGGAATTTGGGAATTTAAAGCCATGAGACTGTGTGAGATCACCCAGGAAGTACAAGAAGAGAAACAGTCCTAGGACTGAGCCCTGGAGAGGTCAAACAGATGAGGTAAAACTAGTCACATCAAAGAGCAAACACACAGCTTTGGACAGAGAGTTCTTGCAAGAACATTGCAAGTGTTACATATTCTCTTTGTTGCTGGATGTGAAAATAATCTTTCGGGAAATGTGCGCGCCGACCTTGGTGTGATTTATATAATAGGCAACTGACTAGTTGCTAATTCTGTTTGCTTCCTAAGAGAAAGAAAAAATAAACGATAGACAATTTTAGGAGAAAGGTCTTCAGACCCAATGAGAAGAACTTGAACTTGACCAGGATTTTCCAGGCAGGGTGTCGAGAAGGCCAAGCTCTGGTATATATCAAACAAAAGCAAACAAACGAGTGTAGACTGTTTTATGGATCGTAATGGACATATGATTTCATTTATGATATTATAAAAGCCTGCCAGTTGAATCTTCCATATTGAGAGGGAAATGAAGTACCCACCACTTCACTGATATTCGTTGCCTCTACTATTACTGCACCAGAACTCCAGAAATACTTTATTTTTATGTAACACTAAGGTGGTGTCTTAACAGCATGCCAAACATCTGGGTGAAACTGAAAAAAAATAGCCAGTCATCAATGTTTATTACTATCTGGATATTTGATGTCATGGAAATGATAAATCATAATTAGCATTTCAATTTGTCAAACAGATGTTCATTGAAATACAAACACAACCTATTCCACAAGCTGGAAGGACATTTTCGATGACCCATAATCGTTCTTCTGTTTCTCAAAGTTAAAGAGAAACACAGTTTATTAACATAATCCATTCAATGATGTGTAAAGATAGGGTGTGTTACTTTCTAAATTTGAGATTTTGCACTGAAATGATAATGTGTTGAAATTGATTTCACCTGTTGTGTTTTAATGCTATTAATGACTGAAAACAGCAGCAGGCAGAATTATAAATTAGACTTAGGTTTCAAGCATATTGCATATTTTCACCAGGTTTGTTTGTTTGCGTTTTAACTCTAAATCTTTTTTTATAAGTGACATTGACATAGTAAAATCCTGTCCATGGTGAACAATTATGTCTTCAGCGGGCTGCAAGGATTTGATTTTATAATGAGTGGAAAGATTTCCCAAGTAAGCTGTCTCTGGTTCCCAGTTCCTCTCTGA
Source organism: Ailuropoda melanoleuca (assembly GCF_002007445.2). Lineage (NCBI taxonomy): Eukaryota > Metazoa > Chordata > Mammalia > Carnivora > Ursidae > Ailuropoda > Ailuropoda melanoleuca. The sequence goes on from NC_048227.1 coordinate 76,111,149, forward strand.
AATATTTAATATTTCCCAGTACTTCCCTGTGGATGATTCCTAAGATGCATTGTGACCGACAGGAGCTCTGGAATTCTGGGTGGTCGAGGAAGTATGTGGGCGGGCTCTGCTGGCTCTACCATATTCTATTTCCAGCTTGCATTGTCTATTTTTATTCTTTTAATTTTTGTGACCTATTTTCCTTTCCCTCATTGATCTTTGTGTTTGAAATAGTCTTCCTCTTACCACTTAAAGAAATTCTCAGGAATAATGAAAAACACAAGGAGTATTAAAATGGTGAGAGAAAAGGCAATATTGTTATAAGTAGTGCACCTAAAATAATTGTTTTGAAAAAGGACAATACTCAATTGGAGATGTAAATTCTGAGATGCTCATTTTTTAATTGCTCACTAGTTTGTTGACCCACATATGTATTTGCATTTTTCCTTGAAAAAGAAACAAGATTGTTGGTGGTATATATGTACTTCTCTACAGATTGTGTAACTTGATACGGTGTTTATGTCTGAAGAGAATGTTTTCCTTTTTCTTTGTTAGTACCATCATGTTGTTTGTTAAATATACCACTAGAAGGAAATAGGAATATATAAATGTGAGAGAAGAGAGCCAGGTATATACAACGTGGTGAATTAGAATTGAGAATAAGTTTTTATTTTTATTTTAAAAAATAGCATACTTTATTTTTTTAAAGATTTTATTTATTTGTCAGAGAGAGCACAAGCAAGGGGAGCGGCAGGCAGAGGGAGAAGCAGACTCCCTGCTGAGCGGGGAGCCTGATGCAGGACTTGATTCCAGGACCCTGGGATCATGACTTGAGCTGAAGGCAGACACTTAACCAACTGAGCCATCCAGGTGTCCCTAAAAATAACATATTTTAGAGACTCAGTAAAGGAATTTTAAAGAAACAGGGATACAGATATAGCAGTAACAGGAAGGATTATTTCAGTCAAGCCACATTAGGAAGATAGAAGGTCATGAGATATATCATATCACATAATTATGATAAAGAAGAAAGGGTGAGAAATAGAAGGCGAATGATCAGAAATGAAGTTAGAGAAGGGACAGAATATTGATCAAATTTCCAGAAAAACCTACAATAAACCCATTCCATACTAACATTAGTACCTCTAGGGATGTAAGCCAGTACATTGTGAATACAAGTGGGCTTTGGCCCATGGCCGTTGTGGTCTCTGGCCCTGCACTACGGGGTGAGATGATTGGAATTAGAAAAGTCTATACGTAATCTTTCCACGAGGTAATCAGCCCCTGTGGATGCATATAAATAGGAATTCAGATCTTACTTGTGTTTCTCACAAGACTGCCATACCCACACCTCTAATAAGGAATAGCATCTCTGATTAATGAGTCTATGACTTTAATTCACAATTTATCAGACTTAGAGATACTGAAGATGGCTGGGATGCTGATAGTGCTGGGATCTGGGAGGCCTAGGGAGAAGAGACAGCGCAGGGAAGCCTGAGAGGAGTGAGAATTGGGGAGATTGGAAACCTTGCCCTCTGGCCTGTGAGTATGCACTGTTGTTACATTGTACCTCCCCCACCCCCGCAAAGGAACCACATTCACAGTGTTACCACCACAAAGGCAACATGGATAGTCATGACATACACTTATTGTGAACATTGTATAGGTGTCATTATTATAAACTATCTCCAAAGAGGTTGTTGGCTTCTTATTGTGGGAATAAACCCAACTAGGGAAGAAGTAATGAAACCATCTTCTTGCCATTTCTCATTGGAGCCAGTTTAGAACGAAAACAAACCCAAACACTCTTAAGCCCAGCAGCAACATTTATAATAATTTTTCTAATTTAACTCCTTTTCTTTTTGCTAAGGAGGAACAGTTGTATTTTTGTCATTAATAGCAAAGGGAACAGTGCCTAAACAGCCTATTATAAATTCTTCTGGAAAAGCATATTACAAATAATTGAAAACAAACCTGATTCTGTGAACTTGGCAGCAAACATATAACAGAAAGCAATTCAGCTCTGGCCCCTGGATGATTGATTAAATGTTTTATTCCCTTTACCTTTCATTCACACTGTGTTTGTCAAGAGGAAAGAAAAAAGGGAATGTTGTGAACCGAAATCCACTTTAGACAAATAACTTACAATAATGATCAATGACCTCATATCAGCTGTTTATTCATTTTTCTCACGCTTTAATGTTTCTAATATTCACGAGTCTGCGTGCATTCCCGCAGAAAATGAGGCTCTGGATTTCAGCACGTTCCCACCCCCTGCCAGCTAACCAGCATCACGAGCTGTATCTGAGCTTCTTTGAGGGCATGGCCCTGCGGCTTCCTGCGGTCAGTTATTAGTGTGAGTCCAGCGAAGGAACAAGAACACTGTGTACTCAGTAAATCTACAGACAACTTCATCCCCTGGTTGTGTGGGAGGAGAGGTCCCTTGGTGCACTCTGTTTCTTTGAAGGGACTGGAAATCTGTCGGTGCCGTACAGATGTCAGGGGTGTGCAGAGCCAGTCTCCAACAAACCCAGTAAATACGTGATTACGATCCAACTCTGAACAGACTAATGGGAGGAGCCCGAACGGAGGCTGCTGTTGACATGGGTCACATTTGTGGTGCCGTTGCGCCATAAAACATGTGACATTAACACTGGGCCTCCTGGATGAAGCCCTTTTGTAAAACCTTGATTTTTTTTAAAGATTTTATTTATTTATTCGACAGAGATAGAGACAGCCAGTGAGAGAGGGAACACAAGCAGGGGGAGTGGGAGAGGAAGAAGCAGGCTTCCCGCAGAGGAGCCTGTTGTGGGGCTCGATCCCACAACGCCGGGATCACTCCCTGAGCCAAAGGCAGACGCTTAAGGACTGCGCCATCCAGGCACCCCAAAACCTTGATATTTTTTAATGTTCTGGGCACATCAGTGTGGGCTGCGAACCTGGTGACTCCCACGAAATCTTCAGTGTGAGGTCAGATTTACATAAAGTCTCTTCCCACGTCACATCCTTCTCTTCCTCATCTTCGTCTTCACCAACTACAGCCCACATGTCAGCGGTTCTGCAGCCACCTCTTCCTGCAGTCCTCGTGTTGGTACTTGGTTCCCTACGCTGTCATCAGCCCCAACAACCATGGTGTCAGCCGATGGAAATATAGACCATCCCCAGAGCTACAGCCCGGCACAGAGCTGGAGGGGACGTGATCAGAAAGCCCTCTGATCTTTGTCTTCATCCCTTGTGTGATATTGGATATGAATAAGAAGGCAACATTCAGGCACATGTCCTGCTCTTGATGCATAGTCTCCCGTGGTGTGTATCCTTCTCACCCTTTCCAGAATCACCTTTCCATTGTGGGAGGGAACCTTGCCTCTGCTGCTTATGTTGCCTGAGGCTGTCCAGGTGGGTGATAGGTAACTTCGGTGAAGGGCGCAGCATACCCTGCTTAGCAGACATACATATAACCATTTGTATTATTTTTCTTTCTCAAGAGTTAACAACTGGCACTTAATGGTGCTTCCTGTGTGATAGGCATTTTTCTGTTCAGGTTGTATAAATTATCTCTTTAAATTCGGCAAACAGCATGATAAGTTTGTATTTGCCTTTTACATAGGAAATGGAGACACGGAGATTAAGGTGCCTGAATTCATACAGTCAGCGGCAGAGCCAGAATTTGAATCCAGGTGGTCTGTCCCCAACGTGTAATGTCTTAAACCAGGATTAACTGTCTGAAAACACATGCAGACACATATACGCACACACAATTATACAAAGCATCAGACACAAGGTTAGCCAAAATTAGGAAAGCATACACGTACACATGTCCTTACCAACTCATGCACAGATTCATTGGTGCTCAGATTTATAAACTCACTGAAATAAAAATCCCTTAGTTATGGAAAGATAATATTTTGTTCTGCAAAAGAAATCTTAATTTTTTTTTTATTATTTTACTCTTTGTACGATGAAAAATCTTAAGATTAGAGAGGGGAAACCTGTCATTTCCTCTTACAAAACTAGGCTAGAGGCCATAATTAGATAATAGAACACATGATTTCACTTGAAAGCATAGAAACTTGACCAACCATGGACGTAGAATTTCACTCTAAAGATAAAATGAAATGAAGCAGGATGGGAGTTTAAGAGAGAGAGAGAGGAGGAGAGAGAGGGAGGGAGAGGGAGAGAGAAACAGAAGTAAAGATATGGATATGAAAGAAGACAACAAAAACTTAATAACATGAAAACAAAAGGAAGTTGAGAGACAAAGGTAGCAAAGAAGGGAACATTTAGGGAATGAGCCTGTCCCCATATTGGTGAAGTAAGGAGTGGATAGGCAAGTGTCTGAGGGTGAAGTCACGTGGGCAGTCACCACAAGGAGTCCAGTTTGCAGACATATATGTTAGGGATGTTAGAAATACAGGCCGGCTAGGGGACATGCGCAATTCCAAGATCCTTGGGTCCGTGTTCAAACCCTTCTCTAAGTATTAGTATGACTCCGTAATCTGAAGTCTCTTATATCTTGTTGTTCGAGGTAGAACAATAAACTAGTCAAGGTCATCAACGGCCACCCCCAAATGCTGCTTTTATAGAAATGGAAGGAAGAAAATAAAAATAATGTATTTACACAGCTTTTCATTTACATACTTGCAACACACACACACACAATTACTCTCTGAGGAACCCTTGAGTCAGACAACAAGAATGGAAGAGAGACTGAACTTCTTTTTCAAGCATGCATCTAGGTTTGGTTCCAATCTAATGACACAGGATCTGGCACAGTATTTAGACCTCCTGCTCCAAGATTTTATTTTAATTTTAAGCAAGTGTTCCCGCACGAGGACTGAGAACAAAACAGGAAAATGTTGCTTAAGTTTTATGTTATTATATGTCTTTCAAGTGTACTGATTGTTCTGTCCCACCAATGTGGGTCACTGTACTCTCGGTTGCTTTTTTTTCTGTCTGGGACTTTCTCTAAGAGCGCTCCACAGTAAGGAAAAACATGTTAGTTTCACAGATATTTGTCTTTGGTATTAACATATTATTTTCCCCTTCTTCTTATAATTTGAGGTTTTAGTCCTTCCTACTTAGATTTTAATATAAACTATGAATTAATTCTTTTGCACACAAGCGAATGGTTTTTACTTACTCGAATACTTAAATACTAAACCTGTCATAACCAATTTCATTTATTATGATGTTAGTAAGACCCTGGGGATTGTTAGTTCTTTTCTGGATAATTGATGCTTTAGATTTCAACTCTCAGATATGTTCTGGTTCTGGTTTTGAGCTTTGCATCTGTTTCCTGGGAGGATCTCTCCTCGTATGGATCAATGCTAGGAGGTGTTAATCAGGTCTAAGACTGTCCTTAGCTTAGTGATCCTTTGTCCTCAGTCTACCACAGGAGGCCAGGCATCTGAGCTGGTGGTGGGGCCTGAGTGGTGCCCTGGAGCACAGCACACAGTCTACCTCAGGAAGGCCAGTGTGGATAAAACTAGTAGAATGCATTTGACCCAAATTTGTGAAGAGAAGCCAAGACCTGGAGAAATCAAACAATAGAGATTATTCTAGAGGAACAAGAGCAGGACAATAGAGAGAAAATGGAATTAGAATCCCGGGGTCAGTCATAGACAGGACCAGAATGGAAGTAAAGCAGATAAGAGAATGGAGGGAAGGTCCACGGAAAAGTTCTCTCCCCACTGGTGGGCTTCTTGTTGCTGGAAGTCTGCAAATAGTGCCTAGTCATGACTGGCTGTTATTTCTTCAGCGAATGCTCACACAAGCTGTGCTCGGGGAGGTAGTGTCATGTTGGAGCTGAGGAGTTCGGCCAACAGAGTCAGACGGGAACTGGAGCAAATCCTAGCTAGATGAACTTAGCCCTACTAGTTAAAAGGTCAGTATCTGTTTTCTCTTAAAGAGATAATAACAACATCAACCTCAAAAAGGGTCGTTGTAAGCTTTAAATGACTTACTACTCTATGAGTTAGTCTACACAGATCACACGCAAAAGTGTCTGGTATTCAGTAAGGACACAGTAATAACTTGTTTTTATGTGCAAGGTACTATGTATTGCAGACATTTCTGAAGGAGATACGAAGTTGGAAGAGATGACTAATTAAACTACTTCTCTTAGTCTCTCTCTGGTTGTGGCACACCCCAAAAAAAATTTGGAGCAAAGCAAATGTTAGAGGAAAGTGAGAGAACTTTCCTTCTGGTGACTTTCCCTCATGGCCTGCTCTGAAGTGACTCGTCTTAGATTCTTTCCTGGCTCTGAATTTCAGATGATGTCTGTGTCCCTTCTAGTCTTAGCTTGACAGTGCAAAGATTTAGCAATGGCATGTGCATTTGATAAAATTTAAGTTAGAAGCTCCCAAAAGAGATTGAGAAAACCTATTTTGACAACTCTTCCTTTATCCTTGCAAATATTAAACACTTTAACTAGGAAAAGAAAAACATAAGTAATAAAAAATTTTTAACTTGGAGTAGTTTTAAAAAATTATTATTTGAAAATAATTATAAATTTTTAAAATAGATGTACAATGAACACCTGCATGTCAGGGTTCTTTTAGAGCAAACATAAAAAGGTTGGGGGAGTTAGATTTGTATTTAGTTATACTTTTCTCTTTTTGAAAATTTTAGCAACTTAGCTGTCATTGTTCCTTTTATACATCATGACCAGTGGGAATGATACCAGGATCTTTCAGTTATGATGGATTATAGCTCACCCATCTGGGCATGTTTCAGCTGAAACCAACCTAAGCTTCTTTTGAGCAAGTGAATTAGAAATAAATGTTTTGCTGGATTGCTTTGCATTGTACAAAGCAAGAAGACCACCAGAAACTTGGAAAAAAGGACCATACCAGTTTTGAGACTTTGAGAAAATTAAAACTCCTAAAGCAGCTGAGACTTTCCTTCCATTTTTTTATTTTTCTAAACAATTTCACCCTTCTATGTCCATAGGAGTTGGACAGTGCTCCCCCATAAGACGTGCTGTTGGTAGAAAGAATAAGTAACTGATACAAAGTGAGAGAGAAAGAAGAGAGGGGGAGAAATGTTCATTGACCAGTAAAGAAACTATGCAAACTTTGGAGTTCAATATTTTAACTAGTTTCACTAGGAGAGAAGAAAAATAAAAACATGACAAATATTCTTTGAAGAAAACTGATTTTATTATTCTGGAATTTATTAATGACTATTTTTTTTAATAGTGAAGAATCTGTTTAACTATTTCATGGAAATATTTAAAGCTTTTATCCAGAAATGACAAATGCAAGAAATGTAATTCTTAAAAGAAGGAGAAGAAAAAAAAAGAGAGAAAAACAATCTAAGTTTCAGGGGCATTTGGAACGAAGTAGGTGTCAAAAGCAAAATATAGTCTTACGGGAGAGTGAAAGACCCATTAAGACTAAGTCAAGGGTAGAGTAGTCAATGATACAGTCATATTTGTTCAATGGTTCATTAAGCTGACATTTCCCTGTATTGAAATAGGTTAGTTAAGGAAGTTAAAGTCACACACAGTCCTTGACATTTTATATATTAGAATATTACTTTTCAAGTAACTCAGTGGTCATCAACCGTGGAAGAGTTGTTTTGCTTACGTTTGTAAAACTTGTAAACTTCTAATGGTAGGGGGATACTTATTAAGGGCCTTCCAAACTAAGTCAGTGCATTGTACGCTGTGTGGGAAAAGTCTATGTAGTTCTGTTAAGTAAGAATATTGAGACACCTGAAGGGATGTACACCTTTATACAAGTATAACATATTATTTGTCTCTTCAGCAGTGGCTCTGCTAGCATCTTAAATAATTTTTTGTTAACTTATTATGGCTCAGAGATACTCATATGTCTTTTTAGGTACTTGAACTATTGCAGCTCTAGTGAGATTTATTCAATTATGGTAAGCAAACTTTATGCTAAAATTCTTGATGTATATCCAATAAATGGATTTTAAAATATAGGTAAAATACATATGAAATGAATTTTTAAATGACATACACAATACACAATTTATGAATGTTTGAGGAAAGAGTTAACTTATTGGAATTTCTATCATAGTCTCTAAAATTTGGGCTCTTATATTGGCTTAGTCATTCAATAAATAATTATTGAGGATCTACTGTGTACTACTCACTATGTTCAGCACGGAGACTACATTGAAAACAAGACAATGTTCCCATTCTCATTTAACTTACAGTCTAGTAGCAGACACAAGCAAGTAAAAAGGCAGTGATAATAGGGGAGAGTAATGGGAGCTCAGAGAATTCACAGGACAGGCTCCTAGACAGGACATGGAGGTGTTCGTGGAAGGAAAGAACTGGCATCTCAGCTGAGACATGAATGGTGTATAAAGTTATATATCTGTGTGAGTAGGGAGCAATGGGGAGACAGAAGAGGAGTTTGAAAAAGGAGCCCAGAGATGAGATAGACCACAGCACAAAAGGGGAAGTGAAAATGGCTCAGTCATTTGGAATATAGTAAGTAGCCAATAAGTATTTCTGAATAAATGACTAAGTGAATGAATGAGAAATATTGAAGTGTGAAGACGCAGACCAGAGATAAAGCTTTGTAAGCATGTGTTATAAGCCTTCAACGTACTTCATTTTCTGGATGCACAAATGAGCAATGTTTGAATTAATAAAAATAATCATAAAAGTGCCAGCTCTTAGTTGGAACAGATAACAAAATATGGGGTAAAGGAAACTGGAAAGAGGACTTCAATAAACTGTGTCTGATATAACTAGAAAAAAATGGACTGGAAAAACATTGATTCTGTAATGCCCCATTTCTTCATTAAGGCCCTAAAGATGCTTGATAGGAAAATGTCTAGTCTGAAATGTTTAAATATTTTATTAACTTGTATTATAAATGACATATTATGCCTCATTATTATCTATCCAATGCATTTTTATTACCCAGGCCTTAATTTTCATATATTCATATATTTTCATTTTTTTAAGACTTTAAAAATAATGCATTGATTTGAAAAGGCTTTAAAAAATGGCAGGGAGGGGCGTCTGGGTGGCACAGCGGTTAAGCGTCTGCCTTCGGCTCAGGGTGNCTGCAGTATCTGGGAAAAGAACATTCCAGGCAAGGGAACCCCAAGTGCTAAATCCTTCAGGTAAATTCCTGTCTGGCATGTTGTAGCAAAGAGGGCAGTCTGTCCAGAGCAATGTGAATNCTAAAAAAAATGGCAGGGAAACTTTTTTGATAGGGTAAGGAAGGTTATATGTTAGTGATGAATCATTAAATTCTATACCTGAAACCAATTTTACCATATGTCAACTAACTAAAATTTAAATAAAAATTTGAAATAAAAAAAAGATAAGAAAGGGCATTTTTAAATAGTTGTTCAGTTATGTATAAGAAAGCCAAACAATCTAAAAGGATGATTATACAGTTTAGTAAAAAAAAATTCTAGAAACAAGATGCTATGTTATTTTTAATTCTTATTGTTACTGCATGTCTGTGGGGTTTAAGGAATTTGTAATTTTAATATAGTTTATTGTTTTTTCATCTACTCTTTTATAAATAATAGTACACCAACTTTATAGGTTGGACACTGAGATAGCCAGATATAATTTGCACAAACCAGTGGGTAGGTCTGTCATGCTCTGGCTCACAAAATTAAGTTGAGTAGATCTAAAGTTTAAATACATTGTCTTATGACTTGGAAAAAACACTTACGTGTTTTTCCCAGCTGAGAGTAACCTGTCAAAATGAAANTAGGTGTTTTTCCCAGCTGAGAGTAACCTGTCAAAATGAAATTTTGGTGTAATAGAGAATGAAGTTAACTAATGTTCAACTAATATTAAAAAATGTAGTAGACTTAAATGTAAGGAAATCATGGATCAAAGCTGTTAATTTCCTAATTTTCTCTAAATCAACTTAACTCAAAATGCTTGGGTAGAACATCATACAAAGGATTACTGACTTTAATTTCATTTTGTGGAAATAGCATTGTCAAAGATTTACTCATCTAATATACGAAAAATCTGATCAATTATTTTATGAAATTGCTTTTTAGGTAGAAATCTAGTTGAATTAGCTAAATATTGAGGATTTATCTAAGTTTCATTTATTCAGAAATTTTTACTTAGCACTTAATTTTTGCTAGATATTGCCCTATATGCTGGGGATTATATCAGTTAACAAAACAGATAAAAGTTCCTGAATTCTTGGAATTTATGATCCAAAGTGTGGAGAGAAATAATCATTATGATAAGTAGGCAAAGCATACTCATGGTGTGTTAGAAGAGAAGTGCTGTGGAGAACATTGAAGTGGGTAGGGGGATAGTAAATGCCAGGATGAAGTTTGCACTGTAATTAGTCACTGAACGACTCACCAAGAAGACCTCATTTAAGCAAGGTTGGAAAAAGATGAGAAACTGAGCA
>NC_048227.1:76121609-76130453 GCF_002007445.2 Ailuropoda melanoleuca
GGATCTCATAGTTCATTGCAAAAATTTTGACTTTTATTGGTCATGAAATAGGCATTGAAAAGTTTAAGGAGAAGAATGACATGAATGGAATGATATTTTCAAAGGAATTTTTAGAGAGCTCCCTGAAACAGATGCTGACCTTGAGAATCTGCAAGACAGTTGTTGAGACACCCAGTGAAGAGCAGAAACTAGAAGCTTCTGCTCCCATTCAGGAAATGATGACTTTTGCGCAGTCTGCTAATGATGAATGTGATTATGGCACAGGGCTTGAGTAGGGAACAGACCTCTTTTGCTGTGGTTCACACTATTTTCAGTTTGTTGCTGGCCAGCTTTTGCTTCTAGCTTGTAATCTGTTGAAGGGGAATCTCTGCCAAAATTACTAAAGATCATCTGGCAAACAGGAGTGAAGAGAACATGGACCAACTTGCAGCATAGCTAGAGCTGGCTTGGTGTACAGTATTTTAAATCATTAATATTAAGCTTGTGATTTTTGTTTTTAGAGAATACAGAGAATAAGTTGATGGAAACCTTTACTACAGACTTAAAAAAAATAAAAAGAACAGCTGCTATTGTTGCAAATACACTACACAGAAATAAGAGTGGTACCAGGGAAAACTGCTGGGAAGCTATTGTGGTGCCCGGGGCAGCGGGGGGTGGGTTGGGGAGAAGATGATGAATGTTTGCACCAATATGGTTTTAGGGGAGGTGGTAAGAAGTGTTTGGTTGCTGGATATATTTTGAAGGTAAAGCCAAGAGGATTTGTAGACAAATTGGATGCCCAAAGACAAAAAACAAAAGCAGTCAAGCAGGACTCCAACTTGGAGTCCTAAGTAGGTGAAAGTATGACATTATTTTTTTTCTTTTCTTTTCTTTTTATTTAAATTCAGTTAGCCAACATACAGTACATCATTAGGGTTGGTATAGTGTTCAGTGATTCATTAGTTGAATATAACACCCAGTGCTCATCTCATCATGTGCCTTTCTTAATACCCATCACCCAGTTACCCCATCCCCTCACCCACCTCCCTTTCCACAGCCCTCAGTTTGTTTCCCAGAGTCAAGAGCCTCTCATGGTTTTTCTCCCTCTCTGATTTCTTCCCATTCATTTTCCCCTCCCTTCCCCTATGACCTTCTGTGTTGTTTCTTATATTCAGTGAGGTTGGGAAGATTGTGGGGATGAAGAGCAGGAACTCAGTTTGAGATACAAGTTTGAGATACGTATTTGGCTGCCACATCAGTATATCCAGAAGGCAGCTGGATTCTGCATCCTGACCTTCAGAGGAGAGGTTTGACCTGGAGATGAAGGTGTGGGAGGCATCAGTACGGATGGTGTGTGTGTGTGTATTTTTGCCGCAGGGCATATTTTACGTTCATTAATCATACAATTACAGATGGCATTGACATTGGTGAGCTTTGATGGGATCACTAAGTGAGTAAGTGTGGATAGAAAAGAAAAAAAGGCCCCAAACTCGGCACTGTTGTACTCCAGGATTAGAAAGTCAGGGAGGAGACAAGGGAGGTAGAAAGCAATGAAGGAGAGTGAGAAAGGTAGCCGGAGGGGTAGGAAGACCAGGACGGCATGGTGTCCTGGAAGTCATGGGAGTAATCTGTTGTTTTAAGTGCTACAAACAGAGTAAGTATGGTGAGGACTGGAAATGGATCGTTTGGGGGTTTCTATAGACCAGCCGGAGGCAGAGCCAGAGCCAGAGCCTCTGCTCTGGGCTAGAAACACAGTGACAAATAACTGCAGTATCTCCTTTCCCTAAGCTTCACATGGCTCACCCCCTTTCTCCAAATATATGCTTTTTCCCCCTCACAGGATAAAATAAAATAAAAGTGATTAGGCTCCCTTTTCAAAGTTACTATGATCTTACGCTCCCTCTCTGAAATATTATATTAAGCATGGATTTAAGGGGTTCCCGCAAGTCTCAGCCACGTATTTCTATAAGATTCTTTGGCCACACCTGTAGACAGCTAATCTCATCCTACGCACAAGGATTTTCTTCCATCTCCTGGGATCCTCTCACGTTCAAGTTGTTGTACTTATGTCACTGGCACACTTAAAGACTGGTCATAAGCACGGGATTAAAAAATGTATGAAGAGAGTATACTACACAGCAAGTTGTCAGTGCTGCTCTCTTCCACTACTCATTTCCAAGTTTCTGATGATTATTAATGATCCTTAATGATCATTCTCACACCCATCCATTCACTCAATAACCTTGTATTATTGGGGAACACATTAGGACTGCAGCTAGCTCTTTTAGCAATCTCAAGTAGATGCAGTAATATAAATAGAAAAATGTGATAATTAGGGACAATTATACATACTAGAAAATTGATTATTTGCTGTGAAAACTATTTTTAAGTTGTAGTCTAATCATAAAAGTAAAAACGCCACAGAGGCGCAGAGGTCTTCTCCATCTGCAAAGGAAATATGATTTAAATAGTATGCTTACAACTAATAAAAACAGAATTATTTGGATGGATAGAGTATAATATTGATTTAGACATTTGGTCATAAAAAAGGATATTTCTCATGAGTTTTTATTTTCTTTTTATTTATCTGTGAAAACTAATTTCAAAGAAGAGTGTAATTTCAAAATCTAAAAAGCCGGCTGTTAATCAAGCTGATATTTTCAGTTGGAATGAATTCCTTTGACAGCATGAACATATACTCTCCAACATGTCTGTAATGGAAATCATTTCAGAAGACCCCAGACCGCCACAGACTTCCCACGGCCTCACAGCAAGGCTGCAGTGGTCTTAAGGACTGGCACTTTTCATCTTTTTGAAGATAGACACCCTCCGGTTGTGACCCCCCCCAGGAGATCAGGAAGTATGCTAAGCCATCCAGTGGGCTTGGAATTACACAGCAAAGTGCCAGTGGACATACCCTATCTAATATTAGGATTTATTTTGAAGGGAAGTAGGGAAAATGATGGAAGGAAGCTGACACAACATGGCCAAACATCTGGCTGGTTTTTTAGCCCAGAAACAGCTTGGGACTAACTATCCTCACAAGATCTCTTGGCAGAGTAGCTTGATGAAAATACCAAAGCTGTGAGGAGAAGCGTTCTTTTGCCGAATCCTTTATGTCGCTATCATATGGTTTATTCACCTAAATGAGAACATGTGTACCATTTTTTTTAAAGTTCCTGTATGTTTAAATGAGGAACATACTGATTCCGTGTACAGTACAGATATGGATCCCACAGCATTTACACCAAATAAACCTTAACAATTTTCAGAAACATTAGTCCTGGACATGTGGTGATGTCTTCTTTTCTTTCAAATAGCACTTCTGGAAGCAATAAAGGGAGAGCTTGATAAGATACAAACTTAAGCATGAATTCAAGGGCACTGGTGATTTCTTGGATGCCAAAGTCTCTAAGGGGAACTGATTTTAATGGCTTCATGCCTCTCTTCGTTCTATCTTTACATTTAATAGATACATTCTTACGTCATAGAGACAACTTAATTTTAAACATATTTCTGGCTCACCTGCTAGATACCAGACTGTGGAATATGCAAGACCTACTTAAAGCTTCTAGAATTTCCTACATTAGAGGGAGGGTATTCAGTATATTAAGATTCACTGTTTTAGAAGATTTTGCATTCTGTCATCCTCAAATGTGTTAAGTGAATTTATTCTCTACTAAATATCCAAGGTAGACTCAATTAGCTGGGACATTTTGTATTTTTATCCTGAACCATTTTGAGTTTATTCTTTGTGGCATCAGAATTAGTTTCTCATCTCAGAGTTTGCTATATTTATTTTTCTAGTGATTCAGTAGTTTATTGGCAGTCAGTTTGTAAAATCTCTCAGGGATTATCTAAATGCAGGATGTTAGGAATGGAAATCATTGCCTTTCCTGTCAAAAAACATAATTAACACACATTATTTGTCGTCTTGCAAAAGTGGATGAAAATTCCAGTGGGTGACCTCAAGTCATAGTTTCTCAGTGTATGTACAGACTGTCGTGTTCTGGGACAGCCCTCAGCCTAGCACACATTCTTCTCTTCTTGTATTCCTGTCTCTTTAGCCTCCTGTAAGTGTGTGTGTCTGACGTGTGTGTGTGTGTGTGTGTGTGTGTATATCTGTCTCCATGTGTACGTTTTCCATCTAAAAACTGCCAGTTTCAAGTTTTTTGAACAATTTTGATTTAATTTATCATATAGGGAATATTGCATTTACCAAGGAGAGAAAAAGTCAAAGTAGTGTACTTCTTCCTTTGCGTGTATCGAGAGTTAACTCATTCTTTTTATCATGCACACAATTCATTGTATAGATGTATGACATTAAGCCAGCCATACATTATTGATGGATAGTAGATTGTTTCCAGTCTTTTGCTATTACCAAAAAATGCCATAGGAAAAAAATATATGATATATGTAGGATAGTTCCCATAAGTAGAATTTCTGGGTCAAATTTTAGGCATTTGTAATGTTGATAGTTATTGCTGAATTCACCTCCATAGTGATTTGTGCCGCTCACACCTGTAAGTGTCTGAGAATGCCTGTATCTCCTTAGTCTTGCCATCAGGGAGTATGATAAGTATTTCGGAATTTTGACAACATGAAAAAATGGGAAAAGTTTATTACAGTATTTTAAATGAGGAGTCGTGGGGCACCTGGGTGGCTCAGTCAAACATCTGCCTTCAGCGCTAGTCATGATCTCAGTGTCCTGGGATCGAGCCCCGCATAGGGCTCCCTGCTCAGTGGGAGGTCTTTTTCTTCCTCTTTCTCTGCCCCCCCCAACTCATGCTCTATTTCTCTCTCAAATAAATAAAATAAAATCTTTAAAAAAACTTAAAAGAGCAGTCCTGTTATTATGAGTGAGGTTCACTGTCTTATCGGAAGCTTAATGGCCACTAATATTTATTTTTCTTTGAATGGTCCCTTTATATTTTTTTGTGTTTTTGTCTTAGTTGTTGGTCTTTTTTTGCTGTTGATTTATAGAAGCTCTTCAGGTATTAGGGAAATAATGTCTTTATCTGTAATAGGAATACTTTGGTTTTATCGGTTTTCCTTCATCAGAATTCTCTGTTCTCATGAGATGCCTGCAAGAGAATGTGGCCTTCGTGCACCTCTAGAGGGTAGTTCTTTGCTAATTTCTCCTTTTTTTACATGATTAGATTTTATTTCTTCTAGTGTTAATCGTGCTAAATTATTCTCCTAAAAAATTTACCATTCCATCCAGGTTTCAATGTATTTTCATAGAGTGTATTTTTCATAGAATATGCTAAATCCTTGGTAATTTTTTGTCTTCTTTATCAATTTCTAAAAGCCAAATAACAACAACAAAAAAAACCTTTTGAAATCTCTCACTGTGATTGTAGATTGTCTAGTTTTCTTCTAATGTGTCAATTTTGCTGTATGTATTTAAGGCTATATAATTAGATACTTTCAATCTTAGAAGTATTTTAAGTTCCTGTATTATCTGAAATTTTGTACCTTTTTTAAAAATCAAGTTTTCTGGTTTCCCACTATATACCAGATTCTTAAATAATTTTAGGGCATAACAATTTTCAGAAGAAGAATGACTGATTTGAGGTTTTATGGAAACCCTAGCAAAATCAAGTAGATGTAATGCCTTAGAACAAAAAAATATAGGGAATTGCAGTATATAGAGAATGCCTAAAATACAAACAAATGAATTACTTATACATTACTTATANTGTATTGAAATAGGTTAGTTAAGGAAGTTAAAGTCACACACAGTCCTTGACATTTTATATATTAGAATATTACTTTTCAAGTAACTCAGTGGTCATCAACCGTGGAAGAGTTGTTTTGCTTACGTTTGTAAAACTTGTAAACTTCTAATGGTAGGGGGATACTTATTAAGGGCCTTCCAAACTAAGTCAGTGCATTGTACGCTGTGTGGGAAAAGTCTATGTAGTTCTGTTAAGTAAGAATATTGAGACACCTGAAGGGATGTACACCTTTATACAAGTATAACATATTATTTGTCTCTTCAGCAGTGGCTCTGCTAGCATCTTAAATAATTTTTTGTTAACTTATTATGGCTCAGAGATACTCATATGTCTTTTTAGGTACTTGAACTATTGCAGCTCTAGTGAGATTTATTCAATTATGGTAAGCAAACTTTATGCTAAAATTCTTGATGTATATCCAATAAATGGATTTTAAAATATAGGTAAAATACATATGAAATGAATTTTTAAATGACATACACAATACACAATTTATGAATGTTTGAGGAAAGAGTTAACTTATTGGAATTTCTATCATAGTCTCTAATATTTGGGCTCTTATATTGGCTTAGTCATTCAATAAATAATTATTGAGGATCTACTGTGTACTACTCACTATGTTCAGCACGGAGACTACATTGAAAACAAGACAATGTTCCCATTCTCATTTAACTTACAGTCTAGTAGCAGACACAAGCAAGTAAAAAGGCAGTGATAATAGGGGAGAGTAATGGGAGCTCAGAGAATTCACAGGACAGGCTCCTAGACAGGACATGGAGGTGTTCGTGGAAGGAAAGAACTGGCATCTCAGCTGAGACATGAATGGTGTATAAAGTTATATCTGTGTGAGTAGGGAGCAATGGGGAGACAGAAGAGGAGTTTGAAAAAGGAGCCCAGAGATGAGATAGACCACAGCACAAAAGGGGAAGTGAAAATGGCTCAGTGATTTGGAATATAGTAAGTAGCCAATAAGTATTTCTGAATAAATGACTAAGTGAATGAATGAGAAATATTGAAGTGTGAAGACGCAGACCAGAGATAAAGCTTTGTAAGCATGTGTTATAAGCCTTCAACGTACTTCATTTTCTGGATGCACAAATGAGCAATGTTTGAATTAATAAAAATAATCATAAAAGTGCCAGCTCTTAGTTGGAACAGATAACAAAATATGGGGTAAAGGAAACTGGAAAGAGGACTTCAATAAACTGTGTCTGATATAACTAGAAACAAATGGACTGGAAAAACATTGATTCTGTAATGCCCCATTTCTTCATTAAGGCCCTAAAGATGCTTGATAGGAAAATGTCTAGTCTGAAATGTTTAAATATTTTATTAACTTGTATTATAAATGACATATTATGCCTCATTATTATCTATCCAATGCATTTTTATTACCCAGGCCTTAATTTTCATATATTCATATATTTTCATTTTTTAAAGACTTTAAAAATAATGCATTGATTTGAAAAAGCTTTAAAAAATGGCAGGGAGGGGCGTCTGGGTGGCACAGCGGTTAAGCGTCTGCCTTCGGCTCAGGGTGTGATCCCGGCGTTATGGGATCGAGCCCCACATCAGGCTCCTCTGCTATGAGCCTGCTTCTTCCTCTCCCACTCCCCCTGCTTGTGTTCCCCCTCTCGCTGGCTGTCTCTATCTCTGTCAAATAAATAAATAAAATCTTTTAAAAAAAAATGGCAGGGAAACTTTTTTGATAGGGTAAGGAAGGTTATATGTTAGTGATGAATCATTAAATTCTATACCTGAAACCAATTTTACCATATGTCAACTAACTAAAATTTAAATAAAAATTTGAAATAAAAAAAAGATAAGAAAGGGCATTTTAAAATAGTTGTTCAGTTATGTATAAGAAAGCCAAACAATCTAAAAGGATGATTATACAGTTTAGTAAAAAAAAACTCTAGAAACAAGATGCTATGTTATTTTTAATTCTTATTGTTACTGCATGTCTGTGGGGTTTAAGGAATTTGTAATTTTAATATAGTTTATTGTTTTTTCATCTACTCTTTTATAAATAATAGTACACCAACTTTATAGGTTGGACACTGAGATAGCCAGATATAATTTGCACAAACCAGTGGGTAGGTCTGTCATGCTCTGGCTCACAAAATTAAGTTGAGTAGATCTAAAGTTTAAATACATTGTCTTATGACTTGGAAAAAACACTTACGTGTTTTTCCCAGCTGAGAGTAACCTGTCAAAATGAAATTTTGGTGTAATAGAGAATGAAGTTAACTAATGTTCAACTAATATTAAAAAATGTAGTAGACTTAAATGTAAGGAAATCATGGATCAAAGCTGTTAATTTCCTAATTTTCTCTAAATCAACTTAACTCAAAATGCTTGGGTAGAACATCATACAAAGGATTACTGACTTTAATTTCATTTTGTGGAAATAGCATTGTCAAAGATTTACTCATCTAATATACGAAAAATCTGATCAATTATTTTATGAAATTGCTTTTTAGGTAGAAATCTAGTTGAATTAGCTAAATATTGAGGATTTATCTAAGTTTCATTTATTCAGAAATTTTTACTTAGCACTTAATTTTTGCTAGATATTGCCCTATATGCTGGGGATTATATCAGTTAACAAAACAGGTAAAAGTTCCTGAATTCTTGGAATTTATGATCCAAAGTGTGGAGAGAAATAATCATTATGATAAGTAGGCAAAGCATACTCATGGTGTGTTAGAAGAGAAGTGCTGTGGAGAACATTGAAGTGGGTAGGGGGATAGTAAATGCCAGGATGAAGTTTGCACTGTAATTAGTCACTGAACGACTCACCAAGAAGACCTCATTTAAGCAAGGTTGGAAAAAGATGAGAAACTGAGCACTGCAGTATCTGGGAAAAGAACATTCCAGGCAAGGGAACCCCAAGTGCTAAATCCTTCAGGTAAATTCCTGTCTGGCATGTTGTAGCAAAGAGGGCAGTCTGTCCAGAGCAATGTGAATAGAGAAAGAGTAGGAAAAGAGCTCTCGAAGTTCATGTTTTCTTTGGCAGTGTTTCAGGGTGAAAATGGCATTGAGATAATTTAGGATCTCATAGTTCATTGCAAAAATTTTGACTTTTATTGGTCATGAAATAGGCATTGAAAAGTTTAAGGAG
>NC_048227.1:76130553-76154439 GCF_002007445.2 Ailuropoda melanoleuca
GAGCTTTGATGGGATCACTAAGTGAGTAAGTGTGGATAGAAAAGAAAAAAAGGCCCCAAACTCGGCACTGTTGTACTCCAGGATTAGAAAGTCAGGGAGGAGACAAGGGAGGTAGAAAGCAATGAAGGAGAGTGAGAAAGGTAGCCGGAGGGGTAGGAAGACCAGGACGGCATGGTGTCCTGGAAGTCATGGGAGTAATCTGTTGTTTTAAGTGCTACAAACAGAGTAAGTATGGTGAGGACTGGAAATGGATCATTTGGGGGTTTCTATTGACCAGCTGGAGGCAGAGCCAGAGCCAGAGCCTCTGCTCTGGGCTAGAAACACAGTGACAAATAACTGCAGTATCTCCTTTCCCTAAGCTTCACATGGCTCACCCCCTTTCTCCAAATATATGCTTTTTCCCCCTCACAGGATAAAATAAAATAAAAGTGATTAGGCTCCCTTTTCAAAGTTACTATGATCTTACGCTCCCTCTCTGAAATATTATATTAAGCATGGATTTAAGGGGTTCCCGCAAGTCTCAGCCACGTATTTCTATAAGATTCTTTGGCCACACCTGTAGACAGCTAATCTCATCCTACGCACAAGGATTTTCTTCCATCTCCTGGGATCCTCTCACGTTCAAGTTGTTGTACTTATGTCACTGGCACACTTAAAGACTGGTCATAAGCACGGGATTAAAAAATGTATGAAGAGAGTATACTACACAGCAAGTTGTCAGTGCTGCTCTCTTCCACTACTCATTTCCAAGTTTCTGATGATTATTAATGATCCTTAATGATCATTCTCACACCCATCCATTCACTCAATAACCTTGTATTATTGGGGAACACATTAGGACTGCAGCTAGCTCTTTTAGCAATCTCAAGTAGATGCAGTAATATAAATAGAAAAATGTGATAATTAGGGACAATTATACATACTAGAAAATTGATTATTTGCTGTGAAAACTATTTTTAAGTTGTAGTCTAATCATAAAAGTAAAAACGCCACAGAGGCGCAGAGGTCTTCTCCATCTGCAAAGGAAATATGATTTAAATAGTATGCTTACAACTAATAAAAACAGAATTATTTGGATGGATAGAGTATAATATTGATTTAGACATTTGGTCATAAAAAAGGATATTTCTCATGAGTTTTTATTTTCTTTTTATTTATCTGTGAAAACTAATTTCAAAGAAGAGTGTAATTTCAAAATCTAAAAAGCCGGCTGTTAATCAAGCTGATATTTTCAGTTGGAATGAATTCCTTTGACAGCATGAACATATACTCTCCAACATGTCTGTAATGGAAATCATTTCAGAAGACCCCAGACCGCCACAGACTTCCCACGGCCTCACAGCAAGGCTGCAGTGGTCTTAAGGACTGGCACTTTTCATCTTTTTGAAGATAGACACCCTCCGGTTGTGACCCCCCCCAGGAGATCAGGAAGTATGCTAAGCCATCCAGTGGGCTTGGAATTACACAGCAAAGTGCCAGTGGACATACCCTATCTAATATTAGGATTTATTTTGAAGGGAAGTAGGGAAAATGATGGAAGGAAGCTGACACAACATGGCCAAACATCTGGCTGGTTTTTTAGCCCAGAAACAGCTTGGGACTAACTATCCTCACAAGATCTCTTGGCAGAGTAGCTTGATGAAAATACCAAAGCTGTGAGGAGAAGCGTTCTTTTGCCGAATCCTTTATGTCGCTATCATATGGTTTATTCACCTAAATGAGAACATGTGTACCATTTTTTTTAAAGTTCCTGTATGTTTAAATGAGGAACATACTGATTCCGTGTACAGTACAGATATGGATCCCACAGCATTTACACCAAATAAACCTTAACAATTTTCAGAAACATTAGTCCTGGACATGTGGTGATGTCTTCTTTTCTTTCAAATAGCACTTCTGGAAGCAATAAAGGGAGAGCTTGATAAGATACAAACTTAAGCATGAATTCAAGGGCACTGGTGATTTCTTGGATGCCAAAGTCTCTAAGGGGAACTGATTTTAATGGCTTCATGCCTCTCTTCGTTCTATCTTTACATTTAATAGATACATTCTTACGTCATAGAGACAACTTAATTTTAAACATATTTCTGGCTCACCTGCTAGATACCAGACTGTGGAATATGCAAGACCTACTTAAAGCTTCTAGAATTTCCTACATTAGAGGGAGGGTATTCAGTATATTAAGATTCACTGTTTTAGAAGATTTTGCATTCTGTCATCCTCAAATGTGTTAAGTGAATTTATTCTCTACTAAATATCCAAGGTAGACTCAATTAGCTGGGACATTTTGTATTTTTATCCTGAACCATTTTGAGTTTATTCTTTGTGGCATCAGAATTAGTTTCTCATCTCAGAGTTTGCTATATTTATTTTTCTAGTGATTCAGTAGTTTATTGGCAGTCAGTTTGTAAAATCTCTCAGGGATTATCTAAATGCAGGATGTTAGGAATGGAAATCATTGCCTTTCCTGTCAAAAAACATAATTAACACACATTATTTGTCGTCTTGCAAAAGTGGATGAAAATTCCAGTGGGTGACCTCAAGTCATAGTTTCTCAGTGTATGTACAGACTGTCGTGTTCTGGGACAGCCCTCAGCCTAGCACACATTCTTCTCTTCTTGTATTCCTGTCTCTTTAGCCTCCTGTAAGTGTGTGTGTCTGACGTGTGTGTGTGTGTGTGTGTGTGTGTGTGTATATCTGTCTCCATGTGTACGTTTTCCATCTAAAAACTGCCAGTTTCAAGTTTTTTGAACAATTTTGATTTAATTTATCATATAGGGAATATTGCATTTACCAAGGAGAGAAAAAGTCAAAGTAGTGTACTTCTTCCTTTGCGTGTATCGAGAGTTAACTCATTCTTTTTATCATGCACACAATTCATTGTATAGATGTATGACATTAAGCCAGCCATACATTATTGATGGATAGTAGATTGTTTCCAGTCTTTTGCTATTACCAAAAAATGCCATAGGAAAAAAATATATGATATATGTAGGATAGTTCCCATAAGTAGAATTTCTGGGTCAAATTTTAGGCATTTGTAATGTTGATAGTTATTGCTGAATTCACCTCCATAGTGATTTGTGCCGCCCACACCTGTAAGTGTCTGAGAATGCCTGTATCTCCTTAGTCTTGCCATCAGGGAGTATGATAAGTATTTCGGAATTTTGACAACATGAAAAAATGGGAAAAGTTTATTACAGTATTTTAAATGAGGAGTCGTGGGGCACCTGGGTGGCTCAGTCAAACATCTGCCTTCAGCGCTAGTCATGATCTCAGTGTCCTGGGATCGAGCCCCGCATAGGGCTCCCTGCTCAGTGGGAGGTCTTTTTCTTCCTCTTTCTCTGCCCCCCCCAACTCATGCTCTATTTCTCTCTCAAATAAATAAAATAAAATCTTTAAAAAAACTTAAAAGAGCAGTCCTGTTATTATGAGTGAGGTTCACTGTCTTATCGGAAGCTTAATGGCCACTAATATTTATTTTTCTTTGAATAGTCCCTTTATATTTTTTTGTGTTTTTGTCTTAGTTGTTGGTCTTTTTTTGCTGTTGATTTATAGAAGCTCTTCAGGTATTAGGGAAATAATGTCTTTATCTGTAATAGGAATACTTTGGTTTTATCGGTTTTCCTTCATCAGAATTCTCTGTTCTCATGAGATGCCTGCAAGAGAATGTGGCCTTCGTGCACCTCTAGAGGGTAGTTCTTTGCTAATTTCTCCTTTTTTTACATGATTAGATTTTATTTCTTCTAGTGTTAATCGTGCTAAATTATTCTCCTAAAAAATTTACCATTCCATCCAGGTTTCAATGTATTTTCATAGAGTGTATTTTTCATAGAATATGCTAAATCCTTGGTAATTTTTTGTCTTCTTTATCAATTTCTAAAAGCCAAATAACAACAACAAAAAAAACCTTTTGAAATCTCTCACTGTGATTGTAGATTGTCTAGTTTTCTTCTAATGTGTCAATTTTGCTGTATGTATTTAAGGCTATATAATTAGATACTTTCAATCTTAGAAGTATTTTAAGTTCCTGTATTATCTGAAATTTTGTACCTTTTTTAAAAATCAAGTTTTCTGGTTTCCCACTATATACCAGATTCTTAAATAATTTTAGGGCATAACAATTTTCAGAAGAAGAATGACTGATTTGAGGTTTTATGGAAACCCTAGCAAAATCAAGTAGATGTAATGCCTTAGAACAAAAAAATATAGGGAATTGCAGTATATAGAGAATGCCTAAAATACAAACAAATGAATTACTTATACATTACTTATACATATATTAGGAGCTCCATAAGCTTGTTCAATTATTTCACTATATTCCAGTGAGTAAATATCAACCCGCATCTTACATTAGGAAATGTAAGGCTTGACTTTATTTTCTCAAGAAAAATCAGAAAAAGCCAGGTATTTTATTTTTGGTAAGTAACCTTAATTGTTAAATTATTTCCCACATTGTGTAGATTCACATCTCTTTGATCAATGGGAGACCAAGTGCCGATGACCCTTCTCCTGAACTGCTAGAATTTACCTCTGCTCGCTATCTTCGCCTGAGATTTCAGCGGATCCGTACCTTGAATGCTGATTTGATGATGTTTGCTCACAAAGACCCAAGAGAGATTGACCCGATTGTCACCCGAAGAGTAAGTTATGATGAATCTTATCGTGGCCTGTAAATGATATTGGTAATTGTTAAATAATTTTAAAAGATCTCGGGGCGCCTGGGTGGCACAGCAGTTAAGCGTCTGCCTTCGGCTCAGGGCGTGATCCCAGCGTTTTGGGATCGAGCCCCACGTCAGGCTCCTCCGCTATGAGCCTGCTTCTTCCTCTCCCACTCCCCCCTGCTTGTGTTCCCTCTCTCGCTGGCTGTCTCTATCTCTGTCAAATAAAGAAATAAAATCTTTAAAAAAAATTTTTTTTAAAGATCTCTTTCAGTGATTTGTAAGAGTGTTTGTTATCAGACTACAATTCAACATAACCCTCCTTTGTCCAAAGCCAAGCTTGGCCACTTCTTAGATATGTAACATTTATCAAACTTTTTAACAGTTCTAAACATGAATTTCCTCATTTGTAAAGGGAAGATTACAGTGCCTAGTTCATAATCTTATTTTTTTTAAGATTTTATTTATTTATTTATTTGACAGAGAGACAGCCAGCGAGAGAGGGAACACAGGCAGGGGGAGTGGGAGAGGAAGAAGCAGGCTCCCAGCGGAGGGGCCTGATGTGGGGCTCAATCCCAGAACTCCGGGATCACGCCCTGAGACGAAGGCAGACGCTTAACGACTGAGCCACCCAGGCGCCCCTCATAATCTTACTTTTGATGACTGAATTTGTTTTTGTCACTCTAGGTAATCTGTACTATTACCATAGTTGGCTCTGGGGCAGTAGCTGCAGGAAGTGCTGTAGCTTTGAGACATTTTTGGCCACAACCCACACTAAGAAATATATTTTCTACCATAACTCAGTATACACACACACACACACACACACACCTCAATATAGTTTATGTTAATGTGAATAGAATTATCTGGTGATGTTGTAGAAATGTAGATTCTGACTCTGACTCAGGAGGTCTAGGGCAGAGTTGGAAAATAATTCTAGCACATTTTTAGTTGATGTAAGTGTCGCTGTTCTGTGGACCATTTTGCCCAATCAAATAATTTAACTTTATGTTTCATTAATGAATCACAAGGCATAGTTTTAAAAAGCACTACTGGGCTGGGGGAATGGATTGTGTACACTGTTTTATTGTCTTTTATAAATAGACTATTGGGGGGGAAAAGGTGGTGACATCCCTTTTAATAGATTTTTGAAAACAGGAGCTAACAGAAGTGCTGTTTTCCAAAGTTAAACTAGAATTTATGGATTATGACATAGGGGATCAGTCCAGGTTACTAAAGTAATAATTGCCTTTCTTCCGACCTATTCCTCACCACAGTCACTAGTTTATGTCCCACTCCTTAGAGGCTGCTATAGAACCAAGACATTGTTATCAATTCAGTTACACATCCATAAAGCAAATCCATGCTTAACAGAATATCTGCTCTATGACTAGAGGTGAAGGTGGAAATGGGATTGTAGAGAGAAACGGAGATTGTGAGACACAGCACTTAATTCTAGAATGATGCACTTAGTTCTGAAAGGTCTGACTACTGCCTCCAGTTACAAATGGCTGAAGCCGCAGACTGAATATGGAAGGTCAGCACTTTTCACAGTTCATGAATACCCCTTACGTATATTTTCTTCTTACTACTTAACTTACCCGCACCTCACCACTCCATCCTCCCAAAAATAACTTTTAAAGTTTGATTATCCCCATACAACGCACGTTGGGTGTTTTAGTGCCCTGCATTTTCCAAACCTGAAATAACTTTATCTTGAGTTACATTTCAGCATATTGTAAATTATCTTATCCAGAAGTAATCATTATTTTACTGCAGTGTTTAAATTCTTTACTTGAGTAAAAAATCACTTTTAATTATAACTTTGGCGTGATTTAAAAATATACACCGAGGAAGATTGAGTAATTTTGAAGTGAAATTTAGTCTTTTCTGACAGTATATCTAACGGAGGAAAAAAAAATCAATGTAAATAAATATGTTCCTTTTATCATCTTTTGCAGAAGGCAGAGTGGGGGTTGGGATGCACATCTATTATTTATAACTTCATTGTACATGAGCATTTAAAATAGTGCAGTAAAATGCAACATAGAAATAAGCTTTTTGAAAGTGCTCGAGTTCAGTAAACACTACATATAAATTTAAATATGTAAAAATAGGATATTGAATTTCAGCTCTTCATGACTTAAAAGTGAAACATTACGCATTTATATTTAAAACAAATTTCCCAGTTTTAAAAGCATCTACAAAAGTACTGTATCAGCTTTCTGAGCAAATATCCCTATTCATATCTATATTATTAAGTGATGAAGTTAGTGAAAAGCAGACTTTTGCATTACCTAAACTTCTAGCAAGTTTCATCTCAAGTTTCAGGTCTAGGTATATCAAGTAAGAACAGTAACAAAAATATTATAAAAGATACTCTATGTAAACAACAAAGCAAACGGGGAAAAAATAAATGGAAAAAGGGAAATTGTAGCTAGGGAACTCAGATTTGTTTTCACCTACTTGTCCTTGCTGGGTTTTTTAATGTGAATAGTTGGAATAATAGAACTATGTACCACAGAGGTGGTTATTTGGATTCTATAAGACAATGTACTCTCACAGTTATAAAATGTTATATGCATATTAATTAAAAAATTTAAATAGTCCAGTACTATAATTGTAAATTATCTTTAAAAATAGGTGGGTAGCTTAAAATAATTAAAAACATAGCCCTATATTAATTTCAAATAGGAAAGTAATCACATGGGCATTTTAACATAAAAATGAAAAAAAAACAGCAAGTGTTCCAGCTCTGTAGTTTACTCCTTACATTATGTTAAATCAGTCTTGCAGTTCATTACTTTTTATTTCCTCTTAACATGGTTAAGACACGTTCTGTTATGAGCACGATTTCCTCTAAAGAGGTTGAGTTTCTTCAAATCCATCAAGGAAGACGTCCGCATATGATTAATGAACACTGAGCTTCCTGTAATGGTAATAAAGGAAGTTTTCTTTCACAAAACTACATAACACAACTTTTATGAAGAGTTATTGCCCTTACCAGCCCCTACCCACCATAACAACTTGCTTTCAATAATAAATAGGCTAGCATACACTTTGTCTGGGGGAAGGAAATTTCTCAAATGCCCACCAAATGTAAATCAGAGGCATTCTTTCTTGGGCTCTGATCACAGCACAAGGAGTTAACTTGCTCAGTTGTTCCCTCATGCCTCAAGCTGAAGGTGAAAGCAGAAAGTAACGTTTTTCAGCGAATGTTCCTTTTGTTGCTTACACCTTGCAGTCATCTTAACAGGATTTCTCTCTGGCTTGCTTTTTGCAGTACTACTACTCGGTCAAGGATATTTCGGTCGGAGGGATGTGCATCTGCTATGGTCATGCCAGGGCTTGTCCACTTGATCTGGTGACAAATGTATGTATATTTATAGGATACTTAGCAAAATGAAACTGAACTGTCAAATGCTTCATGAGCCGCTTTGCCGACAGGGATGCTGTGAATGGGTGTCAGGTCCCCGCTTAGACGGTGTAACAGAGAGCCATGCCAGGGTGAAATAGAGCTGGCAGTTAGGATGATAGACTTTGAAGTCAGCCACCACAGTATCAGAAAACAGATTAGTTTTTTTTTTTCCCCCAAAAAGGCTCCCAAACTGGTCTATCTATTTTGAAACCTCTCTAGCGATGACAGCCTGCTGTATGATTTAGCTTTAGAGACGGCCTGCCATCAATCAACCTGACCATTTCTTTGAAAAGTTTTCATCAAAAAAATTAATGCAAACAAATGAAAACTGCACATGAAGTAAATAGGAATGGCCGTGGAACAGGAGGCCGAGGTAGGGCCGGGGCGATACGGAGCGGGATTGAAGAGTGTATTCAAGAGAGTGATGAAACTGCCAGGTCAGAAAATGCTAGAATGCCTTTGGCTTGAATTTTTCATTAATGCCAATGTATTAAATAAGCATTACCTAA
The DNA here is from genome assembly GCF_002007445.2 of Ailuropoda melanoleuca. NCBI lineage: Eukaryota > Metazoa > Chordata > Mammalia > Carnivora > Ursidae > Ailuropoda > Ailuropoda melanoleuca. The sequence goes on from NC_048227.1 coordinate 76,139,142, forward strand.
AAAGATGGTGAATGAACATCTATTTATCTCAGTCATAAACAGGTGAAATACAAAATCATCTATTGTATATTACAGGGAGAAAGGTAGTGAGTAGTAAGATCAGTGAACATAGTTACTTATGTACAGTTTTGTTTTTCCTCTAAAACTGTAATACAAATGGTATTTCTCTCAAAGCTGGTTTTCTGACTAATGCATCATAATATTACTACCTAGGGAAGGTTCAAATTTCCTGGCATATTCTAATGGGCAAGGTTGTGGTGCATCTCTCCACAGGGTGTGAGTGCTGTCTCTCCTGTGTTCCCCAAGCTGTGAGAGCACACAAGGCAGCCTTGCAGGCCAGTTTCACGCGATGAATTGGGCTGTACTCAGAGCACACACAGACAGGAGATTCAGTCCTGGGACATTAGATTTCTATTATACCATGGCTTTCGGTGCCTAGGGATCTATTCTCCTCTTTCCACACCCCTGAATGTTAACAGTACTTTGCCTCAAAGTGGACGCATCCAAACCAGAAAACCTATAGATCTCAGGAATCAGAGAAAGGAGTTCAGTCTTCAAGATCATTCTCAGTTGGGCCTAGACCCTCTTCCAGACCTGAGTCCAGTGATTCCAGAATAGTCTGGATCTCCTTAGGCTGGTGTTGGTCAAATATATCACTCGCAAGGCTGGTCCTTCCTCCTGTCCAGACTGACAGGAGTTTCACGTTTTGGCACACCGTCTCAAAGTTCTCTCTTTTCTTCTCTTCTACCTTCTGGGGAAGGCCCTTCCTCCAAGATTCCAAAGATACTAAAATTATGCTTTCCCCCCAATTTTTGACTAGAAATCCCGCTGCGAGTGTGAACATAATACGTGTGGTGACAGCTGTGATCAGTGCTGTCCGGGATTCCATCAGAAACCTTGGCGAGCTGGGACTTTTCTGACTAAAACAGAATGTGAAGGTATGTTCCTTAGAATCAACAACATATGTGGGTCTCCCTTTGTTGGGACTCAGGTACTGTCAGCATGTGGTGATTTTAGGTAAGTGCATGTTTCCAGTTTCTACATTTTATCCAAGGCACTAGCTGGTAGGCTCTTTTACCCTGCTGTTTTACTCAGTTTTGTTTTGTTTTTTAATTTGACAAATATTACTAAACACCTAGGCTTTACCACTGTGTGTGCATTACGAGAGATAGATAAAAGCATAGATAAAATGCTTTCACTATAAGCGTACTTTTTACAAAAATACACTTACTGTCATCAGAGTAATTCTCAAGCTTATGGCATTATATAAACACACACACACACACACACACACACTCCCCTAGGAATGCACATAAACACTCAGCAAAACCTACACTATATAGAGACTAATATTTAATATGTTGATATGTCTGTAAAATGGTTCTGAAACCAGTATAGCTCCAGATTCTTCTGCCTTCTCCCTTTGTAGCTCCTTTCCTAGTAAACAGCTTTTGTATATCAATCATCTAATAAGTGGAGGAAAAAAAAACAGAGGGGAGAGTTTATACCTTTCCAATTAGCACTATATCATTACCTAAAAAATGAAGCAAAAACACTCTGATACATTAGTTATACTTATTAAAGGGTGGTGGGTTTGGGCACAGTAACTGGGAAGAATATGAGAGAAAAAGGTAACAGAGAAGGCAAAAAAAATCAAATTTGTAGATAAAGAATATTTATTTTAATAGTAATAAATATTTTAAATGTATGGTTTCTCATTAATAACAGTAGAAGATGCTATTTTAGAAATGGCAGTAGTTGGGGCGCCTGGGTGGCAGCGGTTAAGCGTCTGCCTTCGGCTCAGGGCGTGATTCCGGCGTTATGGGATCGAGCCCCACATCAGGCTCCTCTGCTATGAGCCTGCTTCTTCCTCTCCCTCTCCCCCTGCTTGTGTTCCCTCTCTCGTTGGCTGTCTCTATCTCTGTCGAATAAATAACTAAAATCTTTAAAAAAAAAAAAAAAGAAATGGCAGTAGTGATAATCATTAGCATAAACTAGGCTGTGGCAACCAAGAAAAAAAGCTAGTAATAAAAAATAATAGAACAGGGGCGCCTGAGTAGCGCAGTCGTTAAGCGTCTGCCTTCGGCTCAGGGCGTGATCCCGGTGTTATGGGATTGAGCCCCACGTCAGGCTCCTCCGCTATGAGCCTGCTTCTTCCTCTCCCACACCCCTGCTGTGTTCCCTCTCTAGCTGGCTGTCTCTCTGTTACATAAATAAATAAAATCTTTAAAAAAATAATAGAACAATTGGCTGTGCAAATATGTGTCAACAGACAGTCATTAATACTTGAGTATCATTTTTGAAGACAACCCATATGGCCAGTTTTTTCAGAAGGGAGATACTCAAGAAGTGTAGCAGATAACTTTGTAGCCTAATATTGTCAACTGGCCCAACATGGTGACAGGGATACGAGAGAAACCTGTGTTCTGGAGATCTGCTCAGGCTAAGATGAGACCTAAAAACAAAGACTTGTGCTGAGCTATAAATCCAAACTAGCCGCGAAGCCCAATTCAATTGAATTCCGATATTAATATTTTAGTGAGTTCTAGCTACATTTTTTCAGTTCCACGGGTATATATGGCCCCCAAAACAGGTGTGGTAGACATTTTAAGCTAATACCAACTCTGTATATTTATTTAAAAATTTTTATCATGTATCATTTGTCAGACATTGTAGGTTCTTAAAACTTGAATCATAGCAAATGTTAATCATAAAATCTCCCAACCATGAAATATTTTCTTCAAGATTCAGATTCTGCATATGCTTTCAGTGTCTTGAGTCCCTCCATTTTCTGCACTCACCTTTTTTTAGAAAAGATTTACTTATTTATTTTAGAGNTGTAGGTTCTTAAAACTTGAATCATAGCAAATGTTAATCATAAAATCTCCCAACCATGAAATATTTTCTTCAAGATTCAGATTCTGCATATGCTTTCAGTGTCTTGAGTCCCTCCATTTTCTGCACTCACCTTTTTTTAGAAAAGATTTACTTATTTATTTTTTTTATTTTATTTTTTNGAGGAGGGAGGGGCCGAGGGAGAGAGAGAGATTCCCAAGCCAACTCCATGTTAAGCACTGAGCCTGATGCAGGGCTCTATCTCACGACCCTGAGATCATGACCTGAGCCCAAACCAAGAGTTGGTACTTAATCGACTAAGCTACCCAGGCGTCCCCCCCCTTTTTTTTTTTTTGCCTTTAGATTTGTGTCTGCCTGGTTGTGAAGATGTTTTGTTAGAAATCACCCATTGTTACTGAGTAGTATCTGCAGAAATGGGCCACCAACACCCACTGTGGTAAAAGGGGCAACCAGAGGCCAGCTTTGTTTTCTTCCTGTCTCCCTACCCCGTTCCTGACCCTACCCCATCCCTCAGGTTCTCCACAGCTTCTCCCAGTGAGAGCAGACATTCATTCCTAAGAGCGCATTTAAGTGAAATGCCGCTCATGTTCTCAAACTTTTTAAAATTTAATGATATGTCTTTTCCTCTGGTAGAATATCAGCCATCAACAAGTGAGAGTAGCATTTGAGGGCGGGAATTCTCCCTGTTGCCCCTAACATTGTCACACAGTTATAATTCTGTAAAGTAGATTTGCGAAATCCTTCACCAGTCTCCACTTGTGTTTATATGTTTACACAAGGAAACAAAAAGTATAGCTCAAATCTGTGAGCAACAGGGATGGGCAAAACAGCACGAAAGCAGATTGCCACTTGTTACTATATACGTTTTTTTAAATAGTGGAATTCTGAAACAATTATCATTTCTCATGGGACAGATGGGAGGCTGTATTTCCAAATGGAAAAAAACTGTTTTTCTTTTTTACCCACAAATTAAAGATAGGAATCCAAACCATAAATCCTTGCATAAATATCATGCTTTTGGCAATGTATGCATTCCTAAAAGCTTACATGAAAATTTCCTTTTCCAAGTTGAATTGTGTTCCAATCACCTTCACATTAGGAAAAACCCTTCTGTAACATGACAAATCCTTCTATAAAATGAATAATTGCCTACTAATTCATTTGAGTTTAATTTGGATTTTCATCAATCTGGCTTCCTTAAGGCAGGATACATCTCTAAAACGCAAAGAATATTTCTTACCTTGCAAAGCCTGTACTAAAGACTGTTTCTTTTCTTTTCTTTTTTTTTAAAGATTTATTTATTTATTTATTTGACAGAGATAGAGACAGCCAGTGAGAGAGGGAACACAAGCAGGGGGAGTGGGAGAGGAAGAAGCAGGCTCACAGCAGAGGAGCCTGATGTGGGGCTCGATCCCATAACGCCAGGATCACGCCGTGAGCCGAAGGCAGACGCTTAACCGCTGTGCCACCAGGCGCCCCTAAAGACCGTTTCTATCATGTGTCTTGGACATTCTGTGAAACAGCGAACTGCTGATGGCAGAGCGAAAAATTGCTCTTTGTTGAGTGGGTACCATCCGTGTTCTCTGAGGCTATAAATGGGTAGTTGTGTAGGTGCGGGGCCTTTAAACAGCCTTGGGAGCTGGAGGCAGGGGGCCCTTACTGCATGCATGGTCTGTGAAAATCAGGGCTTCCCAAGCATCAATGTTTTACCTACATTAGCTCACGGTTATAAATACTAAATCTAAATAATGAGAATCAATGTGCATTCCTCTATATTTCCCCTCTACTTACACCGGAAGCAGAAATCTTGCCTGTTTCTTGCAATATATTTTTACAACAGGTTTTTTAAGAATTCTTGTGTATTGTCCTAAAGATATAAAACTGCTTATAATGCCTAGTGATTATGACTACAGGTTCCCTAGAATACAGTTTGAAAACTTTCCATCAGTTTAGCAAGAATCCTGTATTCAAAACGAAAGTCAACGGACCAGGGAGGTATTTGCTACAAACACGACAAGGAGATNAGGCAGGGGGCCCTTACTGCATGCATGGTCTGTGAAAATCAGGGCTTCCCAAGCATCAATGTTTTACCTACATTAGCTCATGGTTATAAATACTAAATCTAAATAATGAGAATCAATGTGCATTCTTCTATATTTCCCCTCTATNGTGGGGCTCGATCCCATAACGCCGGAATCACTCCCTGAGCCGAAGGCAGACGCCCAACCGCTGTGCCACCCAGGCGCCCCAGGAGATAATATTCTTACTATATTAAGATGTCTTCGATAGCAATAAGAAAAAATTCAATAAACCAGTTAAAAATGAGCAAAGATTAAAACAGGCATTTCTCAGAAAAAGAAAAGACTTAAAACCATCTAAAGAGGTTATCACACTTATTCATAATTAAAGAAGTACCAATTAAAACAATGAAAATACTCTTTTCAACTTATCAAAGCTTATCATTCATTCACCCAACAAATACCTGAATGCTTACTATGTCCAGAATTAAATAAGAGGGTTGATAATACACAGTGTTGGTGAGGCTACTGTTAAAGTTTTATCATTTCTATTGGAGGGAGAGTTTTCTGACATAGCATTTTTGGAGGGAAATTTTTCACGTTCATTGAAGTTAAGATTTGACTAGAAATTATACTTGTAGGATTTTAGCCTATAGACGTTGTTGTATAGCTGTACAGAGCTCATTATGACTCTCATGAGAACACAATGGCTACTACCACTGCTTCCAACATTTATGCAGCTGAGTGTTTCCCCATGTCCCAGCCATGCCACTGGGTGTTTTGCATTCTCACAACACCCTTAAGAGGGAAGCACCAAAATGACACCAAGACACTGACGCCTGGTGGCTCAGTCAGTGAAGCGTCTGCCTTTAGCTCGGGTCGTGGTCCCAGGGTCCTGGGATCGACCCCCATGTCAAACTCTCTGCTCAACAGGAAGCCTCCTTCTCCCTCTCCTTTTGCCTGCTGCTCCCCCTGCTTGTGCGCTCTGTTTCTCTCTCTCTTTCATTCTGTCAAATCAATCAATCAATCAATCAATCAATCTTTTAAAGAAATGACACCAAGATTTAAATTTTCTTCTCAGAGTCACTCATCTGGCAAATGGGAAGCAGTATGACATTAGAATCCCCGATCCTCCCATACCTCCTTGGTCTTCTAGGATGTACTCAATGTAACTTATAAAGGAGAAATCTGGAAACAATATAATTATGCATTAATAGGGATCTGTTAAACACCCCATTCAAGAAGTACACTGTGTGGCCTTTGGAGAAACATGCTAATAGAGAAAGAACTATGCTATTTACTATTAGTAAAATTTGAAAATAGTTCAGAACAGTTTATAAATGGTTCCCTTTGTGGGGGGAAAAAAGACTAAGCTGTGTGCCCCACACATGAACCCATATACACACGTACCCCCCCAACACATATATGTGGAAATCCATGTAAGAACATCTAAGAAACTCAGCATCTGTGGAAGGACATTCTGCATAATATATCTTTTTCCCTAGTTCCCATCCTAAAATAAATTTTACTCATTTTCTTAAAGCCTTTCTCAGTTCTTTCTGGGGGAATAATTTTTTCACATCTCTGAACTCCTATAATATGACATGAAATAGAAAAGGAGGAGGAAGAAGGGAAGCGAATAGGAAGACGAGGTGGATCAAGGGGGAAGGGGGTAGGAAAAATCAAGAACTTATTTACAAAGCATTATGCTAATGATTCTACAGGCATTTTCTCACTAACACTTTTAAATATTCCTATGGTAATTACTATTGACCTTTCCATGTTTATGGAAACTGAGCCTTAGTGAAATTAAGAAGGTCCCTACATCACATGACTACTAAGTACTAGATAGATAAGACTGGTGCAAAACTGTAATCTCAGCCACGAAGCAAACCAGCTCTCATTTTGCCCTGATTCCTTGGCACTTATCATACAGTTCATCTCTCTTATCAGATAGAACTTGAAGGGGTTAGCCCTGTAGACTCAGGAGCCTGATTTCTGAGTGAGGTTGGTAAGACTGATTTGGTTACCTTCTACAATTTCTTCACTTCTCTTTGTCTCAGTCCCTGATAGATGAAAAGAGGTTAATGTGAGTCCCTAACTCATAAAGGTACTTTGAGAATTAAAATCAGTGGCAATAAATATAAAACACAACCGAACATAGCATATAAAAAACCCCAAGTTTTAGTTATTATCAGAAGCACAAAAAAGGAACTATGTCCTAAGTGTCCATTTTTACCCATAGGATCGAACACTGAGATTCACATATAATAATGATCCACCGCAGATTACCTGGATAGTAATCATTCAGTGCCATAGTTCAATAATTTATTGTTTGTCATAATAGGAGATTATGGGTTGAACCATGAGAAATTTCCGTTTTGTAAGATAAAATCAATCAACTATTGGCAATTTCATATGATTCAGCTTAATTTATAGGTTTTAATTATTTCAAGTTCCATTAAAAAGTATGAATTTATTAATATAGTCAATAAATTCACATACTTTCTAGATAGTTTTGTACTGATTACATATATATGCTAATGTAATATAATTTCTCACAGAGTACAAAAATCTATTATATAACAGAAAATGATTTTTAACTATATCTGAAACCTGAAATTAATGTTAATGAATTTATTTTTCCCTAATGCAGCATGCAATTGTCATGGGAAAGCTGAAGAATGCTACTATGATGAAAATGTTGCCAGAAGAAATCTGAGTTTAAATATACATGGAAAATACATTGGAGGGGGTGTGTGCATTAACTGCACCCAGAACACTGCTGGTATAAACTGTGAGACATGCATTGATGGTTTCTTCAGACCCAAAGGGGTAAAGTATGCTTTTTCTTTTACGAAGTGTTATTTTTTGCCTTATCATACAGAGATGTATTATATGGAAAAATAGTTTTGAAAGCTTCTCTGAACAGTTTGATTGCAAATTCTAGGAGGTGACTGGACGTGTTTCAAAATGGAAACTGGATAAATCTTTGAGGATGTGGTATAAAACATTTCCATCTCTCCAGAAAATTCCATTGTGCCCCATTCCTGTTAATCCTCACCCCTTGGCAAACTGATTTTTAGAACGCAAATTAGTTCTGCCTCTTAGTGAATTTCATAAAAATGAAATCATCATATGAATACAATTTTGTTTTCCTTCTTTCACTCAATATAACATTTAAAGAGTTATCCATGGTGTGTTTATCCGCAGTTCTTTTTTTAAAAAAGATTACCGAATATTATTCCTTTGCAGGAGCGTACTGCAATTTTTAATCCATTCTGTTGGTAGATATTTGTGTCATTTTCAGTTTTTGATGAGCTCCTACAAAACACCGCTTATATTAAATAAAACATGACCACAGGAAGACTTATATTTTATGTGTTTTCTGTGGTCAAGTTTTATTTACATTGCTTGCATGAGTATCCAGGGATAGAATACTTGTTTTATAGGATATTTGTATGTCTGACTTTAAAAGAAACTACCAACGTTTTGCCAAATTAGTAACAATATTTTACATGTTCACCAAAAATGTGCGAGTTCCAGTTCTTCCATATCATTTCTAATATTCGGTATTGACTGTCTTTTTGAATTAGCTGTTCTAGTGTGGGTGCCGCAGGTGTGGCGAGCGGGTATTTGGCAATCACTAAGTCATTCCCATTAATGCTTGGTGCTATCACAGATCTTCTATTATAAATTTACAGCTGACCCCATTTTGGATTTAATTTTCATATTAAGGGCTTATTTTCTGTTCCTGTATCTTGTCTTGTAAAGTTTCCCTTCAAGCCAAGGTAATTTTTTTTTTATTCCGGAAACATTCTTAGCTTTTAGATCTATGACCCATCTCAGCAAATCTTTTTGTGTGGTATAAAATAATGATTGAGATCTATATGGTTAACCTGTTGTTCCAGAACCTTTTTTTTTTTTTTTTAAGTACTTCTTTTCCTCCTTTCAGTTGCTTTGAGGCAGGATGCCTGAGTGGCTCAGTCAGTTAAGTGTCTGCCTTTGGTTGAGGCCATGATCTCAGGGGTCCTGGGGTGGAGCCCTGCATCTGGCTCCCTGGGTCCCAGGAGCCCGGAGCCTGGTTCTCCCTCTCCCTCTGCTGTCACTCCCCATTGCTTGTGCACTCGCGCTCTCTCTGAAATAAATAAATAAAATCTTTAAAAATAAATAAATAAATAAATTGCTTTGAGGTATTTTTGCAATTCATGTGGTTTGATTGTGTAGGTCAATTTCTGCAGGTCAATTTCTGGAGCCCTAGTTCTGTCCCATGGATTTATTTGTCCATCCTTGCATTAATAGCACGCTATCTTGATTACTTCAGCTTTAATAAGCCTAGAATTCAGAAACATAAGTGCAGTAACTTTATATTTCCTTTTGAAGTTTTTTTGGACATAATAATTTCTTTATATTCTTATATAAATTTTAGAATGAACTTGTCAATGACAGTTGAGATTGTTGTATAGAATCTAAATACAGATATGGAGAGAACGAATGCTAATATTGAATCTTGTAATCCGTGAATATAGCAGGTCTCTCCAATTATTTGTATCTCCTTTAAATATTCACAACAGTGTTTTTAGTACAGAGATCTTCCATGTCTTTTGTTAATTCTCAGTGTATTTATGTATTATTGTAAACATTATGTATTTTGTAAACATTGTAAAACATAATTTAAAAATTGTTTAATGTTATTATCATCAAGATTTCCGAATATTGATCTTAAATCCTAACCTAAGTTCCTTTATTAGTTCTAGTAGTTTTAAACTAGATTATTTAGAGGCTTGCTTTACACTGTGTTAGGGAACATTAACAGAAAGCTCAAGGTGGTTGTCTAATCTTGCTAACTTGGTTGAGAATTCCAATCTCTGCTTACTTTATGGTATTCAGACCTGAAAACTCTACTCACATCATTGAGCTTTCCAGCTGTTACTTTCCACTGGATTCCTTGGAGTCTCCTGAGTGGGTGTACTATTAAGGGATCAGTTAAGCCTTTGAAAGGTGTTGATATGCAGATTTTGGTGCTCCCCATCTCTGAACATAGATCTCAGCTAGTATTTTTTTTCTTTCAAACCTCAAATTCTTCCAAGTTCTGTTTTACTTTCATATTTTGTCCAGAATTAATATTTGTTATCTGAGAGTAGATTGGACCATATGAGACACCGCCATTACTGAACCTGGAAGCTTCGTGTTTTTATTACAAGTAATTTAAGTGAATCAGAGCCTAGAATATGGTGTCTTAATACTTATAAGAATATTTATGCTACACTATATGTTAAAAATTCAAATCTCTCAAGTGCCTAATGTTTGGGTAGAAGTCCATTTCATTTTTTTTTTAAGATTTATTTATTTATTTGAGAGAGAGACGGAGCACTCGAGCAGAGGGAGGGAGAGAGGGATAAGGAGAGAAGCAGACTCTCCATGAAGCATGGAGTCAACACAGGACCCTGAGAGCATGACCTGAGCCTAAATCAAGAGTTGGACGCTCAACTGACTGAGCTACCCAAGGGCCCCAGAAGTCCATTTCATTTTTATAAAGATATAAAAAGAAAATTTTTTTTGCATTGCAGTTTTCAGCTAAATAACATCTCTACAATATTTTAAAAATCATTGTCCTAAAATCTGATTTAAGATTTATATAGTAAATCCACATATTTCATATTGAATATTATAATGAAATGTTTGAGAACTAATTAGTAATCTGAATTATTTTGAGAAAATTAAAAATCATATGCAAAATTGATGTATTTATAGGATCTCATGTTAGAAAGATTCCTGGTCAGCAATCGGGCAGATTTCCCCAATTACCACAAAGAGGGATAATGCATTAGAGACTTTGATTTACTCAAGCTCATCATTGGAATCATAAACCATATTTATTACAGCCAAGATCTCATTTAAAATAAACTTTTTGTCTTTTGTCTACAGAGGGTTTTGGGTTTGGTTTTTTTTTTTTTTTTCATTTTTTGTTTTCATGTCTTGGTGTTTTTTTTTTCTAGGGAGAGAGACCTTCTCCCATACCTACTCTGAAACTGTTACTCATACTTCAAGCTTCAGTCTAAATGTCACTTCTTTTGTGAAACATTGTTGACTTCATTTTGTGGTGTTATTACTCCCTCCTCTTTTGTGCCCTAATGCTCTGTTTGTATGTCTATCACTTGGCACATTCTATTTAATCAATGTCTTTCAAGCCTGCTATTCCTGTAAGCTTATGTAAGGCAGACATCAGGCCTTACCTATCTGTGCTTTGCACAGTTCTTACTTCATCCTGGGGAATGAATAAATGTGTCTTACATGATGATTTTAAAACTTATCTGTGAATATAGTTGATTGATATTCTATCAGACATGTAAATAACTCTAGTTATAACACTTTGATTTATATTAGTAAACAAGTTTCCATTTATAGATTAAACATAGATATATACATATGGATAGCTGTATTTTGTGGGGGAAAATATGCGTATTTATATGAATAGATTTGTTTATATGTAGAGAGACACAGCATGTGCACAGTATTTAGGTACAACATAGGCAAATTTTTTTTTCTTCTTATCCTATTGCATCTGGAAAACAAGTGTTGTAATTACAGCATATTATCACAGTCTAGGTTTGTTTAATTAAAATATTTTAACATTAAAATTAGTTGTATTGAATGTTTAATGTACCTGAGGAATCTTATCAGATCCTTTATGTGTTCTTCCTTTTAATTTTAGATTAATAACATCACTATAGTTGCTATTGACGTCCTCATATCACAAGGAAGTAGAGCAGTGACGTGAGGCCACACAGCTAGTCAGCAGCCACAGTAGATGTGAGCTCACGTTTTCCTACACTGTTTGCGCTTGGCTGATGCTGCCTCCGCAGGAAGCCAAATGTTTAATTTGCCTACTTTAATATTATCTTTTTTTCAGCACCAAATATAAATTTCTATTTAATTAGTCACATCATGATCAATGTGAACAGACTTCCTAAAAGATAAATTTGGGGAAATTACTAATTTTGAACTATGCTGCAAGAAAAGAAAAACATACGCAAAAAAACAAGCAGAAGGATTTTTATTAAGGAATACATATTAGAGACTGTCAAGTAAATATTGCTATTTTTGTTTATTATAATGATACTGTGATTGTAAAAGAAAGATGGATCCTGAAATGTGTAAGGATTAGAATACTCTGTCTGCAATTTTCTTTCAACTTCAGCAAAGAATGGATAATGATTGAACTCATGTGGCAAAATCTTGATAATTGTTGAATATAGGTAGCAAATAAATAGAAGTATATTGTACTATCTTCTTTACATTTGTGTATCTATTCAGAAGAAAGGGAATTAGAAATTGCAAATATATATTAAAGATAATTTCCTATATTACTTTCTCAATATAATTTATTATGATATAATTATTAGAATATTTCAATTATTACAATATAATTTATTATTAAATTTATTTTGTCCTTAAAATTTTGCTAGATTGAAACATATTGATGCTTTTATTACATTTGACTAAGAGCCTTTTAATATTCTTGTTAGGTATCTCCAAATTATCCAAGACCATGCCAGCCATGCCATTGTGATCCAATTGGTTCCTTAAATGAAGTGTGTGTGAAGGATGAAAAACATGCTCGACGAGGTGAGAGCCATAGCAGAGAGCTGTTATTCTGATAAAAGGACAATGGAAGCCAGATATGATTATTTTTAGGGTAACATTTTGCAGTAAATTTCATTCACTTAATAATATATCTATCATATCTATCAATATTCCCTCTAGGAAGCAGTTTTTTATTCATCTCAATAATTATTTTCCTATTAATCAATTACAATTAATTATGCTTTAAAAGCAAAAAGAGTTGAATATTTTGCATTATATGCATATATACGTATATTCATATATACGTATTTACATATCTATGCATATCGCTCTTCTGGTCAATCAGAAACCTGTGACGTATGTAATTTTTAAATGTCTTGTTTATTGAATTGTTTTTTGTAGTTTCTGTGGTTTCCAGCGTGAAAAGACTGCATTCACTGAGGGATGTGTGTGCTGCAGTGGGAGGAGAGAACAGACATCACACGCTGAGATGTAGTCAATAGTATAGAAAGCAAAATGTATACATAAAGGACTAAAAATAGGTAGTAGTCATGAGTTAATGAAGGGAAAGAGGCTGACAGAAATTTAAGCCAAATACTTTCTTTGAGGATTGAAATTCATGATGAACTCCAAACATTGAAGAATCAAATGCCAAAAGAACTCCTTGATGTTGTTTGCTTGCCAAAGTTAAGTAGAACATTAGGACGTATCTGAAACAGTTTCTGTATATCGCAAAGAGTGGATTCTTCTCTTAGGAAAGACTAAAATAAGTCATGGCTACAATATAGGGTTTTTCCTCCACTGGCTTTCAAGTTAAAACACTGGCAATGTTTCTCTGGCACAGGGTAGCTTACCTGTTTTCTTTATAAAACTGTAAAATTATCAACGTGAGCTCTACAATCTTAAAAGATTAAAACTCTGATTATTTTAAATCTTGTATGGTGAAATATTGAGGTCATTTTTCATATTATGGCCCCTTATCTTTTTTGTAGTAACAACTAAATCATGTTATTTTCAGTAATATCATTTAATTTTTTTCTGCACTTTTTAATTTTTTAAATTTTTGTACATTTTAAGGAAATATATTATTTTTGAAAATGCAATAAAATATTGAAAAGTAGAAGAATAAGCATACAATGCAGTAGTAATTCATCATAAATACTCTTATTAACATGTGTGTGTTAACTTCACATAATGAATTTTTCCCCAAACTATTGAGAGTTTCTCTAAAATCTGGTTTTGACACCTGAATAGTATGTCGTTATGTGGATATACCATAATATATTTACCCACTCAACTTTATATAGCTATTGAGATTGTTTCTAATTTTGTTTATTATAATCAATGTTTTAGTGAAGATATTTGTGTATAAATATTATTCAATTATTATAAAAGCCATACATAGTAAATATAAAATTTTAACAGTAAGGAAGAGAATAAAATAAATAGCAATAGTATTCTCTTCAATTTATTCATCCCCCAATCTCACTTCCAAATTTAATCACATTGAGCCATTTCTTCTATTAAGTTCTGGAGAAACTTATCTTCCAAACAGTATCTAAATAATATTCTTACTACTTTCATCACCATTAAATATTGCCTACTGACTCTCCATTGTAAAAGACAAATGTTTCATTCACACTACTTCCCTCCTTCTCTCCATTATTCAGACATTTTTCTTATGTATGGTATCTTTATCATGTTAAATAAAAAGTTGAGTCATTATTTTATGATCCACTAAGTTTAGACTCCTCTTTTGAGATCCTACTATGTGCAAGTCCCTATACTCACTTCTGATCTTCCAACTCACTTGACAATATCTGTCAATTGCATCTTTATCTTTTCAAAGATCGTACAGTTATATTTAATTTGAGACCTGATTAATTCTTCTAATTTTAAAATTGAAATGTAATAATCAAAATTTATAATATTATAATTAGATATATATTATTCAGTATAAACCTGGGTTACAAAATTAGGCACATTCCCATGATACATTCTTTTTATAATTTTTATTTTGTTATATTAGTCACAATACAGTACATCCCAGTTTTTGATGCAATGTTTCATGATTCGTTATTTGCGTATATCACCCCATGCACCATGCAATATGTGCCCACCTTAATACCCATTCCCGGCCTATCCCAATCCCCCACCCCCTCCCCTCTGAAGCCCTCAGGTTGTTTCCCAGAGTCCACAGTCACTCATGGTTCATTCCCCCTTCTGTTTACCCCCCCTTCCTTCTTCCATTCCTTCTCCTAATGATCTTCCTATTTCTTATGTTCCATAAATGAGTGAAACCATATGATAATTGTTTTTCTCTGCTTGACTTGTTTCACTTAGCATAATCTCCTCCAGTCCCACCCATGTTGCTACAAATGTTGTGTAATCGTTCTTTCTGATGGCTAAGTAATATTCCATTGTATATATGGACCACATCTTCTTAANACAAATGTTGTGTAATTGTTCTTTCTGATGGCTAAGTAATATTCCATTGTATATATGGACCACATCTTCTTAATCCAGTCATCTGTTGAAGGGCATCTTGGCTCCTTCCACAATTTAGCTATTGTGGACAATGCTGCTATGAACATTGGGGTGCATATGGCCCTTCTCTTCACTGCATCTGTATCTTTGGGGTAAATACCCAGTAGTGCAATGGCTGAATCATAGGGTAGCTCAATTTTTAACTTTTTAAGGGACCTCCACACTGTTTTCCAAAGGGGCTATACCAACTTGCATCCCACCAACAGTGTGAGAAGGATACCCTTTCTCCACATCCTCTCCAACATTTGTTGTTTCCTGCCTTGTCAATTTTGCCATTCTAACTGGCATAA
>NC_048227.1:76154539-76185401 GCF_002007445.2 Ailuropoda melanoleuca
CATCTGCCAGCTATGCTATCTTAACAAACAAATTAATTTCTCTGTGCCTTAGTTTCCTCATTTGTAAAATGGGAAACATAATAACATTTACCTCATTTTGAGGTTTTGAGTATTAACTGAATTAATCCATGCATCATATGTAGTGCTAAGCATAATGCCTAGCATAAAATAAGTGCTATTTAATTGTAAGGTGTGATTATGTTTATTTGGGGTTATCTTTGTTAGATTTTGATACCAAATTTTTACTAGCTTCATAAACTAAGTTACATAGCTCTCCACGGTTTAAATACTTCATAAGAATTCAAACTTTAAAAACAGAGTAAAAACTAATTGCTACTAAAATATTTTTGTGGTAATCTTTGATTATTTGTTCTCTTTTGATATCATTGATTATCTTTAACGTTCTGTTTTGCCTTATTTTGTTTCTGTTTATTTTTCAGATCTTCCTACTTTCCTGTGGTATTCATTTGTTTTTTTCTCTTTTTTTTAAATAATTACATGAATTAAATTTTAAGTTATTTGCATTTTTTAATGTATTTAAGCTTAAAAGTTTACTTTTGGCTACCCTTTTTTTCTTCTGGATCTCATAAACATTGTTAAGTTCCTTTCTCACTGTTGTTAAATTCTACTTAGAAAACTATTTAATCACAATTAAGATTTGATTTTCTCTTTCACCCAAGAGTTAAAAGGAGAAATATTTATTTTTTAATTTTTGACTGGTGGAATTTTTTGTAAGATTCTATTGTCATGCTTGATATTTCAAATTACTTCAATCCTAATTTATTACAACATTTTTTACAAATACAGAAGTAGTAATTTGTGTTAAGGAAACAAGACTTAGATCATTTCTGCTTTGAGAAATTGAGCATTTTTGTAGATTAATGATGAGCTTCAATAGGTGGGTACATAGAATATAATGTGTAATTCAGCAATAGTAGATAATTCATGTTTTTCTATGTCTTTTTTTCTGATTCATCTACAGATATTTGAAGTGAGTAGGTTAATGTCATTCTCAGCCACTAATTTTGGCCAGTTTCTCTTTGAGCCCCCAAATCAGTTGTTGTCTATATATTTTTGTACTTAAAATTAGTGCTTCTATGTAGTTTAAACATAATAACCTAAGTCATGGTTTTTTTATTGTATTGTCATCAATGTAAAATGAGGGCTTGTCCTAATGAATCTTTTTTTTTTTTTAAGTATTTATTTATTTGAGAGATAGAAACAGAGACAGAAAACATGAGCGGGGTCGGGGGAGGGGGCAAAGAGAGCGNAATCTTTTTTTTTTTTTAAGTATTTATTTATTTGAGAGATAGAAACAGAGACAGAAAACATGAGCGGGGTTGGGGGAGGGGGCAAAGAGAGCGGGTGAAACAGACTCCCCCGCTTTTCAGGGAGCCTGCAATGGGTCTCAAACCCAGGACCCTGGGGACATCCCAGCTGAAGGCAGATGCTTAACCGACTGAGCCACCGAGGCGTCCCCTAATGAATCTGTTTTCACTGGATTCTACTTTGGCCATTAATAATATTACAGCTCTAATATGCTCTCTTAATGTAGATTTACATTCTTTTTTTTTAATATTTCTTATCATTTTGCGAATCTCTCCTGAACATTACATGCACGTAGCTTTGACAGAAGCATAAGACCGTGAACTCATTTACATATGATTAGCATGTGGGTTCGACAGTCTTCCTCTCATTCTGCTGTGTGCTTTCCCCTTGTAATGTTCCTTTCCTTCTTTCTCCCTTCCTTTCCTGTTTTGAGTGGACTATATTTCACTGATTTACTCTTATACTTTCCCAGATTTGAAAGTCAATAACTTGTATTTATTCATCTGCATTTTTCATTTTTCTAATCAAAGAAAAGAATAAAAAAAAGTCTTTTACATGTCTCTATTTAAAAAGAAAAAGTAAATTTAAACTGCTTTCGTTGTCCTCTATGTCTTGTCCTCAAAATATCTATTCCTGTGAACTCTCAGTCTTTTTTTGTTGTTGACTCAGTGATGTCATACTTCGATGATTGTTGTTTAATTTGGGGGTTAAGCAGTATATTTTTACTCCCCAGGTGCTTTTCCATCTCATGATAGTCTGAGTTATGAAGCAACAGGTATCACAGGTCACTGCTTATTCTTCGAGCATCATCAATCAGTTATGGAAATGAATCCTTGATCATCGTGACAGTTTTTCTGTAGCCTTAGTTTTGGTAGAAGCTTTGAGATTTTCTCTTTTTTTTTTCATTCTTAATATTTTTAAAGATATGTAAGAGCTGCTGTATTAGCAACTTGCAGCCAGCTTTTAATGAAGCCATATTTCCTTCGGTTTTAATTTTTCTTTATTGATATTCATGAATTAGTGTCTGTGTCAAAATAGAATTTTAAACGTTACTATCATTAAAGCCTTAGGAACTGAATTGTGTGTTTGTTTTTCAATTGTCAATATGTGGCTTGTCTTCCCTTAGGCCTGGCACCTGGATCTTGTCATTGCAAACCTGGCTTCAGAGGCGTGAGCTGTGACCGTTGTGCCCGGGGCTACACTGGCTACCCAGACTGCAAGCCCTGTAACTGCAGTGGTGCAGGGAGCACAAATGAGGACCCTTGCTTTGGACTCTGTAACTGCAAGGTGTGTTGTGTATGCCAGTAAAGTCTCTTGTCAAGGCAGAAGGTCCTTTTCCTTTGCTTCTCTGTTCTGTTCTGTCTATTGACATTAAGCCAATTGTAACAACTTCTCCTGTAAATATCCACCATCTTTTCTACTTGTGGTCCTCCTCTAAGTGTCTTTACAACCAGATTCACTGCTTCCAAACATCGACCATTTGTCTAAAAACCCACCAACTCAAGAAGGACCAGTCACCTTAAGAAGAGGTATCATTTATAGCAAAAAACACTTTCCCCCCATGACCTAGCTCTTGTCTGTGAATTAAAAAATAGACAGCATTACAAATAGCAACCTTGTAAAACGACTATACACTCAAACCTACCATAGCTTTGTATCTAACTGAAAATAATTCTGCTGAGGGTTGCATTCTGGTGTTTTAAATAATCTCCTGAGATTTAGACCCAGATTGTCTGAAAATACTACATTCAGATTCTTCTGTTTTATCACCGAAAATGTAAGAAGCCCTAGTGGAATTGATTAAAGCCTCAATTTTTCCTCCTAAGTGTACTTTCAGAAATACGACTTTATCTGTTGTATATACTCAGCTAATAGCTCATCATGGTAATGCCAAGGGATGCGTTACAACCACAGTTTGTACACAGAGAGGGGAAGAGGCAAGCGCAAGTCTAAAGTGATAGAACTGATTTCCTTTAGCTCTGCTAATCAGTTCCCAAACGCTGGGATTAAGCAGTGTTACCTACATTAGTGGAGAGAATGTACAATCCATTGAAAAGCTTAGCATGCCATACTGATATAAAAATGAATGTTACTTTTTGTTGTTGTTCTCAATCACGGTTGGAACTTTAAGAACCTTTATTAAATCATTAGTCTTATCTAGGAAGCTGTAAATCATATGCTTCCATTTGTTATGTGTGTATGTGCATACAGACATTAGAGTATAACGCAAAAAGTAAATATTTATATTAATGTGAAGTGCGTATCTATCGGGACAAGAATGTTTGAATGAACAAGCTAAAATTATAATAGTTACATAATAGGCATATGTTATATCATGGGTCATTTAGGTGCTTTTTTTTTCTGACGACTTAAACTACACAACTCCTGTCTGTAAACTGGCAGAAAGTCCATCTATAGTAAAAGTTCTCATGTACTGGAACATAGTAAATTTTCTAGATATAGTACATTTTATTCCAATGTTTTTTGAAATGACAAATTGCCATAGCGCAGACCAAGACTGTGTTGCCATCTGGGGGTGATCGCTTGTTCAAGGAGACCCCTGGTCTTCATCCTGTGTGTCTTTTTGGACAATCCTACAGGCTTAGTTCATCTTCTCTAATATTTACCAAAACATAGCTTGTATGGATTTTATTTCTTTCACAAAACTCCATGGAAATCTCTAACTTTTATCAGTTGTTCAAATAAAGGACAGGCAGAGTTGAGCTTAAATGGAAGAGAAGTCTCCTGAGTCTCTAGAAAACAGGAAATCAAACTGAAAAAAAGAAGGGGAATGTTTTTCTATACCTACTGTTCATACACTGGAGATGTCTGGTATTTGCCAGGAAAGGGTAACAAGTCAGGGAGGGATGCAGGCCTCAATTTTTCTTTCCTTTGTTAAGTATGGAGGGAAAAGGCTAGAACAAGAGGCTTAGAGTCACCAGCAGGACTCCGAGGGGAGCTCCCTGAGCTCCTGCCTGCCCCCACCCCCGACTCTCGGCCTGCCTCTGTCTTGTACCGAGCGATTATAGTCCTAGTTAAGAAACATGCCTCCTACAAAGACACTTGAAGTTCTACACAGACAGTTAAAGCACAAAAAAAGAGCAATTAAGAAATCATAAAAGAATAAATAAGTAAGTAACATCATTAAAGGAGTGGCCCTTCAACTGTGTGGTATTTTAAATAGGTGACTATAACCTCTTAGATAAAGCTAAATGCTTTTTTTTTTTAGGATAAAAACTTGCAGAAAACAGATTTCAATAGACATCTGCATAATTTTTAAAATCACTAGTAATATGCATACAGCAAGTGAATTATATCATAATATGCATGCATGTAATGTACTATAGTTAAGTACCTATAGTATCTTGTTTGAAAGAATAATAAATACCCAGTGTTCCAACACAATATGCATACAATTTAAATACTGAACAGATATTTATTAATGTAGAGAGAAATGTGGCAGGTCATCCTGTTTTACGAAAACACGATTAGACATAGGTTTGTCTGCTGGTTATTTGAAACAATACGAATCGATTGAAATGGTATTTAACAAATAATACTTCATTGAGCAGCTCAGGTACTGGAGACTTAAATTCAAGTAAAATGATATCAATATAAAGGCTCATTTCCAAAATGCATATTAACCAGTAAACATGTGCACATTTATTTGGTTACACTACGACATGTAATGAGGTGTTTTTTTTTTTATAATTTTCATTAGGAAGAAATATCGCCTTTACTGAAGTATGTAGACATTTTAAGAAGGCACTTGGTTATGAAGTTTGGGGTCTAAGTATCTTTCTATTGTAAAGTTTAAATGGCTAATGTTCTGGTGAGATATTGTCCTGAGAAAAAATGGACGGCCCTTCTGCCACTTCAAGTACAAGTATGCTGGATGAAACAGAGTAAATAAATTTGTAAGCATGTTGATTCAAGAAAGAGAGGGAAATTTCTAGATATCAGACCCAAAAGGGAAATCTAAGTTAATAAGCATAAGCCCAAACCAAGCTGATCAAGGAAGGTCATGGGGTGGGGACTGGGAGGCTGGTCTTAATCCAAATATAGGTTCAGGTTGGGAGTTTTAATGGTCTCTCTAGGACTTGACATTAGGATTTGGACTCACGGAGAGAAATTAAAACTAAGTTCACTTACGCTTAGACTCTAGAATTGTCCCCTGACAGGCACTAGAAAATTCCACTTGTGAGGGCAGTGACAACAGTTAACTTTCTTTCTCCTTCGGGGATCTAGGTGGGGAAAAATTAGTGTGTAGTGAGGAAGCAAACACCCAAAGATGTATGCCACATGGGAACGGGGTCAGTTTTATTCTCCCTTTATGTTAGAATTCAACAAGTCAGGCAAGTGGTATTCCCACAAGAAAGAAAGTGCAGTGTCACCCGATGGTGAGCTCACCATAAAGCAGTATACTCCACAAAAGGAAAATAACTACAAAATGAAATCGGAAGCCACAAAAGTCAGAATGTTTGTACACTAAGAAGAATAAGATAGTCTGAAAGAATTTGTATAAACACAGAAGTATATACTTTTCATATTAATCATAAAAATATGTGAAAAAATGTGTAATCATTAAAATAAGATATGAAGATAAAAGAATTAAAAAAGAATAGGAAAAAACAGTACAAAATAGGGCCCTATATTAAAATAAATAAGCAGCTTTGGAAAATAAATCAATATCATTTACTTCTAGAAATAAAAATTGTATATAGTTGAAGTTTAAAATTCAGTGAATGGGCTGAGCAAAAGATTAGAAACTGCTTAAGAGAGAATTAGAAATGCAGACCTGAAGAAATTACCTATTAACTGACATAAGGAGGTAAAGAAATGAAATTATGACATGCTAAGTGGCATGGCTCATAGAAGGATAAATTGAACAAAAGGAGAAGAGACTAGATAAAATAGGTGAGTAAGAATATCCAAAAATGATGGAGCGAAGAGCTGTTAAGAATTAAAGAAAATTCGGGGGCGCCTGGGTGGCAAAGCGGTTAAGCGTCTGCCTTCCGCTCAGGGCATGATCCCAGCGTTATGGTATCGAGCCCCATATCAGGCTCCTTGGCTATGAGCCTGCTTCTTCCTCTCCCACTCCCCTTGCTTGTGTTCCCTCTCTCGCTGGCTGTCTCTATCTCTGTCGAATAAATAAAATCTTTAAAAAAAAAGAATTAAAGAAAATTCAACATTTTCTGTTTGAAGAAGATAAAAAAGAAATCTACCACCAAAGCTCCTAGCAGAAAATTTGCCCATGAGTTAAGATTGAGAGAAGAAGTGTTAAATATATTAGATACATTTCTATTGTGTATGTCATATCCTATGTACTAGAGACAAATATGTATCATATGTGCAAGAGACAAGTATCAGATCACTGTGTGTGTTT
The DNA here is from genome assembly GCF_002007445.2 of Ailuropoda melanoleuca. NCBI lineage: Eukaryota > Metazoa > Chordata > Mammalia > Carnivora > Ursidae > Ailuropoda > Ailuropoda melanoleuca. Next base: position 76,161,255 of record NC_048227.1, read on the forward strand.
ATCATTCTCAGTCCAACTGCACTGAAAACACTGCTTGATGATGTACGTACTTCAGCAAGAAGGATACTGAAACCAGAAGAGAGTTCCACTGGCTTGAAGAATGCAAGCCTCAGTTTAAAAAAGCAATAGAATTTCTATATGTCAGTGATAAACAATTAGAAAATGTAATGACAATATTTAGAATAGCAACAAAAACTATATGATACCTAGAAATAAGTATTTTTAAATGGAGATACTTTTTAAGAAGGTTATTGAAGAACATAAGTTAAAATTTTAAATGGGGAGATAAGCAAATCCTGGGGAAAACCTGGAGAAGTGGAAATGTTTACAGCTGCTGTCATTTGGGTAAATTAGTACTACGACCTTAGAAGGACAGTAAGGTATCGTATCTGGTATTGTTAAGATGATGCAGTCTTGTCAGTCAGCAACTCCACATCTAGACATTCATGCTAAAGAAACTTGTACAATGTGGAGAAAGAAGCCAAGAGAAGATGTTCACCACATACCTACTTGTTCTGATAAAAAATTAGAAAAAATCGAAATATCCATACATCAGGAAGAAAAATGAAGTGCAATATATTCATAAAATCTGATACAAGGAACAGTTCCAGTGAATGAAATAGGTCCTCATTGATAAATTTCAGAAACTTTAGTTGAGGCGAGGAAAACCAATGTCATTATATGGTCATTTGTGTGAATTTGTAAGATATAAAACAGTTTTATATTGTGTGGACACACACATATATAAATTAAAATTTTTTAAATACACTGATATGTACTAATTTCAGAAGAATAGTTAACTCTAGAGAAAAGGGGGAAGGACTAGGATAGAAGTGAAGTGAGATTCAAATATGCCTAAATATTCCTTTAAAAATACATCTGAGGCACACATGGAAAAATGTTAATATTTTTTAACCTCCTGGTTATGGGTAATAGATAATTGTCATATGTACTTTTCTGGCACTTTAAAATAATTCCTAATTTAAAATTCCTTTAATTAAAGGAAAAAAATATTTCCTAATTTGAAAAGAGGTAAATGAAATTAATATGTATCAGCTACTACCAATTTTACACATAGATTTTTCTGTTATACCCTTGTTTAGACAATGATATTAATGAACATCATCCTCATTATATTTCAAAATAAGGAAACAACGCTAGCTCAAGATACGAAAATACTAATTTTTATGCATTATTAACATTTTTAAAATTCCTCTATCTTCTGTGAATTACCAGAAGCAAGCATTCTCAGATGTATAAGTCAGTTGAATGTAAATGCTCTTCAGACTCTTGGTATTTATTTTAAGTACCACATGCTAGACTTTGGCTCTTTTGAGGTTTGGTGTCGTGTTATCCATTCAAAGGCCATTGGATTGCAGACTCAGATACATAATATAAACTGACCTTGATCTACATTGGAACATGTGCTTTTATTTTATCAAAGTCTTATAATAGAAAGATAAATAGTGAAGTAAAAGATTAGAAATCAAAGTGTATTTTCATCATGCTTAGCTTTGGGTTTTTTACTGCACTTCCCATTGAGTCCTTACTGGCCCACAAGCTTATGTGATCTGACCTTGGGTTATCTTCCTAGAATGTTCTGGAGCTTCAGTCCCTATCTTCCAGCCTGGCTTACATTCCTTGGAGGCACCAAGCTCTTTCTGGAATTTCAGAATCTATTTAGATGGGTGAGAAAACCTCACCACTGGCTTTGCTCTTTGCTTAGCTACGCAGTTTCCAAGGCACATCTCCACTTTCTTAAGTTGGGATCCAGGATCCCCTGATGGAAATCATTCTCCTACCGTAATCACTTGTAAAATCTTTATCTTTTCCTTTATTATCTTTTCACAACTTGCAATCTATTTAATGTCAATCTCACTTCTCTTATTTATTTTCTTCATCGATCAATAAGAAGCTGACAGTGACTCATACATAAAAAAGAATGAAAAAAGAAAATGAAACAATTGTGAAGATTTGAAAGTCACTTAAATTGGCTGATTCATGTTTCTTGATGTATAAAATGATAATATTAAATCTTTTTCGCCTCTCAATGGGTGTAAGTGTAACATCGAAGCCTTGTGCAAGTATAAGGGATAATCATAAATACCTACTAATTACTTTTTCTGTTTATTTATATTTCTTTTTACAAGTAGAGGTAAGTTTCCACTCTTTTCCTCTAATAAGATTTTCATGGTATGTGCTAAGATTTTTATTGTTTTTGCATTTCCCTTTTTCCCATTTGTATACAGGAATGATCACCTCATTAACTTGTTAGGCTTGAACCCTAGGCATTTCTACAAAAATGATTCAATTTATATGTTTGATCCTGAATCTAAATTACAGATGTAAATTTTTTAGCATGAAAAGTGCATCCCGGAATCTGTCTCTTGCAACAGCGACAGTTGAGAAATATTATGTTAATCAATTTTTTAATAGTAAAAGCTATACTTGTGCAAAGTGAGAACTCCTTTTCTTTTATTTCCTTCTCTCTTCCTAACCACCAATTACTTATTATTTAGCCATGGAACAGTGTATTTAAAGAGCAAGCGCTCAACAAATACTGCTAATTAGCTAATTATCCTTCTTTTGTTAACTCCTTTTAATACTTGGATGCATTAGAATGAAGGCCATAACAGAGGAAAATCTGTAATCGACTACAAACACCCCAAGAAACAGGCATGACCGAAACATTCCTGGAGCAATTATCACAAAAAATGACTTAAATGTCACTGGAGATACTCCGGGTAGCTTTGTCAATAGAATTCCCAATTGACTAACAATCACAGTTAAACATGTGCTGCTGAAGTTGTACCTAATTTATAAGAAGGCGGCTTCCTGAGAACAGATACAGGGAACCGATCGTGACTCTATTTCTCTAGAGAGAGCCTGTGCTGAGGAAACTCTAGCAAAAAGAAAATTGGTGTCAACCCAACAGTATCTGACTTTAAGAAAAAAGAACCTAGTAAGGTTTCTCTAATTCAACTTTGCTTTTAGAGGAAAAGACTACTAAAGGAGAAATTTCGGGCAGTTATTATAAATATTTTGTAGGGAAGGCCACAGCATATCTCCTTATCTACTCAGCTAAATATGTACAATAATAATATGTGTCTAAAGCACGCATGTCTCCCTAAGGGGATGAAAATTGGTTCTAAGAGGGGTGAAAATACCATTTTCATTTTACGTATACGGCAAACATACTCACACAGTGCATCTGTACGTAGAGTATATCTGCGGAATGAAGATTTCATGGTGAGGATGATTGGGAAAAAATAACAAGGTAATGAAATAGGCTCCTTAGGGGCTTGAAAATAAAAACGAGGCTGGGATGTGCTGGTCTAAAGTGAAGAGACATTGTTTATTTATTAATTATTTAGCATGGAAAAAAGGTTGACTATTATTTGTTGCTATTTAATTATTTTAATATAACCAACCAGAATAATGGTTTAGAAACCAAGAAAGTGGAATATTTGGTTTTAAGAAAATATGGTGATATGAGGGAATATTAATCTCTAGAGTGGAAGTCGGGAGCATTCTAGAAATTACCTATTTCATGGGCTTTAGTGTAAAAATGACCAGTAAATTGGTAAATTACAAAAAAAAATCTATTGAATTCTATTAGACTCTATATAAATAAAATATTAAAATTACTGGATTGACAAAAACTGTCCATTTGAATGCTGAGAGAGAATAAATTAGACCCCCCCTTTTGTTTACATAAACAGAATAATCTTCAAAAATTTTATTAAATTATGTGTTAACTCTTTTTGAAGTTGATCAGTACAAAGAAGTAATAGAATGATAGCTAAAGGAGAGAGAAATCTTGACCAAAGTAGCATTTGGGCTGGAAGTTGCAAGCTCACCATTGTTAGGTATTTAGGATACATTCCTTTGACACCTGTCTTATTTTTCCTTCAGAGGCATGGAGGACTCTGGAAATGAATCTGGTGTCCGACTCACAGCATGTCCTCAGTAACCCTTCTGGGGCAGTGACTTCCTTTTGCCTTGTAGTATACGTATTTGTCCATACTCTCACCTCCTTTGCCATAATCCTCCTGAACGTCCTTATATTCCCTCAGTCATCTCGAAGAATGCTTTATGTGTGGGAGATCACCTTTGATTTGATGGATGAGTGAGTAATAATAGCAAATAAGGGAATAGTGAAAAATAATGTAGAGAGCTTTTATTAATAATTTGATACTGACAGCATAGTAAATTAAATTGCTCAAGGAACTGACTCATAAAGCAGATGATTCATTCTCAATCGGAGAATCAAAAATTTAAGTCCGGACCATTCATATCAAAAGGATCTTCCAAAAATGAATCAGGAAGATAATCATAGCTGCTTCATGTATGACATTGTTGATGGAACACAAAGAAGTTTTGAAAAAGCAATTATGTACCTTGGAAGCCATAAAAAAAAAAAATTGAGAACCAAGCTGCCGAGATCGTCTATGTTAGCAAACTACTAGAAGGTGGGGAACTTGTCTCTATGAAAGTTCAGTATAAGTCCTGGAACATTATGCCTTTGTGTTTGAATTGTGCCACTCTAAAATATATTAAATATCAGACTGTGATGTTTTCACCGTTTTGAATCTAATATCATCTGAAAGAAAACTTTAGAAAAAATCCCTAAATAAGAAATCACTTAGATATACTCTCTCAAGGGAGATTGGAAAAGGAGAAAGGGGGGCGTCTGGGTGGCTTAGTCATTAAGTGTCTGCTTTCAGCTCAGGACGTGATCCCGGTGTTCTGGGATCGAGCCCCACATCAGGCTCCTCTGCTGGGAGCCTGCTTCTTCCTCTCCCACTCCCTCTGCTTGTGTTCCCTCTCTCACTGGCTGTCTCTCTCTCTCTGTCAAATAAATAAATAAAATCTTTAAACAAAAAAAAAAAGGAAAAGGAGAAAGGAAGTATAGAACCTGCTATAACTAATTAATTCTCTACAAGTTGAGACATGACTAGAAAGCAGAGCTCTAGTGATCTAAAAAGATTTTATCCTCAATTCATCTTCCTGTCCGTCTCAAAAGGCCCTTTTAGTTAGGCCATGGGGACAGATATATAAGTTGGTACTATATGTACCATATTTACTATTTAATTTTGGCTTAATATTTGTCTGTTTTAGAACCTGAGAACAATTAGAACCAAGCACTTTTTAATCCAATGAACCTAGCTACCACTCACTAAAGAAAAAAATATGGTCCAGACTCAGGACTAAATAAGTAGGAGTCTAGAAACTTAAAGTTGTGGCATGAAGCTGACATACTATGCAATCATGAGTAAGGTCTATGCAGATCTTATAGAAATTGATCATTACTTGTGTGGAGGTTCTTGAAATGAGCATGGGGGGTGGAACAGGATTAACTTGACAACCAGTAAAAAGATCTAAAATATTTTGGTTCAAAGATTTGTCACAACAAACAAAGCAAAGCTATCCCTTTGTATAACCTGTTTTTATAGGTATAAACATCCTAGTACCTTTACCATGGTGTGTTGGGTGTCCTCAAGATCACATTCGTTATCAGTGACTCATTAGAAGGACTCACAGAATTCTGAAAAGTTGTTGTACTCACCCTAATGCTTTATTCCAGTGAAAGAATATAGATTAAAATCAGCAAAGACAAAGGTGCATAGGGAAGAGTCTAGAAGAGACCAACTGCAAACTTCCAGTTATCCTCTCCCAATGGAATCATACAGAACGTATTTATTCCTCCCAGCAACAATGTATGACAACACTTACAAAGTATTGCCAACCAAAGAAACTCACCCAAGTCTTGCTATTCAGGATTTTTATTGGGAGGTCAGTCATGCAGATATGAAGCTCTCTTATGACTGGCCAGTCTCCAGCTTCCCCAGAGATCAAACGGATACATCATGACTCAGGGCCCCACGTAGACAAAACTAGGCGTTCACCATAAATGGCACTGTAAGCTGATAAATGTGGCCCAGAGTCGTGGGTAAACAAAACCAGACATTCACCGTAAATGGCATTGTTAGCATGAACTGCCTGGTGTGATCCCTGGCCCCAGGTATACAAAGACATTTTTATCAAGCGGATAAAATATTCCAAGGGCTTATAGATTATCTCCCAGGAGCTGGTCAAGGGACGGTCTTTTCAGTTTAGACTATGCAGGGTTTGAGCACTCCAAGCCTATAGAATTAACCCTTTACTTCACCATATGGTGATGGAAGAATTCTTTGTACGAGTGTCTTGCCTTTCTTAGACATTTTACCTGTTCCTGCCAACATAGGTGCATCAAGTCTAGTTCTTTTGATTTACCTCCTGCTGAACGACCTATAATGATTTACCAATTCCTAAGAGAAAAGATCCATATCTCAGAGTAGCCTTGAAAGTTCATTATGTGAGGGCTTAGACACCGGAAGCCAAGTACCAAGTGCAGACCCTAGCAGACAGGAACTATTCAGTCTGTCTGTTTCAAAAGAATAAATAATGAAAGAATCTTCTACTCTTTGAATTATTTCTTGTTTCCAATCTCTTTGCTAACATAGGTCTTTCATTATATCTCCCCCCACAGGTTGAATTTTTAAACCATGCTTCAAAATTTAGGTCAAATTCCATTCCTGTCACAAAGCCTCCTCAAGCCTTTGTAGCACAATTAGTCCTTCCTCCTCTGTGTTCCCATAATTTAATTTCTCAGATGCATGATCCTCTTCTACCTTGAATTATAGTGGACTGTAAATGTATCATTTTACCCTGCTCTAGCTGTTGACTTTTAAAGGCAGAGACCTTGGCCTACCCATCTTCAGAGTCCCTAGAATTCCTACACTAATGTGTTGCTTCAGGTTATTAATTAATTGAATACTGAAATTATTTAACCATATTTTTCATGTTTCTATTACCAGGCTAAAACGGAGATAAGGAAAATGTAATGTCTAAAAATTTCAAATTGTTGAACTCAGTCTGAATCTCAGAAAAGTAGTATCATGAGCTTTCAAATTAGAGTAAATGAAAAGTAGATTAGACCGAGTGCATAAGAGCACAGTCTACAGAACAGCTGTACTGTGTCCTCAATGGGATAAGCTGAATTATAATTATAGAGGTGTTTCATCTTTCCCGCCTGTATACGCTTCTGAGGTTCCTCCCAAATTCAGGGCTTTGGGTAGTTATGTGTCACCATAGGTCTGAAATTAGTTTGAATAGCTTTGCTGACGTTTATTATCTGAAAATATCTGAAATCTGCCTTAGAAATAAAAGTTAGCAAGAATGTCTGTGGCAATAATTCAATTTGTATGTATATCAGGATGCTAAAATTTAACATGTGAAATGGGCCAGGAGAGCCCCCTTTGTTTAGGTTCCCAGTGATATAGAAGTGGTTGTGGCCTTAAATGGGTCATACAAATTAAGAGCAAAAGTTAATTTCAAATAAATTATTCTCTCGGATCCAAGCAGAACCTCTTTATTTGTCTATTCTTACAAATCTTGTTATTTTTTCACACTCTTATTCTCTTTCCTATTTTTTCTCCTGTGTTCTCAGACCGTATCAACCTTATCTTCTCCCCAATCTCGGTTTATTCAAAAAACAGTCATATTACACATCTACTGTGTGCATAGCACTTTGCTGTGGATGAAAAACATAGCCACCAAGAAATTCATTTAAAATTAGTAAAATTTTGTTTAGCTAGTGCTCAATGTTGTGCCAGGAACCCCAGCATTTTCTGGTACTATAAAAATAAGTAAGACAAGATTTCTGAATAGATTCTGGTATAGAACTGGAGAGAACAATCTCAGAAGGTATAGCTATGCTTTTTTTTGGTGGCTCTAATAGAGCAATGTCCAAAGGACTATGGGAACACAGCTGAGAGAGAAGTTCTGTAAGGAGAAGGAAAGCTTCAGAATTAAGGTAATGAAGGAATTCAAGGAAGAGAAAAAATGTGGAGTAAATGCAGGTGTAGGGAATACTGAGAATCTGTTTCCTAGAAAGCAAGGGGCCTTCATTTAGAAGTTATTAGTTAAGATTAACTGTTCTTTAAATTGAGAGACTATAGCCTTCCCAGTTTTTCATCAGATAATCAGCTTTCCCTGGCCCAAGTCCATGGTAGAGGCCTATCTATAAACAAATAATTTTTCAGTATGTTGGGACTAGGATTAATGATACCAATCTGGAGAGCAGTCACTGCACGAGATTTATTTTTCCCATATTATTACTATATGATTAACTGGCTACACCAATGTATTAAAGAAAACACTGTGAAAATTAACCAAGAAAAACTTTCCTCTTTTTCTGCTTAGTTGCACCAAGGAAATCTATGGCCATTTACTCCAGTTTCTCTCCCAGTCAGGTTCTTATGCTTGCCCCAAGTGTGTGCATTTTTAATATGTGATGTGGAAAGTATTTTGCCATCTGTATAATATCAACATGCTGTTACACATCCATTGGTTTAATTCTCTAATTTTATCATATATCCTGTGTTCTAAGAGGAAGTACTTCAACAACAGAGAATGGTAAACCAGACTGCATCCATTTTCGTCAGTGTAACTCACTGCTGTGTTTTTCATGGCATTTACTCCACACTCTTGACATACATGAAGATCAGAATTGTAGCTTATAAGACAGTAGAGTAGTATCCAATATCTTTTCACATCAGTGTGGCTAGAAAGGGGGTAGCTTAATAAGCAGTTTTTGAGCAGATTTTTTAAAATATCATTATACTTTAAGTATGGTTAAGGGGTAAAATGAAGAATACCCAGTTTCTGTTTTCCTTTCACAGTACTAGAAAGAGATGGTTCTATATCTTGAAGGGCATCTCTGTTTCTATTTGTAGGAGAATGTTGAAGGTGGGGACTGCAGTCGCTGTAAAGCTGGCTTCTTCAATTTGCAAGAGCATAATCATAAAGGTTGTGACGAGTGTTTCTGTTCCGGGGTTTCAGACAGATGTCAGAGCTCCTACTGGACCTACGGCCATGTAAGCAATACCTTTTCATTCTGTACCCTGCTCCATGTACCTCCTTGCTATTGTTCTTTTGCAAGAAATTTAAAAAAAATGGTTTTCTGGTAGTAAGTTTCTATTTACCATTATCATGAAGAAGGGATGGAATTTTCTTTCAAATGCTCTTTGTGTATCTTTGATCAAAGACTTAAAGTTTTTATTTGTAGCAATGTGAAGCCTGGAGTCTCTTAGAAATAGTAAATATTAGTCTTTTCAGTGTCCATGATTATTATGTGAAGCAGTAAGAGGACTAATGTGATTATAGCCCCAAAGGCATATGATTCAATCGGGAAAGCATCAGATTGTGACATGAAGAATTATGTATTCCATTCACCAATATTTTTGGTATACAAATTAAGAAGAATTGCTCCCTATTGCCTTTTCAACTCTTCACAGACAGTGGTTTGTGTCCTGATAGAGGAGGTATGAGAGGAAAATGGGACCCTCGGGGAATTTCAAATAGCTTGTATGGCAGCTCTTAAGACTACAGAGTAGCAGGACGCAAGCTGGAGAGAGAGAAGCCTCAAGGGGAATGAGAAACTCTACCTACCATACGGGGTTGCGAATGCTAAGTTGGATTCTTATACATGGAGAGCCACTGGAGTATTTTAGCAGGGGAGTGATAGGACCAGAGTTATGCTTTACAAAGATCACTTTTGCAGTAAACTACTTTCCAAACACCACTTCAACTTTAATCAGGTAAGTAATCCTTAACACAACTACCAAATGTTCTCTTCTGCCTGTATTTGCTTTTAAGTCAAGTCTAAAATATCATGAGTAGTTTCTGATTGTACTCTCATGTCTAAATCAGAATCTATGTACTATCAAATGTATTGCTTTAAGGGCAGATTGCATAGAACCAACAGCAATTAGACATCAAGCCCACTTCCTCCTCCTGTTTGTAGAGTTTCACCCCACCCTCTAGACTGTTCCACTAACATCAAAGTTTCGTGGTCCACAGAAGAGCAGAAGTGGCATTTAGCCTTGGTTTTCAGCAATTAGGTCCAACTGATACTTGCACTTCAGTAAGCCTTCTGGAAAGAACTTCCTCTGAATCTCACTGTGCTGTCTTAGAATCCCTGAAGGATGATGTCGGAAAAGAGGAGAGAAGGAAGTGACATATATCTTAAAGTCTAGTCCCAGCAATTCCACAACTTTGGGAGAAGGAGAATCAAATGACCTCTACATAAAAAAAAAAAATTAAAAAATATGTCATCCACATATTATCGCCATCACTATTCTGCTCCCCATCACCTACAGCACCAAGCCACTCACACACATCTAAGTGGGCCCCTGGTAGCCACAAACCTCAGTATCTTATGTTTTATACCAATTAGGTAGGGCAGTCTAAATTAGAATCGTAGCTCTATGCCCTCCCCCGGCCAGAGTCTAAAGATGGAAAAGCAAATCATCATGTGTTTCCTAATTTTTCCTTTAAGGCTCCTTCCTTTTCTGGGCCAAGGATCTAGGCTATGAATTCTTACAGCACTTGGAGCCCCATGGGAAGGACTAGGTATAGTATTGTGAGCTGTGGCCATAGCAACAGGCTGGTGGATTCAAATGTCCTTAAGCCTCAAAACTGAAATTTAATTAAATGAAAAGGGTGGAAATACTGAATGAAAAGCCACCTTTCAGGCACTTGCATATTTTATTTCTTTTCTTCCTGTGTTTTACAAATATATATAAGTAAAAGCTTTTGAAATTATTTTTCCCATAAGCAACAGGAAGTTATTAGTAGAATGAAAAATATGCAATTTAGAGCCCAACCATCTGATAATTTATACAATATTATAATCATTGTATAACTTTGAACAAATTTCTATTTTTAAGAAAGAAGTATTTAGAGTCATAACTTCTTAAAAAGCATTGGATCAATAAAATCAGATTACTACATATTACTCTCCAAACTCCTAGAATCAACAAGAACACAGTGAGAATCTATAACAAGTACATATGATAAGTTTCACATTTTCCACAGCTCTCCTATTTTTCTAAACTTTTATGTTTTTTTCTTTTTCCGAAAAATGGACATTATACAGAATAAGAAAGAGAAAGAAGTGGAGGTGGTTTTTGGTTTTGTTTTTTGTAAGTAAGATGATTGTGTCTTTTCTTGAAGATACAAGACATGCGTGGCTGGTACCTGACCGACCTCTCTGGCCGCGTTCAAGTGGCTCCCCAGCAGGATGATTTAGACCCGCCTCAGCAGGTCAGCATCAGCGTTGAGGAAGCCCACCGGGCCCTGCCGCAGGGCTACTACTGGAGGGCACCAGCGCCCTATCTGGGAAACAAGGTAAGTCCACACAGTGCTGGCTTCTAGGTACTTTGCTTTCGCGGATCAATATAGACAATGGGTTTTCTTAAGTAGTTTTTTAAAGAAAAGTCAGAGCAAATTCATGGTGCGTTAGGCTGCCAGAAGCAACTGGATCAGTTTAAGTTGGATGTTTCTCCCAGGCCCCCTGGGGAAAGGACAGACGTATACCAAAAGTTAATTGTCTATAGCATCCCTAATATACACTCTTACATAGTTGGTATTCTATGCTAACTGGTTTTTTTTTTGGTGGGGAGTTAGTCTCCAAGTCATTTTTATGCTAACTTTTTGAATGAATGAATACACTGATGAAGGCTCTAGGATATTTTTTGCAAAACCTCGAAGCTATTTTTATGAAACAAATGATAACTATTGGAAGAAACTGTCTTATGTTTCCTCGAAATAGCTGTTTTTCTGGAGTTGTCTGTGATAGGGTACTTACCGAAGTTTTCCTCACCTGTTCCTATTTTATTTCAAAGCTGATATTCAAGACAGCTAATTTTTCTACCTTGTATGAATGTTAATTGGAAATGAAATTTATTATATAACTAACTTGATGCTTGCCGTGAAGCTTCTGCAAACAACATATTTCCTGGAGCTCAGAAAGAAAACTACCCTAAAAGAAGTGCCAGATTAAAAACACGTTTGTTTTAAAGCCCACTCATACATATAGAAAAACATACACAGATAAACAAAAATACCAGCCTCAGAAATGCAGGTGGTTTTTTGGTTTTGTTTGTTTGTTTGCTTTGTATTCTATCTAGATAGGGGCCATGGTTTTTATTATTTTATTTTATTTTGCCTAAGAATTTGTTGGAAACCAAATTTGGTATAGAAATTCTAAATGATCTGCTTGTTTTGCAAAAGTTAGTACCTTATAACCTAATCACACCAGAAACTGTAACGGTGACAGAAAAATCCCTTAGCAAACTGTTGCTGTGTATGCCTCTGAGTTTTCACCTATAAGAATATAGTGTTGCTTTTGAAGAAATCGTTGATTAAACAAACAAAATATATTTGTTGTTAGTGGTTCTCTTGCACGACATATGAGTATCGAGAAAGAAAAATTTAGTAGTTCACATCTTATTTAGTGAGTGGGAACTGGTGATTTTAGCTGATTAAGAAAAAAAAAAATTTAGGGGCGCCTGGGTGGCACAGCGGTTAGGCGTCTGCCTTCGGCTCAGGGCGTGATCCCGGTGTTATGGGATCGGGCCCCACATCAGGCTCCTCCGCTATGAGCCTGCTTCTTCCTCTCCCACTCCCCCTGCTTGTGTCCCCTCTCTTCGTTGACTGTCTCTATCTCTGTCGAATAAATAAAGAAAATCTTTAAAAATAAATAAATAAATAAATTTAACTAATGGCCAGTTTCTTATTTTTAGCAGACTTCTAATGCTATTATGAAAAATGTGTTAATGAATAAAACATGTTTTTCAATGAATATTGAATACTTCAAGATAGATAGTGTATATGGCATAAAATTCTACAACTGTAATAAAAATCCAATTAAATATTTGCAAGGCCTTTTACAGCAAGAAAAGTTATTCTATCCTGTTCTGTTTAGGAACCTCCTGTATGCCCAAAAAAATTAAAATAACACGTAAGACTTGAATGTCTACAACTTAAAATTGTGGGGGGAGGGGGAAGATAAATACATAAACTGTCAAATTTTTTTGCCCCGGCTCTGAAGAGTTCAGAGAAGAGCCTTGGGTCAAAATTGGATGCGTTTCAAAGGTCTTATTTTTTTTTACAATGGTGAAATTTATTTAAGTTATAATAGAATATTCTTTACGGCATTTTCCATGTTTTTCCTTTGGTCATATGCTTTTTCTTTCTGTTGGCTGAAAATCAAACTGACATAAGGAAAGCGAGCAAATGGGATATTAAATAGCACCAGAGCAAAGAATTTGGACATCCTGTTCATAGTTGTTGGTGCCCAAAGATAACTTCCTTTATCCCGGCTGAACTGTTTCTTATAACCACCCACAATGAAGCACTTCATATTCCCTTTCAGATCATTTTCACATCAAAAAGCTGTGCTTGCCTGTGCTTCAATTTCCACTCAGTGAACAAAATAATGGTAACAGGGTGTGCAAATTGTTTGAATATGGAAGACATTTTTTAATGTAATGTGGAAGCCCTTGGTGGTTTACTGTCAGATATCTCAGTATGAATGAAACAATTTGCCTTAATAACTGAACCATATAAATTTTTGATACGACAATAATACTGCAGGCCCTCACGAATTACCACAGTACATCTTAACTGCCGTGTCACATCACGTAAATTATAGTCATGATGACATGCTTAGCTTGGTTGATTTAATAGCTTGCTAAGGAAATGGAAAATTGGAGGGCCTTGTTTGTAAATTCAATAAAACCACTTTTCTAAATAGTGGAGGCTAAATTCTTTACCAGTAATTGCTGTTCAAATCAGAGCCATTGCCAGAATCTGACAGAAATAGTACATCAAGAAACCAGTGCATCTGCTTCGATACTGAATTTCATTTACATCCGTGACCGGGAGGCTGTAGGCACATCATCCCTCCTCCGCTTTTGGAGTGTCAATTCCTAAGTCAGAAAATATTTATGGGATGCTATTAGCTTTGCTAAATATTTGTATAACCAGTTTTCAAACATTTTCCAAATCACTCGGTTCTAGGCTACTTATAACAGAAGGGAGATGTGCGTGCGAATTCTATTATCATGAAGATGCCACACGGCATCCTTCCTTCTTTTCGGAAGCTGACTCCAAATAATGCAACTGCTCTCACATGGGGTACACTTTGCTGACATAGAGGTCCACCCGATTGTGATAAAACTCAGGCACACTCGCCAATTTGGCAAAGGAATATTTCTTACCTTAAGAAACGTTTTTATTGGCTATGGACCCTCTTTGGAATCATGAGGCACACACATAACTGAATGTGAGTGGGGGGGGTAGTCAGCAAGGCCTGGAAAAATGTAGCACATTTTTATACTGCCCAATATATCTAAATATCTCCACAATCTCAGTTATGAGTTAACTCCTCAATAGCGATCTTTGAAAATGTTTTTTTTCTCTTCCTCACATGTGGGTGATTATTTAACACAATTGGCACAATCAAGTGTTAATTCCCCCTCACCCCTCCCTCAAGACAGTCGAAGAGGATTAAGTCAGGCACCCACAGGGTTGTATTAGGCAGCATTTCATTTTCAAAATGCTTGGCAAGTATAGATGCTTGATTGTAGGGCATTGGTTTAAGCTTGGGGCCAGGCAAGAATGGAAAGAGCTAGAAGACAGCATCCTGCTGGTCTGCTACAAGCTACAGCTATTCAGAAGCTGTTTGGGTATTTCAGAGTTAGAATAATTTACTGCTTTAGTGAACGAAGTGCTATTGGAACATGGAAATAGTCATTTAGTTAAGGTTACCCTAGTGGTCTGAAATAGTTAGTACAGCTTCCAAAAACAATTCTCTCCACATCTGTAAAGTTCCCTGAGAATCTGGCTTGGCCTATCTCCTGTTCCCGCATTACCATTAAGGTTTACAATCCTGTCTCTGAGCATTATTAAATTAATCTTATGTGATTTGTTCTTTACAGAACAAAGCTTATTTTCTACAACATTACATTGTCTTTTTCTGTTTCCAGCTTCGGGAAGCTTTTAAATTGTTTCATGTCCTTGCCAAGAGTACCTATAGCCTAGCTTAGGATGCGCATTGTGAGTCTGCTGACAAAATAGTATCTGGCTTCTGGAAGTGATCTCTGGTTCTTCTCTGTTGTGCTTGCTTGACTTTCAGTTCTGTCTCTCGGTTCTCAAATTGAAGCTGTGGATTTGAAGGAAATTGGTGTTTGAGATTCACAGGACAGGGTCGTTCTCAGCACATAAAAGGAGCTCAACAAATACTTTGTGATTAATGCTCCATGCTTAACAACAACGATGGAAGTAGTTTTGATTAGTTTGTTCAGAAATGACTCTTGACTTAGGATTTATGTCAGGGTTGAGAAATGATTTCAAACATGATGAAAAAATTAAAAACTGATAAGCGTGATCTCCTCTCCTCTCAACAGCAGAATGTATATTTGTGACTTTTAACTATTCAAAAGTAAAGGTCAAGCCTGATTCCCCCATCCTTAACTTCCTCAAATTCAAGCCTTGGATTAAATGGATTAATTAAGAAAGTATTGCATATGTGGAGAATGGCATGGCCAAAAAAGGTAAATAGGACAAGCCAACTGTGACTGAATTTTTATTTCATAAATCAAATCTCGTTAAGAGTGATTTGGTAATGGAGCAGTATCAAGAAGATTTGCTGCCTAGAACTAACCAAATGAATTGTTAGTGGTACATGAAGAAATATATTTATTAAAAAAAAAAAAGGCCAAGAACTCACTTGTTGCCCATAGCTATGGTAAAATCTACTATGCAAAATTATCCCATCTACAAGGACTCAAGGTCAAATATATATATCTCTCTCAAACTTACATAACCTTATCGTAGCAGTATCTTGATATTTTTCCTAATTAAATGTATAAAGCACTAATTCTAAAATTACAAGTTATTACATAAAAGAACATTTTAATGTTCATATGGATCATTCTGTTTCCAGCACCCTATAACAAAGTGCAATGGGGGCACAGATCAGTTTTTACAATTGAGCAACTGAATATGTACCAAATAGGGGAGGATTCAGTTTGACAGCAGTTTGGTGGGGAAAATTAAGGAGTTCACAAACAGTAATATCAATCTCAGGTAACTTTGGGATATGGTTGCCAACAAAAGTAATCTAGGCCTACATTGGTAGGAGTTTACTGGTCAGGTCAAGGGAGGGAATGGTTATACAGATTCTGCACAAAATATGTCACCTAAAATATTCAGCTTGTGAATTTATGTTTTCATTTATCTTAAGATACATGACCAAGGCTATCAGCTGATAAGCCAAGATATCGCAACTAGTAAAACAGTCAAGATTGTAGTCCAGATGTGTCTAGCCCTTTTCTACCAGTTGTTTTTTCATTCAGTTATGTTTATTAGTACTTGAAAGGCATTTGGGTTTGGAATAGAAATGCTTGAGCAGTTTATCCAAAGGGAAGTATAAGAAAGGAAACAATAAAGATACGAGTTTATATAAATGTAAATTAATGAAATAGAAAACAGATGTCAATAGAGAGGGCACAAACCCAAAAACTTGTTTTTAAAAAAATTACAAAGCTCTAGCAAGATTAATAGAAAAACAAAAAGTGTGTAAAGATACACATAAATGATATTAGAAGTGTAAATAGGGACATAACTAAAATTACTTCCAAAAATTAAAAAAAAGGATAGGGGCGCCTGGGTGGCACAGCGGTTAAGTGGCTGCCTTCGGCTCAGGGTGTGATCCCGGCGTTATGGGATGGAGCCCCACATCAGGCTCTTCCTCTATGAGCCTGCTTCTTCCTCTCCCACTCCCCCTGCTTGTGTTCCCTGTCTCCCTGGCTGTCTCTATCTCTGTCGAATAAATAAATAAAATCCTTTAAAAAAAAGATAATCATGAAACCTTTACATACAATAAATTTAGTTACTTATAAAAATAAGTAAATTTCTAGAAAAATAAAAATTAATAACCCTGACTCAAGGGGAAAAAACCTGAAAGTCATATGAACATTAGAACAATTGAATCAGTAGTCAAAATAAGCTTCCCAGTAAAATACCACCAGGTCTATTTTGTTTACAGGTGAGTTCAATGACTGTTCAAACCTATAAAAAAGACTCAGTCTTATACAAGTTTTCTAGAAAAAAGAATCATGGGGATTATTCCTTGAGTAATTTTTTGTGACTTGATGTACTTGATATCAAGAAAGGTATGAAAAGGAAATCCCTGTCCAAAGTCACTCATGCAAATAGATCCTAAACAAAGCATAAGCAATCTGAATTTGTAATGTATAAAAATGGCAAAACAAAATTGGCCAAAGTGCTTTTGTCATAAGAGTTCAGGTTGGTTTAATATCAAAAAATCAGTTTAAGTAATTGGCCATATTGACTGACTAAAAGAGAAAAATAAAATGATTGATCTCAGTAGACGCAGAAAAAGAAACAGGCAAAATTAAATATGATTCATGATGTTTTAAAAAAATTTGCAAAGTAAGATTAAAAAGGTACTTCTTTAAGTGACAAAGAGTATCTACACAAAAAGGAGTAGCAAATATTTAATATAAAACATTGAAAGACTTCTTTAAGATTACAAACATGAAGCAGTCTTCACTATGATCGCTGTTATTTAACGTTGTACTACAAGATCTAGATGGTGTAGTAAGATAGGAAATAAAAGATACGGAGATTGAAAGGGAAGAAATAAAACCACCATTTGTAGATGATAGGAGTATCTGTTTTGTGAATTCAAAAGATAATATATTAACAAGTGAATCAAAAGGAGAACTGTGTATAAAATTAATTTGTGTAAGTCAATCACATTTCTTTATATCAGCAAGAATCAGTTACAAAATATTTTTAAAATCAATCCTTTATAATAGCAATACACATTAAAAGTACCATGGGCACCTGGGTGGCTCAGTCAGTTAAGTGTCTACCTTTGGGTCAGGACATGATCCCAGGATCTTGGGATCTAGTCCCGCATCAGGCTTCCTGCTCAGCAGGGAGCCTGCTTTTCCCTCTGCCTGCCCCTCCCTCTGCTGGTGCTTGCCCTCTCTCTCTCAAATGAATAAGTAAAATCTTAAAAAAAAAAAAAAAAAGTACCAATGATTAAATTTATATGGAAAAGCGAAGGACCAAGAGTAATGCAAGGAAATCTAAAACAAAATCTGGAGATGGATTTTTAATCAAAATTTATCTGATAAAAAGACTTAGGATTTATTTTAAAAAGATAATAATTAAGACACAAGGCTATTGGTGTGAAAAAAGATATAAATACAAAATAGATAAAATGGGCTCCTGGGTGACTCAGTCAGTTAAGCAGCAGACTCAATTTCAGTTCAGATCATGATCTCAGGATCATGTGTTGGGCTCCGTACTTAGCAGTGAGTCTGCTTGAGGATTTTCTCTCCCTCTGCCCCTCCCCCTGCTTGAACCCATTCTCTCTCCCTCTCTCAAATAAATAAATAAATCTTTAAAAAAAATGGAACTGAGAAAACAACCCAGAACTATCTCATGGATACTTGATTTTTGACAAAACAGACTTTGCAGATAATAATGGTAGGATAGGGCATGTAATAAATGCTACTCATACATCAGTTATCTAAAGACAGAAGAAAAAAAATCTCTGCATCCCTACCTTACATTATACATAAAAATAAATTCTGGTTGAAGCAAAGTCTGTAATTTCAGAAATCATTCTAAAAAAGCTTATCAAAAATAATACATTGCAATTTTTACTTCTGATAATAATTGAATAACAGAATCTCAATTTACCCACCTGTCTTAAAAAAAGAAAACGTGAGAAAAAGTGTGAAACAACAATTTTTAGGCACTAGACAACAAAAAATATAGGGTCTGTGATCTCTGAGAAAAGAGAAACAAATGAAATAAAGCTTATGACTGTCCCAGATTATTACCTGGGTACAGTTCCAAGTGCATGGAGGGAAAACCCAAACATCAGTGTCTGAAAGATAGAGATTGGAGGTCAAAGAAACTAGAAACTGTGGGATAGGATATTGGAGAAAAGGGATAGGCAGAGAGAGAGGGAAGGAGACAGAGAGATAGGCAGATACACAGAGAGAGAGACACAGAGGGAGAAATCTGTAAAGATATAAGGCAAGACCTACAGCCTGGCTGAGTCTTGAGCTGGATGGGAGAACACCACCTAAGGCTGGTGAAAGAAATACCAATAAGTAACAAGAGAAACAATTCCTGGAGCTACCACAGAGCTGGTAATAGTTCATTTTCCCACCATCTAAAATGGTGGGACGATGTAAAATTCAGCATGTCTGGCAACAAATAAAAAATTACCAGGCATGTGAACAAGCCAGGGCAAATGAACCATAACCAGGAGGAAAATCAGTCAATGAAAACAGACCGAAATATGATGAGAAAATCATGCCAAGGCATATCGAATTGAATTATGAAAGAAAGAAAGAAAGAAAGAAAGAAAGAAAGAAAGAAAGAAAGAAAGAAAGAAAGAAAAGAAAGAAAAGAAAGAAAAGAAAGAAAGAGAAAATCTTAAAAGCAGCCAGAGGAAAACAGGTACAACATGTACAGAAGGACAACGATAAGAAAGATAAAAGATTCTTCTCGGCCATGATGTGAACTAGAATATAGTACACAGATATTTTAAAGTATCAGAAGGAAAAGAAACAACATACAAAAAAATCAGTCCAGAATTATTTAGCAGACCAAAATATTCTTAAAAAAGGAAGGCAAACAAAGAGTTTTTCAGAGAAATGGTGTTTGTTTTCACCAGCAAATCTACAGTAGAAGTGTAGAAAGTTCTTCTGGTTAAAGAAATATGAGGCTGGATGGAAATTTATCCCTGCAAAACGAAATTAAGAGTATTCAAAACAGAATAAAATAATGCTTTCTCCACTGATTGCCACCTAACACAGGACCTCAGGCTAGTCATCTCTTTAGCCCCAGGGCCTAACACAGTGGTTATTGAATAATAACAAGACACACAGACTTAAAATAGAATTTCAAGTACTCTTTGTATACAATTTTCTTTGAAATTATGAAAAGAAAGACCATGTCATTATAAGAATGTGAAAGTACTTCCTTCTTCAACCCCCATTCCTCATCTCAAAACCAAAGAAAGCAAAATCAACACCAATTTGAAAGAGTTTCAATCAAATCTTAATGTAAAACTACACCCCCCCCCATCTTTGTTAATAACACTCAATGCCTTGTTCTATATGCAGCTCAGTGGAAACGCACAGGGAACTGACGAATTGCTGGTTCTGATACACTAGCCCATGCTCTTGTGGGACAAACTCCCAGTACTCTTTGTAGGGCAGTGTTAGGCCACTTGGAACCTTTCCTAGCCAGAGTGTTCTTTATATACTGGGTTTTTTGTTTATTGTTGTTGTTGATAGTGGAAAGAGCAAGTTTATAGGGAAGGATGGGAGACAGGTGTAAGAGGAAGATGCCATAAAGACACAGAGAGGATGGCCATCTATAAACCAAGGACAGAAAGCTGGAACAGGATCTTCCTTCACAGCCCTTGGAAGAGACCAATCCTGCAGATACCTTGATCATTGACTAGCAAACTCCTACATTATTTTCTTTCTTCCTTTTCATGAGAATCGATTGAAAGGGATTAATTAAGTAAGAAGAAGTCACGGTCAGTTATTTTTAGTGTTTTGGTCCTTATGCCTTTCACAGATCTGGTTCAAATTCTAGATATCAACCTTATTAGTCTTATGATTTTGGACACATCCCATAATTTAGTTGAGTCTTTCATTATCTGCAAAATGAGAGTTCCAGCCTCAGAATTATGCAAAGCCCTCTAAAACACCCTTAACACTCAGAAGCTGTTCTATAAATGCTAATTTCTTCATGACTTTCTGTAATGGTGCACTGTAGGAATTTATATCAGAGGTAGTTTGTATCAGCTAAAGACGTTTGTTGAAGAATACTTTGTCCCCTGTTTACTGCTGTCTGACAGAGCATCTGGTGATGGTAAGGGACAAGATATCATTAAAGATAAAAATGAACAATCACAGAGAGTTAATTTTAGCAAATAAGTAGATTATATGACTTAAGCAGCAGCTTGCCAGATGTGAAAAAAATAGATCAGTTAGCTGGCTTTTTGAGAGAACTGCAGAATGCTTTGTACTTTATCTCGAAGGTACCCAAATAAATCTAACAATCATCGCTTCATGTCTTTCCAAGCAAATAATTTGATAAGTCTCTCACTATTCCTGCTTCACTGAAGGCCTGGTATGTAAAGGAATTTGCAATTTCTGCCCATCAGTAACTAATTAGAGAAGTAAATTTTATAAGTGTAAAAAACACAACCAACACCTTGTAGCTGTAATGTCAGTAAGGTGGTCATTAAGATAGATCCCAATTCAATAAGACTGGTGTCCTTATAAAAAAGGAAAACTTAAAGACAAACCCTCGTATAGGGAGAATGCCTGGGGGAGCATGAAGACAGCCAGCAACAAACCAGAGAGGGAAACCTAAAACACACCCTTCTTCCACAGCCTCAGAAGGAGCCAACCTTGATTGAGGGCTTCTACCCTCCAGAACTGTGAGATAATGAATTTCTGTTATTTAAGACACTCCGTTTGTTGTGCGTTCATTTGGCAGCCCTAGCAAACCCCAATACAAATGATAAGATATCGATTCTTTTTTAAAATTCCACATTTCCTTATTATAATTTGCAGCAGACAGAAAGCTAATCTAATTTCTAAAGAGGTCGTCGAAGTTGTTGAGAAATAGCCCAACAGAAAAATGGGCAACAGATATGAACAGTTTATAGAAAAGGAAATACATGTTGTATGCCTTAAACTTATACAGTGAGGTATGCCAAATATTTCTCAATGAAACTGGGAAAAATATAAAACAATGTTCGATCTGACTCAATATGATAACTACACTGGGAAATCATGTGTCATCTATCTTAGGAAAAAGAAAAAAAAATGGATAGCACAGAATTACTGAGACTTTAAAAAGACAAAGATCCTGGGGCCCCTGAGTGGCTCAGTCAGTTAAGTGTCCGACTCCTGGTTTCAGCTCAGGTCATGATTTCAGGGTCCTGGGATTGACCCCCGGTTCAGGCTCTGCCCTCAGCTTGGTTCTGCTTGAGATTCTCTCTCCCCTTTTCCTCTGCCCCTCCCACTCATGTTCTCTCTCTTTCTCTCTCTCAAATAAATAAATAAATCTTAAAAAAAAAAGGCAAAGATCATTATATATTGGTAGTGAGGATATACATTCATGCAATCCAAGAAAACCAATTTAGAAATCTTCACTAAAGTTACAAATGCACATGTGTTTACATATTTCTTTTCTGAAAATTTATGCTGCAGGTATATATAAACATGAGAAATGCAAAGTCATTCATTCATAAATGTCTGTGATGCCCATAAAAATGTCTGTCATTGACAGACAAATGAAATGAGTTTGGGTACTACATGTAACCAAACACTATAAAACTTTAAATAAGGAAAGAAATTCTTTGTATGCTAATATGGAATGATCCAAAATATATGGTTAAGTAATTAAACCTGGAAGCAGAATAGTATATATATGACCACCATTTGTGTAAAAAATAATGGAGAACAAGAATATATATTTATAATTACAGGTTACTTAGCTATTTAGAGTCATAACTAGCATTTGAATTGAGGAGAGTTTGCTTCTAGAGACGGTTTATGCCTTCTGTGAACAGAATAATATCAAAGATGTAAAATAAGATATTTTAACTAGATCAACCTTTATTTTTAATTCAATCTATTATAAACTATCGCTTCTCTATTCTAGGCTTTGTTGTAAAAATTGCTGCTTTAATGTGATCATTTAAATAAGTATTAAGTGCGCCAATCCTATGAGCTAAAATTTGGTTGGCATGCTTAATTAATCACAACGGTTGGAATAACACTCTTAACTTTCCAGATAGTTTCAGGGAATCCTGTTATTGTCAGCAGTGTCTACCGGAGAAGCATAAAGTTCACATTTTTATTCTGAGGTTTTCTCATCACTTCAGTAGTAGTAGTTGAGTCAAGCAGGTGCTGTCTTACTTTACTTTTTCAGAAGCTTTTCTTCTGTTACCTGAGTCTGAGATTCCAAGTAGTTGAAATCTGACATTTGCCACATGGAAGAAGGAGCCATGTGATAAGACCCCAATCTGAAATGTGATGAATTATTAAACAAGTAGTTTATTGGGTGATTGAAAATTACCTGCAAAAGAGTGCTTATCTCCTTGAGGCACATCAAAAGCTAACGGAATTGAACCAATTAGACTGACTGTCTCTTCAATGAGTTGTGACCTCTCGATGGTAATAGCTTATTATGATGATAAATGAACCCATCTCTCCAACTGAAGCCTGAGTACACACTTCAGCAGTTTCCCTGAATCATGAGGCCATTACCTTTCAACTTCGGATCGACAACAGTGACAGCCACAGGAGCAGAGAGCATGCATGACTAGACACAGATGATTGTTTTACTCAGATGAATATATTTACAGCTATCTCCAAAGAAATGGGACCTCCTGTAGGTTGTGTTCACACCTGAAATATTTACTGTATGACGTTTCCTTTATTAAGAAGAAGAACTAATTCCTGGCTACATCATCATTCTGAGATAACTAGGTTTTGATTTTTTTCTCCTCAGTTTTTGTATGCTGTTTTCAATGTTTAAATTCCTTATTCTTGTTGGTCTCCTGATGGAGTAAAATTTCAGAATAAAAATATTTTCATACATTGAAGATACTTGTAATATACACACAAGCATATGTGTTTTTAATTTAGGAGCATGTATCCTTAATTAATTTTATTAAATTCCACTGCTTATATTTCCTGTGGGCTGGGGGAATCACTCAGACTCCTTTATTTGTGGATAACTTTTGTAAAGATTGTTGGTTTAAGAACCACGCAAGTATAGATACTTTAATTTTTGGTTTTTTATTTTAAAGAAATGTCAGAAGTTCTTTAAGTAGTTAGTGAAGCTTGGTATCAATTTTCTTTTTCTGCTCTAGTGATATTTTGGTTTGAAAAGAATGAAAGGAGAAAGTGTTATTAATTGCATCTATAATAAAATACAGTGTTCTAATTCCTCATAAGTATTAGATGTCAGCTGCCGACTTCCCAAATATATTCTTAGAAAAAAATCTTAGGGGGCGCCTGGGTGGCTCAGTCCTTAAGCGTCTGCCTTCGGCTCAGGGCGTGATCCCGGAGTTATGGGATCGAGGCCCACGTTGGGCTCTTCCACTGGGAGCCTGCTTCTTCCTCTCCCACTCCCCCTGTGTTCTCTCTCTTGCTGGCTGTCTCT
>NC_048227.1:76522412-76802038 GCF_002007445.2 Ailuropoda melanoleuca
GGTATTTTCAAAATAATAGGAAAAGGAAGAAAGCTAATGAATAAAAGGGCATGGTGTGGGTGTGAAATTCTAATTGCTTCTTAGAATGTCTTTGTTTTCAAAGAAGTTATGCTTAAAACACAAACACTTAACAGAAAGGAAAATTAGAAGCAAAGACTACAGATCTTATACAGTGATTTAATACTGTGTTCTGTACAGGGTCTATCACACTCAGTGTTTAATGAATGTTCATTGACACAAATAATACTATCTTACATTTACGTAGTGCCTTTATCATGTGCGGTGCTGTTATATGCATCTCATAAACCTATTCACTCTTTACAACAACCCTATCCTTCAGTCAACCCTGAAGTCCTTGTGGGCAGAGACCACTTTGTACCCCCAAAGGCTAGCAAAGGGCCTGGCGCACAGTGATTGTCCAGGAAATGTCTGTGGAGAGGGGCACTCATTGACATACACTTATTATCTTCATTTTACAGATGAAAAAAATAAGATCCAATGACTTGCTCAATATCATTGAACTAATGATCAATGATAAGCTGTCTTCTGATTCCTAAATCAGTGTTCTCCCAAGTATTAGATTTAAAGCTTCCTAAAATTTTGGTTTCCTGTTCCTTATAACAGAATAAACTTTTAATAGAAATTTAAATTGTCTACTATTATGTTCTTCCACTACCTTCCAGTTTAACCTAAATAAATACCAGTTTTCTATTATTTTTCTCATAGATGAACCTAGAAAACAATAAAACAGGTATAGGCTCCTTGGTGACTGTAAGTGTCATAAAGCGCCCATTTAATGCTTTCAGGAATATCCTACTTTATTTAGGTTGGGCATATTGACTATAGTAAAGCAATGGTATTCTCTGAAACCATATATACCCTGTATATAACTCTGTATATTTGAGGAGTGGGAGTTAGAACAGGAATCAGGTAACTATCTTGACTCTCTCTGACTTTCCAAATGCCCACCCCCCATCCACTAGCTCACTTCTACCAAATTGTTCTCTTTAATGATTATTCCTGAGTCGCACCATCACCAAACTCTGACTTCTTGTTTCTTTCACATGGAAGCATCTAACTAAATATACCCAGATGCTGTCATGTGAAATATGTTATTTACATATGTATCTTATTGATAAGCTTCATTTCCATATCCCCACTTCCTTCTGATGCTTTCCACATACTGGGTTCCCAGCCACCAGGCCTAGCTTTATCCGTCCTGTCCCTTTTGCTCCCCAAAACCTCTCCTTTCTTTCAATACTCTAAGGCAGCCTCACTCTTCATCCTCATAAAGCCAAACTTCATCAACGGCAACAAATAATCAAATTAAAAACCTACCTCCGCGCCAACTTGTTTATAACAATGGTATCACCCACTTCCAGTACTATTATTTCTCCTCATAGTACTCATAAAATCTACCCAAGAATTCCTAAAATACTGGTTTTTAATTCATAGTCACTTGGTACAGATTTTAGGAAACATAAGAGAGAAGGGCGACAGCAAATTTCAGACGAAATGGGATAATGGGCATGATCAGCAAGCCCCACTTTAGTGAGCCAGGGCGCACAACTAGTCTTCAGTAGCCATTACAGGATGCTTTCTGATTGTGACCAATCTCGAGGCAGCTTTGGAACAATCAAGGAACAGTTATGCCCTATAGGTCAAGTAATCTTTGCAAGAGAGAAGCACACCAGAACTAAGAAAGTGTAATTTCTTAGAAGAAATTTATAATACCTTAATTTTCTTTAGATTTTATACAACCTTAGACCGATTTTAATAGCTAGTGGACCATTTCTAATAAGCCCAGAAAATGTCCTTGACCTTCTTTTTTACCCTGAAATGATATTTTTTTAAAAAAAACTTAATAAAGATTGTCATGCATCTTCATAAAGTAGGAAAAGAGCTGGTTGTTCTAAGTTAGTGTCAAGTCCAAAATTTGCTAGTGACCGTGGATAAATTACTTGGCCTCTTTGAGCCTAAGTTCCCTTATCTATAAATGAGAATAACATTGTCTGCTTCCTAAGACTATTGTGAGGAATAAATGAGATCGTATATGAAAGGATTTCAAAAACTATGAAGTGGCAAACACCTGGTAAGTGCTATCATCCAATTCCAGCACAAGAGCAGATTAGAACAACCCGTCAGATGAGGGAGGAGACCATAACACATACGCTCGGGAGCCCCATTTCCCAAACAGCAAAATTATTCCTGTTTCTAGTCACCATACTGATTTTTTCCCTTTCTTTTCTTTCTTCCTTTCTTTTCTTTTCTTTCTTTCCTTTCTTTCTTTCTTTTTTTAAGTAAGCTCTACACCCAATGAGTTCAAGACAGGATCAAAGCCACATGCTCTACTGACTGACCCAGCCAGGTGCCCCTGATTTTTCACTTCTTAAGGAAGACCTATCTTCAACGATAATGTGTGGAGATTTACAGCGCTCTGGAAAATGGTACTACTGCTGTAAGTATAAGAAAAATAAACACAAATACTGATACTTAAGTGGATCCATTATATTGCAATTTTGTTAGAGTTAACTAGAAAAAAAATCCCAGAAGATTTCATATAAAAATGTGGGTTTTTTACAGAAAATTAATATCTTCCTCTATGTAAAAATAGATAACTAATTTTCTTTTTTCCCCCCCAAGATTTATTTATTTTATTTTAGAGGGGAGAGGGGCAAAGGGAGAGGGAGAGAATCTGAAGCAGACTCCACTCTGAGTGCAGAGCCCCATGGGGGGCTCGATCTCATGACCTTGAGATCACAACCTGAGCAAAAAACAGGTGTCAGATGTTTAACCGACTGTGCCAACGAGGAGCCCCCACACAACTAATTTTCTAAGGTAAACTATATTATTTTTTCCTACAAATGTTGCAATCATTTCTAATTTAGAGTTTTCAATCACCCCTCATTTCTTGTACTCTAATCTGCATGGGTGGCCTCTGCATATCCCCGTAGCCTGCTTCCATCCCCTATGTCTCTCATTTGTTCAATCATTTAAATGCCATGTACATGCTGTCAACTCCAGTCCAGATCTCTCTTGATGGACAGACTTTTTATCCAACTGCCACTTGGATGTCTAACTGGACTCAAACTTAGCATGCCCCTGATCTTTGCCCTCAGTCCTACTTACTCAGTTTTCCCCATCCTTGCTAAAGACTACTCTATTCCCTTTTCGATTACACGAAATATATTGGAGTTGCACTTCCATATGCATTCCCACAGGAAATCTGGTTGACCCCACCTTTTAAAGCATGTCCAGAATCTTACCACTGCTCACTGATCCCACAGGGACCATTTTGATTTGAACCAACAATATCTCTTCCTTAGGTTGTTACAACAGCCCTCTCACTTGTGTCTACTTTCATCCGTATTATCCCCATCCCCTCCCCAACTCTGGATTTATTTTCAAAACAGCAACAGAGTGATTCTTCCAAAAACCTGCTTTAGTGCATTATTTTTTTTAAAGTAGTCTCCACATCTAGTGTGGAGCTTAATGCGGGACTTGAACTCACAACCCTGAGATCAAGACCTGAGCTGAGATCCTGAGCTGAAATCAAGAGTCAGTCACCCAACCAACTGAACCACCCAGGCACCCCTTTAGTGAATCTTATGGCTCTCTTCAAAACCCTTCAAGACTAACCCACTTTATCCAAAGAAACACCTTAGATGATTGGCTCCACTATTATCTCTCTGACCTCATTATCCTACTACTTACTCCACTCTGGCCCACTTTGCCTCAGCCACACTGGCTTCTTACCATTCCACAAACATGGCAGGTATATTCCTTTTCATGGTCCTTGTACTAGTTTGTCTATCTGCCTGGAGAATGCCCTTTCATATGTCCATATGTCTAACTCCTTCAAATTACTCATTTTTTCACTGAGTCTCACATTGACCACCTTATGTAAAATTACAATTCTCCTCCTGTTCTTTTTCTTTTCTCTAAATACATAGCACTTATAATTCCAACATGATAGCTATTGTTTATTTTCTGTCTTCCTCTGTTAAAATATAAAGACCATTAAGGGCAATATCCTAAGTAGAGTGCCCGGTACTCAACAGATATTTGTTGAATGAATGACTTCTGTTTCTCAGTTATGAAGACTCTTGAAAGCTGAATGTGCGGTTAGTTTCCTACTGCTACTCTAACAAATTACTTAAACAATAGCACAAGACAACACAAATTTATTCTCTTAGTCAAAAATCTAAAATCAAGTTGCCAGCATGGCTCTGTTCCTTCTGGAAGGCTCAGGGAGAAGCAGTTTTGCTGTCTTTTTTTCTGGCTTCTAGAGGTTGCCTATATTTTTTGGCTTCTAGCCCCTTCCTTGTAACTCCAACCTCTCGCTTCTGTTGTCACATCTTCTACCGCTTGCTTCCATCTCCTGCCTCCTCTTATAAAGACTCTTGTGATACATCAGGCCAGCCCAGATAATCCAGGATAATCTCCCCATCTCAAGATGCTTAATTCAATCACTTCTGCAAAGTTTTTGTTTTTGTTTTTGTTTGTTTGTTTTTTTGCTATATAAAGTAACATTCACAAGTCCTAAGGACTGGGATGTGGACATCTTTGAGAGGCCATACTTCAGCTTACCACACGTGGAAAATGGTTTTCTGGGTTGGTATGTGAAGCATGGCATAACCAGACGACAGCTGAAGAGATGTGATAAAACTACTGTATTTGCCAGTGTGTCAGACACAATAAGGAACAGCCAAGCAGGAGCTCAGGCTCTTTTTCAGATAACTTGAAAGCCAGAAAATACAATTTCTACTTGAATAGGCATATACCAGAGATGGGAAAGAAAACAAGCAGAAGAGGGTTAGATAAGTTTTGAGTAAAGAGGTAAATACATGAGGCTGAGAACTTGGTCAGTGGCGAGACATGGAACTCTACTAAGCCACGTTAAGGATTCTGGACCTGGTTCCAAGGGAAATTAGAAACCACTCAGGGGACCTACACAGGGAAGTGGCCTGATCAGATTTACATTTTAAAGCATACCATTCTTGTAATAATGTGGAAAAAAGAAAGTGAGAGCACGAGGACATGTGAAAAGACCAGTTGGGAGAATTTGCAATAATCTAGGTGATGGTGGCTTGCTATTACACTGAGCTGTAGTTTCTTCTCTGAAAATGAAGATCATATTACAATCAACCTCACCTGCCTATTGCAATGATCCACTGAGAAAACACATAAAGCAGTGAGTCAGACATATAAACTGTGCTGGCTCCTGGCTTGTAACACTGAATCAGACTTTAGCCATCCATTCCTATCACAAAATTGTGAAGATACTGCTAAAAGGGAAAAAGGTATTGATTATATCTAATGCAAGGTATTTAAAAAACAATAAAATATTGACATAAGCACGACGGGATAGTAGCTAGCCTCTGCACTCTTATTAGGTCCAGAAGACATGTCTGTTAAATACCTCTTCTTAAAGGAGATAAGAGATGATTACGAACTCGGAGAGGATGAATGCTGGATCCCGGATTTCAGTAACAGTGAAACAAGGAGAAACAAAATCGCCACTGGGACTCTTGGCTGCCAAAGACCAAATATTACGAAAATGAACAATGTAGAGGGTTCTCAAAAGTGTTTTTCTTCATGTCCCCAAGCAATGAGTTATAACAGTATTGTGTGCAGAAACATTGACTTGGACAGGACGTGTGGCTTCAGGTCCTATCTCTGCCACTTACTAGGTTTGCCAATAGGAAAGTCATGTAAACTCTGAGTCTCAGCTACCCTTTCTGAAAATTGAGATAATTCTAGAAATACCTCACCATGGTTCTTCATCAGAATTTAAGGAGAAAATGCTTACAGACTGCTAACACGGTGGATGAACCAAAGGAAGTACCCAAATGGTTACTGTTGTCATTAATGTTATTCACTGTTGTCCCTTTTTTCTTATATATCAGTTTGATACCTGAAGGGTAAGGGAGGCAGAAGAGAGGCCAGCAAGGAAGCAGCACAGGGAATGTTAAGGTCAATACCAACTCATCTTTTCAAAGACAGAACATACTTGCCTGTGACTCAGGCAAGGATGGAAGAATTGTGCTGCAGTCAATGCATGTTAGCAAAGAGCAGATGAGGAGCAGGCAAGGAAAGATGAAGGCGGGAGCCAGGGGGAGAATGACAGTATTGATGCGCTGAGAGCAGCTCATCTCCTAGAGTGTCTGGCTCACTGTCACCAGGAATCTGACAGCGCACGAGGAAGAGGATAAAAGGGAACACTGGCCATACTCTCGGGGGTGCAGCTGCCCTCTCTCCGAAAACATAGGCACATTCACCCTCCTTAAATGAAATGTGGGAAGAAGCTGTTTGCAGCCTTCTCCAGAGGCCGTTGTTGGAACATGAAAAAGAACCACTTAAAAATAACAAGAGCGCCATTGTCAACAAATGAAATTCTGCAGACCATCTCATTAGATATTATCAAGACCCAGAGAGCCCATGTTTTGGAGCTTTCCAACAGATTTGGACTGCCACAGCTTTTAAGTTGCACGTGATTAGAAGAAAATTTAAAAGATAATCTAATTCTCCAAAAGCCAAGGGTTAAGTGTAAGTCAAGGAGAAGAAAAAGAAAGATGTCTACATGACCAAACCTCATCAAAAAGGAAGGGAACTGAAGAATCACTTAAGCTGACATTCTTTCTTTTTGATGCCCCATAAACTTAGGCTGAGCCAAGTGCATTTAATCCTATGGAAAAGAAGTAATTTGGTTTCATCTCAGCAAAGTACATTAGAGCAGGCACTTGGAATGGCTGTCATAAGATGAATTTAGCAATTTTCAGAACTAAGAAGGATTAGATGTCTTTGGCAGACTAGATATGATTGATTACATGTCCCCCTCATACAAAAAAGATTTTAGCTCCCCATTGCCTACCCTGATTTTGAAAAACCTTCTCTTTCTCTCCTCAGTCCCCACGATGGGATAAGGAAACCCTAAGTGTCCCAAATACAATCCCAGTTAGGTATGGAGACTAATAAGAGGGTGCTTGGTCTAAATTCTAAATTCCCAGGAAAAAAACTGTCCATCTCAAATCAAGTGTCCACTCTTGGTCCAATTAGACTGGCAAGTTTCACACCACAAACATGCCTCAAGGAAGGGAAACTGGAGACTCAGTAGGGATCCTAAAGTGTGCCCAGCTTACTTGTTCCCTCTCTTACTTTCCTGTTCCCTACATGTGGCCACATCACACCGTTTGCTATTCCTTCTGCTTCCTTTCTCTGGGCTTCCCTCATGATTTCCTCAGGGTGGAATGCCCTTTTTCCAAGATTTACCTGTTGGAAAAAGAAATCAGACACAGCCCTCAAGAACTCGATTTGGGAACTGTTCAGAATACATGCTCAGACTCATAGATCTTAAATTATATTTTACTATGGTAAGCAGAAAGGACATGGATCTTAGTCAAGGTTACAAGATGACATCCCCAACAGTTGGGGATGTTCAGAGTGGGGCTTCTCTGGTATACGCTGGTTCCTTATCCACATATGTGGATACTGGCATATGTGCCATGGAAGCCTGGTACTTGGATAGTTTGAGTCTCTTTAAATCCCAGCCAGGCATTTTGAAATCATAACATTATTACCTTCAAAATATCTCCAGTGCTATATTGTTGAATTAGTCCCAGTTGACATAGCAACTCATAAATATAGTCACAGAATGATATCTGGCTGTGAACGATCTCTCATCTGCAGAGCTACAAGCCCTTGGAGGTACCGAGCATGACAGTCTTGGCCTGCCATGCACCATCTCATGAGGGGGGTCTCTTCTTTCTCCTCTGAAGTGACGTAATACTTGAGCACTTTGTTTTTACCTCCTGGATTGGTTTGTAAACATTATGGTCTATTGTGAGTGGTATGTGCTTTGTTGTCAGCTTGTATCCTGATGCAGCCATTTCACTGACCTTGTTGGAGAAGGTTCCTTACTGATAAAACATGGTATAAAAATATCGCCCTCTTAGATGTAGTGTGAAAGTTAAACAGCGATGTATATAAAAGACATGATACATGGCCTGGTACAAAGTAAGTACCCAATAAATGCTAATAACATCATTACTATTTCTTGTGGGAACAGTCTGTATCTTACTGGTATTTGAGTACATTGCCTATACCTAAGGACAAAAACAATAAATGAATTAAATAGAAAAATGGCTACTTGAGGACAATGCCTCCCATCACCTGACCTAGAATCCTGCCTAATGCCTAATGCGGTGACATGGACATCTTCCCTGATGACAACTTCAAACAGGACAAAGATACCAGCTTCTTTAAGCTAATTATGCCTCTGTTATGGTTAAACCTGCCTGTTTTCTTTGAATCCTTTTCAGAATCCTACCTACATTACACGTGTGTAAGCTCGAGGTGTTTATGAGCCCCAAACATTCACTGATCACCCACAATTTGCCAATTACTGCATTAAATACTGCAGACACCAGATGAGCAAAAGCAGCCTCTGCACTAATGTGCTGACAATCTCATTCCTGGATGCGTTACCTACTTTAACACTTGGCGTAACGCTCACCTCACATTCGCCAATCCACAATTCATACAGCTTCATATTCTCAAGCTGGAGAATCATATTTCCATGGAGGATGCTGTCACCACAAACCCTAGTGCAGACTTGCTCTGGTTACATTAAAACAACATCATCACCACTGCCATCATCATAGCTAATATTCACTAGATAACATGTACAATTTACAAAGCGCATTCACATAAATGTTCACATTTGCTGTACTCAGACTTCACATAGGGGTTGGTTTGCCATAGCTCCATGGAGTATAGTCTCCGCTGGGTTTTTTTGTATTTGATGAGCCTACCATTTGTTCAGTTTGCTTTTTGGCCACAACGTGTCACTGGGTCTTTTGTCTTCATGGAACAATCTACATAGTGTCTGCCAAGTTTCTACTTTAGGTTCAGACCCGAGTAATACACTGTATATTTTAAATGTAAATGAATGTTTCTCCTGTATCTTCGTCTTTGTACTTGCCATCCTTTGTACTTGCCATCCTTTGTACTTGCCATCCTTTGTACAAAGGTCATCTGCTACCTTTGCACCCATTCAGAGATCTGCAAGTTCTTCTTACAGTTCGAGGTCAGATGCCAAATGATCCTCATTCCAGAATGAGCATATGTTGTCCTGAGGCCGAAAGGTTTTTTGGTGTTTTTTGTTTGTTGGTTTACTATTTTTTATTTACCAACCATATATCTCTGGAATCCTAGTCACTGTATTTCTCTACCTAGAGAAGTTCATTTTCCTTATTCTTTATTATTGCCTCCATACGTTCCCTAACCAAGTGACTGACAGTTCCATTAAAATTGCACTCAGATATACCTTGTACATAAATACGTGTTGGTATAAAAGTTTGCGAAACCACTTTTACATCTCAAATATATATATCAGTTTCCAAATACTCAAATGCCTCTTAACCCTCGTTTAGCATAATTTTCAGGTGATATATACCAGTCCAGTGCAAAACCAGGTCTGCGGTGAAATACCATGTTCATTCTGCTGGGCCAGTGCCCATGCCACACCAGTGATTACAATTTGAGAATCACTCCTGTGCCCACAAGTTTATTTGCATATATTTTTGATATAGGATGCCCCAGTTTTATATTGTGTAACTTTGTAGAAAACGACAGATAGTCAGGAAACCTCGAGTTGAATGAAAAATGGCTGAAAGGGAGTTCCTCTTCTCTAGCAATTCCTACACTTAAATCAACAAATTAAAGGAGATGGTGAGAATCAACATCATTTTAAACACTATCTTCCCAAGGATAGATAGTCTACATTTCTAAGGAAGCATTCCTTGTTAAATAATAGCCTCCCAGTTCAAAAGAACTCAATACCTAGAAAAAACAATATGAAAAAAGGAAGTTTTATGTTTTAAAAAAATCAAATTATTTAAAGCCAAACTAAGGAAAAAACATGATAATGAGGATGCCAATGCCAAATGACATTTGTATCACTTACTATGGGTCAGGTGCCCTTCTATATATAACATTTATATAATATCTACTATACATTTATTCTCACTGAATACAAAAATATGATAAATCTAAGTATCCTAATAGGTTAAATATCAAATATGCACATAAATATTTCTGTAATAGAGAAACAAAGACTAAAGAGCTACCTTTCCTGATTTTGCTAATTCACAACATATGAAACATAATTAGCATAATTACCCACAAAGTGCAAATTAAGGCAGTGAAATATAATTTCTTCAACCACGAAATTAATGAATGTTAAAGAAAATAGTGATAGTAAGAAGACATTATCACTTGACTGCCATTGATAGAAGTATAAATAAGTACAACTTTCCTAAAATGCTGTTTGACAACATATGCAATAAGAACCTCAAATATTTTTATACTCTTTGACTCAGTTATCATTTTCCGCCATACTTCTCAGAAACCGACAAAATAAATTACTATAACAACTGAGTTAACAAATCTGTATATGAGTCAAATTGTTCCAAATTATTTGCTTTCAACAGTTATGAAGAAGGACCAATTAGCTAGTACATCACAAATAATTTTGGTAATAGATCACAGTGATTTTTGGCATGTAATGAACTTTAAAGGAGTTTAAAAAACTATCACTGCTATAATTAAGTTTTAAACTTCCGATTTACATGTGTATGGTAACAACTTTCTCAATGCCTACATATTTATATATGTTATATATATATATACACATAAATAAAATTGAAAAAGATAAGAATTGAGGGGCGCCTGGGTGGCACAGCGGTTAAGCGTCTGCCTTCGGCTCAGGGCGTGATCCTGGTGTTGTGGGATCGAGCCCTACGTCAGGCTCCTCTGCTATGAGCCTCCTTCTTCCTCTCCCACTCCCCCTGCTTGTGTTCCCTCTCTCGCTGGCTGTCTCTATCTCTGTCAAATAAATAAAGAAAATCTTTAAAAAAAAAAGAGAATTGAGGTTAAATAATTAGGAATAAGTTATATCTATCCATTGACAGTTGAGAAAAAACTAAAAACCCTATCTTGCTAAGTAACCCCATTTTTAATAAAATGGAAATTTTGTATTTATTAACTTTATCAAGATTTGCAATATATTTTTGTTGTTTTATCAACTATTACTTCAATATATATTTATTGTGCTGCAG
The DNA here is from genome assembly GCF_002007445.2 of Ailuropoda melanoleuca. Lineage (NCBI taxonomy): Eukaryota > Metazoa > Chordata > Mammalia > Carnivora > Ursidae > Ailuropoda > Ailuropoda melanoleuca. The sequence goes on from NC_048227.1 coordinate 76,533,533, forward strand.
AGAAATGTAATTAATCTGTGCCACTGAATATATTACATTAGGATACATTTCTAAGGAGGAAGTACAATGGAAATAGGAAAAAAATGATGTGAAATTTCTTGCTATAAATGAAGAGCTTTCATGTATTTTTTTAAAAACAGATAACAGTATCAAATCACTATGGCATTAAATTTCACCTGAAACATGTTGAAGTATTAGAATTCCTTTGTAGTTATTTAAGCTTATGATAAAAATTTTAGATTCCTATGAAAAAATATGCAGTACTTTGTAAAAATCATTTTTGAGGGTAAAAAACTTGAACAGAATTATATAGCACTTCAACATATTCTGTTCATCACTCAAAAATTAAGATTTGGAAATGAACACGTGTCTTCATCTTGTTTCACATAGCATGATATTTTCCAATTTATCTAACATGTATTTCCCAGGTTTTGCTATATAGATTATAGTGGGCAGAACAATAACTCTTACCACATGCAGCAATGCAGAAAAGCAGTGAGAGACAGAATGATCTCTCCCAACCGAGGGTATTTTCAAAGAGCTGCTAACATGGGACAAACTTAATATATCAAATCATCAACCTCTTAGACACCTGCTTCCAAACAAGCTTATTTTATAATCATCTGCTTTACAGAATCAGACTATAGATACAGAGAACAAACCCGCTTGGTTGCGGGGAGAGCAGGGAGGGATGGAAGAGGGACACAATGGGGGAAGGGGAGTGCGAGACACAGGCTTCCAGTGTTGAAATGAATAACTCAAGGGAATAAAAAGTACAGCATAGAAAATATAGTCGATGATATTATAACAACATTCTATGGTGACAGATGTTAGCTACAGCTATGGTAAGCATAGCATAAGGTACAGAGATGTGCAATCTCTATGTTGTACACCTGAAACAAATGTAACATTATGTATCAACTATACTAAAAAAATGAAATAAAGTTAAAAAAAATCCTTTGCTTTCAAGTTAGGAAAGAGTCTTAAATTTAAAAATCACAAAAACAAAATTAATGATGTCTCTTAAGGACAAACAACATTCTTAGGGATTATTTTACCTTTATCACGGTCAGTTTTCTTCAAGCTACTCAATTATTTTGAGGATTATTTTAGATAACGGGAGGGAAGATGTTCTTGAATTAACTGAAGAAAGAAATACAGGTAATATCAGGTATTAGGAATTATGTGTAAAAACTATTGTATGATCAAGATTCCACCCCTTTGCAAAATGTCAAAGGAAAAAAAACCCACAATAAACCTTATTGTTTTTGCCCCTTGCCAACAATCCCAACTAAATCCATAGCTTCTAGTTCCTATGTACATCTTGGACTATCACGAGAGGCTTCTGTTCCCATCACTCCAAAACTACTTGCTCTCTGGAAGGTCAGCCAGCCCTGGATGTGTAAACTTCAGCTTCAGCTTCTACTCAGCCTTCATCGGCTTCACTTTCCTCAGTTATTTGACACAGTTGACCATTTCTGACTTGCTAAATCTGTTGCTTTCCATGACATCTGCGATTTTGACTCTTCTGGACTGAACTGCTCCTTCTAAGGCATCTCTTCTTTTTTGCATCCCTGAAGTGGTGGGGTACTTCAAAGTTCTTCTTAGCCCTCTCTTGGCTCCACATGTTCAGGGGATGATTCCTTTTGCTCCCATGGCTTTAACCATCACCTCTAAGCAAATATGTTTTAAATATACATCTTTCAGAGTAACCTTTCTTAAAAGAGATCGCATTTCTGTTTAAGTTTTTCATACATCTCAAGTTCAACATATTCTCATTGTCTCTCCCTACCAATTCATAATACCCCCTTTTCTCCTACCCCAATCCCTTTTGTTACAAACCAGCACTTCCCGTTCTGGGGTACAATGCAAAATACTTTCATCCTCTCCCAGGAGTCTTTTTTTTTTTAAGATGTTATTTATTTGAGAGAGAAAGAGAGAGACAAAGAGAGAGAGACCATGCGAGCACAAGCAGGAGAGGGGGCTGAAAAAGAGGGAAAAGCTGACCCCTTGCTGAGCAGGGAGCCTGACACAGAGCTCAATCCCAGGACCCTAAAATCAGGACCTGAGCTGAAGTCAAACACTTAACTGACTGAGCGGTCCTCCCAAGAATCTTTAACACCGACCTCTCTGTCATCTCCACCCCATAGACTCATCAAGTCTTTTTGACCTCAACTCTGGAACATCAATATAACCCACTCTCACTCATTTTTATTCTGAGTCTCATTGTTTCTGGCCTGGTCTAGTTTGCGGCATCCTAACTGGGCTTCCAGCTGAAATGCCACAGCCTCCTTTAACAATTTCCCAATCAACAGCATCTTTTCTCAATACTCCCACTAAATTTTAATCTATCATTAGCTGCACCCATTTCCGCCTCCCTCCAATCAGAGTCCATTTGCTGAGAATACATGCCCTATCACTAGCCCACATTGATGGTATCCACAAATCTAAATCTAGTGTTCTGTAGGAATGCATCAGATGATTGATTTTTTACATCTCCAAAATATAAACCAGTGCAGCACATAGCAAATACTAAAATGTTTGAAAAGAAAGGGAGGAAATGGGGAACAAATGGAGAACCATGTTTTTTCCTGAACCTTTAAAGTATTCCTTATAATAACATTTTCTAAGGAATTCACTCTCTAAGGCATTATCTAATAATGCCTAATAATTTCTTCAGAATAAAGAACATTAATCCCTTCCCCATTTTTAACATGAAGAAAAGCTTGAAGATGAAAGAGGCGTGTCTGAGAATGTGTTTCTAGATTCTTGGACAAAAGGTGATGCATAATCTCTCAATAGTTAATTCTTCCTGTTCTCAGAATTTTCTCTTGCTTAATACAAACTGGGTGATACAAGCAACCAAAGCAAAGATGCCCTAAGAGTTCTCACATTGAAATGAGAGTTTTAAAGACACATGTAATGATGAAATCACTTCCTTTTTGTAAATACTGTCAGGTGAAAGACAGAAAAATTTAACTGATCTACTATTCAGAACTGAGCCACTCTCTGTGACTATCTTTATGACCTTCAGTCCAGGGTTAAGTTCTTTGTTCACTTTGGCCCTGGCTGAAGGGGAATAGGATTTAAGACAGAGATTACATGAAAGCCGCCATTTTGTAAAAGTTATAGGAGATGCAGCAAGAACCGAGCTACTCAGGTGCAACAAGGGGTGAACATCAAACAAAGAATAAAGACAGTGGAGAGTAGACTGTTTTCTCTGAAGCTTCTCTGAGTTCCTTTGGTTGAGAAATCAAGACTTGAAATCTCAAGATAAAAAGCTCGCTTTTGACAAAGTCAGTGCATATTGGCTTTAGTTGGAAATACCATAGAAGCAGCTTTCTGGCAACCAATCTCTTTCTCTTATTACTGTATGCAGCTATGTGTGAAAATAGCTCATGAAACCCTTCAAAGAAATCTTAAGGAGTTTAAGAGAGTTATATGGAGGGGGATTCTAATGTTTCATATAATACCCTTTCTATCAGAGGTAAGTTACCCCATGTAATACTTAAGGTTAGAAATGAAAAAGAAGCTGGATGCCACGTCCAGATTCTAAGACGTGAGGCCAAGTGAAATGGAAGGAAAATTACTATTGCTATATTTATTAAATTTAAATTTGAGAAATCACAAACCCAGAAAATCCAAGACCATGGAGTGGGAGCAGCTAACACCAACTGAAGAGGCCCAGGATTCTGCTTTGAGCAAACAAGGTATCAGGTTAAGAAAAGAAACTGGGTAAGAGTTTGTTTTCTTCTGGGACCTGGCGTACAGGACAGAATTCTCTCTGCATCTCAGACCAGTCTGTTTTCCTCCTAGACCTCCTGGTCTGAGATGCAGAGAAATTTCTGTCCCCTACCCAGTTTACTTTAAACAAAACAAGTCCAATTTAAAATTTGCATTGACCTTGAAGTAGAGAAAACTTGTTATGGAATTATTTCTGTGCCCTTTACAGTATCACAGATACCCTGAGGAAGAGTTACTGCCAGTGATTTCTAGGTGGAAAGTAAGTAGTAGGTGGAAAAGTAATATGGCATTAAAACCAATAATCCTGAATGATAGCAATAATATTGTATCTAATAATACTGATCACTATACTCCTAATGAAACTAATCAAGTTTATTGAGTACTATCAGGCAGATATGCTGCTAAGCCTGCTGAGCCCTTTATATAAATTGATTCTGTAAGCTGCCAAGAAGTAAATATTATTATTCTCATTATACAAAGTATAAAATGAGACCTAAGTGACTTGTCTTAGGTCACATTAGCTAACCCAGGTAGTTGGGCTCCAGGACGCATGTTACCTCTTAATGTATTATATAATTGAATAAATTCCAAAAACTATTTAGCCCAGCATTCAAGGCCCTCAGTACACCTCCTACTTCTTCTGCTAGCTATTATCTCATTTATTTGCTCCCTTGCATCATAGAATTTTAAGAGCTGTCCATACTCACTTGGATTTCTCTCTCTCTCTCTCAACCTGGCTATAATCTTTCAGCCTCTCACTTTACCTAAACTGCTCATCAAGTCAGCAATGACCTCCACATAGTAAATCCAGGGGTCAATTCCTGGCCTTTAGCTCATGTGAGCTATAAGTAGGATCTGACTTGACAATTACTCTCTTCTCTTTGATTGCCTTTCTTCACTTGGTTTCCAGTACATCACAATCTCTTCATCAGCTCAAAGGTCATTTCTTTTCAATGTCTTTGCCGGTTCCTTCTCCTTTTCCTAACCTCTAACAGTGGGCATTTCCAAGGCTTACCTCTTGGTGATGTTCTCTACTATATCCACATTCAGTCCCTTGGTGATCCCAGGCAAGCTTGTAGTTAAAGTTAAAAGTTCATGAACATGCTGCTGACCCCAGCCCAGACCTCTCTCCTACCATCTGCACAAATCACTGCCTATTCAACATTGCCACTTGGATGCCCAATAGGCATCTCAAATTCAACACACCCACAATTGAGCTCCTAAACCCATACTCCCTCAGAATACCCAATTTACCTTCACCTTCCCTATTTCTGTTGTTGGAAGCTCCATACTTCCAACTGCTCAAGTAAAAAATCTTGTGATTTGTCTTGATTAAAAATGCATACCAGAAACCCTATAGACTCGACCTTTAAAACTATATCCAGAATCTGACCTCTTCCTATCACTCCACAGCTACTGCCTTTACCAACAGTGCCCTGTTTTGCTCTCAAAAATGTCTTAAACCATGAATTACAGTTGTCCTAGTACAAGGCCATGAACTCGTCCCCCAACCCTATCCCAGTGTTACTTCTCTGATCTCATCCATTAGTCGTAGCTGCTTCACTCTACTCCAGCCCTGCTTGTACCCTTCTAACCGTTAGTTAAGTCAAGCATACTACTGTTTTGGGGTCTTTGTTCTAATTATTCCCTCTGTCTGGAATGCTTTTCTTCCAGATAGACATAGGCAATTTTCTCACTTCCTTCTAGTCTTCGTTATTAGATGTTCAATGAGAGACTGCTTACTACTACAGTAAACCTATTCCTCCACCCTTCATCCTACTAACCTTGTTCATCTCTGGGTCTACTGCACTTATATCCTTCCAACATATTAGATAATTCTTATTAATTCATTTTTACTTATTATTTTGTTCACTGATTTATCTCAAGGGTAGAACATGTCTGGCATATATACGTAAATGTCCAGTAAATGTTTGTTGATTGAAATGAAGAAACAACTACATACACACTAAAGACAGATGTCATCATGCCTCTTTAGACATCCTTCTTTTTACTTTCCTGGTTCACTGTCTTTCCTCTTGCCCTGATCCTTCTGCTTGAGATAGACATTGTCAAAAAACAAAACGAAACAAAAAAACTCTTGGGTTTTTGGTTCAAAAAAAAAAAAAACCCCACCTCGCGTCTCTCCCTCCCCACTCACGGGTTAAGAATAAAAGCAGACTAATAAATAGAACACAGACAATCTGAAATTATTATTATTTACAATTTTCCAAAAACAGTGATTAAAGTGAGAGATCCATGGTATTCTTACCTAACTGCCTTGTAAATTCCTGGCACTGAGTCTCAACCACTTACCTATGAACTCAGGTTCACTTTTAAAACTTCCCATAGTTCAGATGCAAAGGAATCCCTGACCAATACTGCCACCTACTGATCAAGAGGATGAGAAATCAGTACAATGAGGGAGAAAATGAAATCAGTTTAACAAAAATTAGGAAAAGACAATTCATGAAAACTTTCATGAAGTCAGTAAAATAAACTGCTTTTCCCAAAGAGCACTAGCAAGGAGTTTACATTGAATTCTACAGCAAAGATTGCAAATAATTACAAAACCCTCTTCAGAAAAAAAGAAACATCTCTGAAACATTAACAGGGCATCAAGTCTTCTATAAAAACCAGCTCTTCAACTTTTCAACAGCAGCTGTCTCAAGAATTAAGATGTTTGAGACTCATAACAAATATGTTTGTTGTTTTTATTGTCCCTCACAAACAAGCAAAAACTAATCTACCACAAGATTTAAAGTTCACTAAGAAAAAAAAATTATAGCAAAAACATATGGGTTAATTCCAGGCCATTTATATTTGAGGCTCTACACTAAGTTTCTCCTCTTTAGAAGTGTAGAGAGACATCTTTCTTGATTATATAAAAGCAATATTATTCAATATCAAGGAATATGGGTCATGAGTTCTAAGGACTCGAAATGCAGTTGCATCTTTGTATTTATTTACCAAGATCTGGAATTCTTTTATCAAAAGCCTCTTGTGCTCCCCCCACCAACACACATAGCAGGGGACTAGTAAATGTGGTAAAAAGCTAGTTGACATATGCTTTAGCAAGCCATCTATCTAAATCATTATATTCACTCCTGTCTTTTTTTTTAAATTGTGCACCCCTAAAATTTATTAAGCATTTAATTGAGTTTATATCATTAATTGCTTTCATTAACTTAAGCTATTAATAAAACATTTTGGGAAATTAATATATATTGTCAAAATCAGAAACAGAATACAACATGTTTTTAAAAAATCCTAAAGAACAAAAGTTTGCATAAGGAAAACACTAAGGATGGAAACAGTTTTTTATCTTCCACACGGCTTCCCAATTTAAGTATTACACAGGAGCAACAGGAACAATAAAAGAAGTGGCTTTTAACAAAAACACAAATACAAGCAAAAATATAGTACATTCATAAACATATAGGATTAAAAGTAATAATTCCAAGAGAAGATAATTTAGAAAATTGCATTTAATTATAAAAATTTTTTAAATAAAAAAGCAATGGCACAAATCACCACAATGTTATTTAAGTAATCATATCCACAGGCTGCTCTTATAATTACACACTAAAAATTTATGGCTGTTCTCATTAACAGCATTTTCCCTCCTAACCGGAGTGACATCAAGAGCTTCTGAGAATGTGTATAATTTTCCCTAAAATACTACTAAAAGTATCATAAACACAGTGTGTGCAACATTCATTTACATCACCTTTTATTTACTACACTCTAAACTCATAAAATATTGAACATTTCTCACTTCGTTTCTCTTATTTACAGTTCAGAGACTCATCTCTTGTCACAATATGGTTTGTGCATTAAACTCCCTGGGAATAGTACTTTCCACAGCATTTTAATAAATTTACTCTGATTATTTAAAGTACACAAACAAAAACTTGTTCATATGACTGTGTCATACCCAGAAAAAGAAAATGCTTCCTGCAGTCTTCTTTAGGAGTTAAAAAAAAAAAAAAATCCCTCTTTCAGTAGAATAACATTCTTAACCATTACTGGATTTTATTATCATGCATATTTGTACTAATATGACAATAGGTAAAGCCAGCTAAGACTTCATAAATTTCACTTAGGAGAATAGAGCATACATGAAGTGATTTGGCTTTCACTCTCTTGTTATCCATAATCCAGTTATTCCACATGGATATATTTTATTTATTCTTAGTATGTAAGTATTTAATAGTTCAGTAATAATTGGAAGTTTCTGACAGTTGTATTTGCTTAATAGTGGATACGGTTCTGTGCACATACGTCAGATGAACTGAAAACAATGCAAATCATTTCATGCGGTAGAGCAGGAAGAAGTGGAATGTTATTGTTTGAACAAATGATTAAAAGGGAGGAATATTAACTTTCAATAGTGACAGGAATACTGTTGGATTCAGTCTACTTTAAGATGCATTGTCTTCACGACTTGCCAAATACCTGGTATTTGTGATCTTTTCAGTTAAAAAGCAAACCTAGTTCGGGGGAAGGCAGACATGAGGAGGAGAAAAAGGAGAGGAAGCACATATTACCATGTATATGATTTTAGGAGAAAAAAGTGAGAGGGAAGAGTGTGTTTTCACATAAAATAAACGGTCACATCCAGGCACTTTTCACAGAGTATAATGGCCGCCACGCTAATTAACCCTTTTTCCTCTCACTCCAGAGATATTTGTTTGCTCATTGTATTATTAATAAACATAATTCTGGCAGCAGCATAAATCTGTAACTTTTTAAGGCTTCAGAGGGTCACTATTCAATAGTTGGGTACATTGGAACAATAGAAGGGTCCTGCCGTTTCTTTTATTTGCACTCTTGCCCCAGCAATAGTCTCAGGAGGTCCTCGTGGTTCTCTGCAGCTTCAGCCTCCTATGACGGCTTTGACTTTATGACCCACTCGGCGTTGGGGTTGAGCTGATACAAATCCATCATGTAAGTGTCATCATCAAGGCAGCGTTCTCCTATCAAAGAGACACCGGATCAGCTGAACACAGTGCAGAGACTGGGATGCAATTTTAAACTTATTCCTCACAGTTTAACTCTGAAATCTTAGACTTCAAAATCTCTCTCATCCTTTCCCATCTCCCATAACATTACAAGACGTGGCCAAAATATTGAGAAAGTCAATTTAGTAGGCTTTCTCTAAAGGAATGGGTTTCAAGTTAATTTAGGAAGTTGAAAATACTTTGTGTGAAGGGCTCTGCAATGGCTCATTAAAAGCTTATTCACCTTTTTAAGGGGTGGCAACAGTTTTGGGTCTACCTAATTAAGAAACAATGCTTCATTCTCAATATCCAAGGATAGAAATGCAAGATCAAATACATATAAATATTTAAATAAATCTTTCTTATTTGAGTTAACAATTCCAAGCTTCTAACAGAGTTGCAGTGTATTTAAATTTTAAGAGTAAGCCTTCATATTTCCATGTTAAAGTTTCAGTATTTACTAACACCTTTGTGTCTCAGGAAAAAATTCCACAAAACTTAAAATCTTAAAATATTTTCAATTATTATTTTGAATTAAACACTATTTCATTTATTTGTTAACAATTTCACCTGTACCATTTTCAAGGGTCAAAATAAAGAGAAAAAGTTTACTTCAAATTTTAATAGAGATGAGTATGACAACCCACTGATAACTGAAAATGGGCATATAAAATATAAGGCATGATCAAAATTAATCCAGTTGATCTATTTTTATTTCCTAGGTTACCAATGTGCTTATATTTGTATGTGTGTATATCTGTGTTTGTCGTTGTGTGTGCGTGCGTGCATTACTCAGAAGGCAATCGACAATGGCAAAAATAACTCCTGCTTTCACTAAAAATATCTAGTACTGAGCCATAATAAAAATGTAATCCTGGCCTTAAATAAGCCCAGCCACTTCCTTCATTAAGATGTGATGTAAGCATATCAAAAAGAAAGAAGTTTTGAAAAAGTTCATTACCATTCTAGAAATTGCTACTATTTTAAGAGAATTTGCCCTTGCTGAGGTTTAACACAGATGGGTGAATGGAGGAGCTCAAATAGAGCCTGAAAAGTCAGACCACTAAACAAATCCACAAAATTCATCAACTATCTACAGCATGCTATATTTAACTTCTGAGTTTTGCCCTCAAAGATATAAATAATAACCATTGGCAATGTCAAATCAGCATATGTAACACAGAAACAAAATGTGCTTACCAATATTTCCTCCAATTTCATACAAAAAAACTTCCCCTTTCTTAAGAGTCTGGGCAATCCCACTATTAGGGACAAAACAAACTCATTAGTTATATCATCAAACAGCTTGCAACTAAATCACTTTAATGTGCTTGGGGAATTCTGGCTTGTATGGGAAATTCATAACTTAGACACACTGTAATTATCTAACATTTGTATTTTCCCATCTGTTAAGTGTGCCAAATAGGTAATAAAAATGTCACACCTGTAAATTAAAATAAACAAATGGACTCATACATCTGAAGGCAAAATAATAAATCAGCATCTGAATTTGTAAAATTAAAAAGTAACATTTTAGCTGCCAATAAAATTATTAATATGATCAACTACTTTGCATAGGGGCCAGAAAGGTCCTCCTAAAACTACAAAAAGAAGTATTTCCACCTTCATTTTCACACTGCATTTATTCAATAAGTATCTATCATGTGTTTGCCGTGCTGACAACTTTCATCGTACGCAAGATGAATGTAAAGAATAGGACGTGGTTCACAACCCTTCCTGTGTTGGCCATTCACATACAGGAGTTACATGCACTCAAAGTAGAAGCAAATAGTCATTATGAAGCCCTCACAAGAAGGAGACACATTTACAGAGTTATGCTCTTCAAAGAACAAACTCTTCCAGAACGTTAGGTTTGAATAATAAAAACTAGTAAAATTCAGTGGTTTTCAAAACTCTGTATACAAATTACCTGAGAAGCCTGCTAAAAATTCAGACCCAGAGCTCTAAAACTGATTTTGTACGTCTAGGTCAAGCCAAAGAATCTGTTTTTCAAATGCTCTCTGGTGGACTGTGATGCACGGAAGGGTTTGTGAACCACTCCTGTAAGGCCCCGAAGACACACTCCCTGGAACTGTAAAGGGAAAAGCAGATCTGACTTTTATTCAAACCATCATGAAAAATATGGCACAGTAGACGCTTTCCTAACCAACTGTCCAATGACTCATCGGGGTTATCCAACTCTGACTACTCTCTGTCTGGAACATGATAGACACTCGGGGCTTTACACGCCCCCACACTTAAGGCCCACCTGCTGAGTTGTATCCTCACTGAGGGACAGCTCACTTTAGTCCGAACCAGTGTATGCTTGTTTTTAAAATTAAATAATTGTTTTTATTTATAATATAGTATATAATGCAATGAACTAGGAGTAAAAAAAGAGCCATTATTTCTATGAAAACCAAGCTGAATGATTGGGGAGACTTGATCAGGGAAAAACGAAAGAACCTAGTTAGATATTGCTCTCAGATTGTTTCTCCAGTTATCTGTGTTCTTGTTCTACTTTAAAGAAATCTCGACTGGATTTCCTGGTAAATACAAGCTTTGCATAATGCTAATCAACAAATCCATAATTAGAGAAAAGGCAACAGCCTTTAACAAGACTGGTGAGTAAATGTGAAACTTATTGTACATTCACTTTATGTCATTCATGTGTTCTTATCTTTGGTGGAGAAAGTTGGGGAGGAAAAAAGATGGGGAGGTAGGGTTTCCAACTGCCCCTACGCTGGCAGAACGCAAGTGGGAGAAGAGCAGAACGTGGTGGAAGAGAACGTATATATAAACACTTGCTGAGAATTTCACTTATGAGGCCCAAACAGATAGTGCTCTGTGCTTCACAGTCATTTTCCTAGTTCATTATCACAAGACTATAACCCAGGTCCTATTATGGTCTACTTTTACACATGAAAAACTTCGGACCCAAAGGGATTATAAATCTAGCTTAAAATGAAACAGGAGCAGCTGGGGTGGGGGGTGCTTAGCAATGGATGGAGACGTCTACCAGACTTCCCTCTGGGTGGAGCAGGATGGGGAGAAAGGAGGAGGTAGAGAAACGGACCCCACTCCAGGGGGCAGCAAATGCTTATTTAATAAAAGCATCCCAAGCAGAAAATCCAAATATGCAGAGGACAATTGTCAGAAATCTGGTGCTTTCTATATCAATCATGTTATCCCCTAAATATTAAAGTCACAGTTGACTTCACAATCACCTCTTCTGCCATCTGCAAGGACAGCAGCAAAAGTAGACTCAACTGAACACTTGGGTCCTTAGAGTAAATACTCTGTAAATTAACTGTATCTAGGCTGAAAGAGCTGCTTGTATATCCGAAGTACGGCCAAGTGATCTCCAGGTACCCACTCTGGGGGAAGATGGGCAGTCGTCCCTGGGGAGGAGAATGGCAAGAGCTGATATCTACTAGGTCACAGCAGAGAGTAGACAGGAAGTGGATTGATTTCATGAAGCAGAGACACCTTTTAGGGAGCAAAGATACCTAACTGCTCCAGGGCTTACTCCCCTAAAATTCCATCTCCTCCTTGACTCTGCACCAATGGCCCCAGATCCATGATGGTTGCTAGATCCGGACTTACAAGGAGGGTGTTTAAAGGGAAGCCTTTGGAGATGGAAACCGTGCATTTGGAATTTAGCACCACCACCTATGAAATGTGTGACCTTGAAAAGTCTCGGTTTTCTTATCAGTAAAACAGAAGTAATATTAGTGCTTACTTCACAGTACTGTTGAAAGGGAGTTGGTGCTGGCTTACTGAAAGCCCAGATACGACCAGGAAGCCTCTCTTCTATTTCCCCACCATCTGCTCCTGCTCAGGCTCATCTCTTCTCCCAGTTTATAAACGCTGAGGGAAGACACTTCAAAATATATCTTTACACCCCTTCTGACATCTAGCAGAGGGCCTTAAACAGAGCAGAGGCATGTTAAATACTTGTGGTACTGTATTAACGCTAGAGAGGTTTTGGCAGAAAACTTCACTGATGCCCTTGAACGTTACGATGCAGACGTGACATTCTATGGAAGACTGAATCAGAGAATTCATAAGCTAAAATACCAGTGCCCTGGATTTCCTTTTTAAAAAAAATTTAGATTAATTTTCAATGGGGGGGATCATTAAAATAAAACTTTAGCTAAAAAATAAGAAGGATAAAAACTGCAAACCCAATACACTTGTTAAACCTCTAAAATTTAAGAAAAGTTATTGTAAGATGTTTCAGAAAGCGTATGTTCTAATATCATCAGAGGGATCCCAAAGGCTTTCAGAGGACTCCTCCTACCCCATCAGCACCAGAACAGAGGAGAAGGCTTGGTTGTCCCTGACCTGGACGGTGTGCTCTGTATCCGGGGGACCTCAAAGCTCCAGGGACTGGTTATCCTCTCTTGATTCTTTAGACCTTGCTTTTCAATTTAAGCATTTCTTTTTATTCATTATATTTCATACAAAGAATTGTATTTTTTGTTTCTTTGTTTTAATCCCACCGCATCTTATTTAGTGATTTTCCTAACAGCCCCCATGCAGTAATTAACCTCCAATCCACATATTCTGGAAAGAATATCGAGTGGTCTCCTGTGCTAAACCCACTGCAGGCGGAGTGAAGGCAGGCTCCAAAACCCTGCTCGCAACAGGCTCACCTGCACATAAACTACCTCAAATGAACCCAGCTCATTCCAACCGTCTAATTATTAAGTCTGTTCTTCTTTTCTGCTGGGAAAACAAAATTCTGAAGCACTTCACATCACCCTCGTGATGGAGGGAGAGCGCGCACGTGCGGGGGTGAGTTATACCATGGAATGATGAAAACAAAACAGGCCTCTACCTTTCTTGGCTGAGAAACCTGGCAAGTACATCACTGGCTTTTAGTTCTTCAGTTAGCTGTATTGCCATGGAAACTTTCGAAAGATGGGGAGCTTGCACTCGAATCACTCCCTGAGGAACGTCAGCCTGCAAAGCAATAATGACACTGGAACAAAGCTGGCAGCAGCTGGAACATGTAACTCTGTACAATGCATTATATGGTAAGTGTGCTTAACTACGACGCATTTCACTTCACTACATAAAAACCTTAACTACTGTATAATGTAATTTGCTAAATTACATCAAACCTCAAATATCCTCTTAATGGTGATAGGGGAACTTTATAATGCCTATGCAGTAATGCTTAATTATTTTTAAAGATGTAAAGAATGACAGCAATAACCATTACTGCCATATTAAGTGCTGATTTCTGAGTATTATCTACTAGAGAGTGCTTCTTCATGGAGCAATTTATGAAATTGAATCAGAAAGAAGTTACTTTGTGTGCTATTGCAATGTATGCATTTTAAACATCTTCCTGTGCACTGACCAAATTTCACAGAAATTTTTGTTCCTCAGCGTCTTTGGAAGAAAATGAAACAGACTTTTCTATCCATCTGGATTGCGTCTGCTTCTCCCTTGCCTGTTAAGCTTCCACTGTGACCACATACTTCGAACTTCAGAGGACCAATTCTAAATCCTCTGCCTATAGATGTTAAGAACTGTTTATGTATTTGGTAAGATGTCGGTGAAAGGTTTTGAGGACTATAATACCAAAATATCAGCTGTGACATTCGAAATAGTAAGCTTAATTAATTCCTAATCATTCCACTACAATAAATAGTTAATTGATTATTTACAGTTATATGTCAAGAACAGACCTTAGGACAAATGGCATGCACAAATTATGTTTAAAGATAATGCTTTAAATACTACAAAACCCTGTTTCATTAAACTGAAATTCACTAAGCATTGACTGAGTACCAAGCACTGTGCTCGGTCTACTTACCTAGGAGGTAAGACACAAGTCTCTTAGTACGCAGTATTTTTTGTACTCACAGTATCATTTTTTTTTGTAATGTACATGGTCTTGAATTGCTGTTATCCCCCACCTCAACATAAAGCACAGATAGACCATGAGTGGAATTAATGTGATAACTTTCAAAGTTCAACAAAAATAACATGGCTTTAGAATTAGGCTACATCAAAATGTAAGTGCCTCCAAAAAATTTCCACTTTCTTCTCGGTAACCTGTGAAACGTAGTGTGAGAATAACAAAGAAAAGACGCGATATTCATGTAAGACCATACAAGGAAGCATGGGATTGGGTAAGACCATGGCTTTGCTCCCCAGAGGGCTGCAAGCCCCCGTTACATCTGTGGAGACATGGCAGAGGGCCTCACGCCAACGTGTGAGACTCTGCTGCCCTCACCTGACCACTCAGCGAAGGGCCACGGGAGCCCTCCCTCCAGCCAAAGACAGACAGTGCGTTCCAGGGCTGCCCACTCGCCATCCTGCTGGAAGAGGGACTGCGTTCCTAGTGTCCTTTAACTTCTCTTCCTGGGGGAAATGTGCTCAACCCCATCCCTGAAGGACCCAATCCCAACCCATTCCCAGAACCCTCAATGTCTGCTTCCTTCCCAACCAGCCTTGCCCCTTGGCTTGGTTTGTTGACTTTCAATTTCTGGGGCATGTATTTTGGTCCTATAACTTAGTCTAGTCTCTCACCTCCCTCTCCCCTCAGATTTAAATCTAAGTTACATTTTTCCTTGATTCTGTGACATTTTCATTTGTAACCCTGGAAAGTGAGCTGCTTCTTACAATGGATGGGACATTTTATGTGGTAGTGTGCCCTCCCCCCCCAGCGGATATTAATTCCAAATGGTGTATCTTCTAACTCAGCGATCATGCTACATGCCCTGTTCCCTTGGGTTTCATCACTAGCCTATATCCCACAGTGGTCCTTCTACCTGCTGGCCAGACTTCACCTGTTTCCTCAGAGGAGGTTGCAAACAATATGCTTGCAGACAACACGAATGTTGGGAGTAAAATTGTAAGAGCAACAATGAAGCACAGAGTCTGTGTCCATAAAACCTTAATCTACCTTGTCCACTCAATTAAGAAACAATTATTGGTATTTTGGATTCGGTTAGTCTATTACAATTATATTTGGAGGGCCCTGAACGGCGGGCTAGGGTTTGCAGACACCCAAATACTTTATGCTCATTTAAGAAAGTTAGGAAATCTGCTCAAGTCATAGTGCCAGATATCCTTACATACAGGTTTTCTTTGGCAAAAATAATAGTGACAAAAACTGCCCCCATAATTACATCTTATCCAACCCTAAAATATCAAAAAGGCAGGCAAATCTATGCTGACATTGGAAGTGAAGTAAGGTGATAATAATTTTTTACATATAGAAGGTCCACAAGAAATGAGTGACAAAAGCAAAATGTTCCAGAAAAATAATACACTGCCACAGAGTTCAGGGACATGACAACCTTTCTCTGCTGCCTGCCCTTTTCCCCACTATTCCGGTGGTACATTCTATTGTTCGGATTAAAAAGGCCAACCAAAATTTGCTACAAACACCCAGGCTTTCCTATCTTTCTGTATGCCCCACTCCTCTTCTGTAGTATCTTCTGCTATCAATTTTTCAAGCCCAACTTAAATACATCAAACTCCATAGAACCTTCCATGATCCACAGAGTCAAAAGGAATTTTCTGCCTTCCACTTAAACTCTTCTACGATGGGACTCTAACATATGACACATGCATTCTCATTACATACCACATATCTGAGTCAGCTGGAGCCAGCTAGCAAATATTTATTGATTAGATGAATCACTCCAAAACATTTCTAAGAATGCTATGCTAACACTGTAGTTATTTCTCTAGAATAAAATAACATAGACCAACGTGTATTTCCTAAGTAGCAAAAAGACTGCCTGAGGAACATTTTCTAAAAGAAACAAGTTGCCCCCATCTATAGTACGGTATTTCCTCTACTACTGAGGAAAGACCCCTCATGAACAACGGAAGGCCTCTAATTTAACTGTGGCCATGGCCTACACCTTCTATGTGAGCTCAGAGTGAGTGCTTTAGAGAGAACCACCATGCTTCTTTATACAACACCGCACTGACGTCAGTGTAATGTTGGGGGTTACGCCCAAGAGCAGCCCGTGTGACACAGGAATCCAGAGTCTCTCTGACAGAGTTTGGAAGGAAGAGGTCCAGGGACTAGCTTCTGAGGACACTCGAGAGCTCTCCTGTGTATGTGAAATGTCAGGTAATTGCCGTATTACGGCTCTTGCCAGAAGATGCGGAGTGGCATGGGGACAGATTCCCTCTGGCTGTGAAACTACACTTTCTCACCCCTTCGCCTCTGTGAGCAGGGGGTGAAGCTAGGCCAGTTCTGGATCAGCGTTAGCCCTTCCCAAACTACTAACTATACTATTTTGACTCCTTTCGCATAGCACTAGAGTATCAGCACCTGCGGAACCCTCTTCTCTGGGCTAGCAATGGCACATGGCACCCTCCTAGGTTGACCGGCCACATTCCCTGACAACTAAGGAGACTGTTCTAGGAGGGAAGGTGTATGTGCGTATATGTGCCTGTATGTGTGCCTGCATGGGTGTATATGACAGGAACAATTCTTAAGTGTTTGTTTCTGTAGTAATACATCCCATCCAAATTTTCGCAACAAAACATACATAGAAGAGTCTGACTTACTTTGAATCTGCCATGCCTTTCACTGTTGGAGAAGAAATGCATCTAACTGGTAGATATAATGGTGAAAGAGATATAATGGTGGAAGATGGAGAGTTTAGAAGTTGTTTCTGGAAACTTTTTTTCTGGATATCTTGACAAGGGTGGCTAAATGATATTTGCTAAAGACAATAAACAATAAATGATGCCAAAACGCTGGTTTAAATGGTGTATGACAAATACTATTAAGCTCCAGAATCATGGTGTATCAAGTACTCAAGCTATTAGTATACTAATTACATTGAGCTGCCAAGCTTTGAAGAGACACAACACGCCTGATCATTAAGCCAGTCTGTTCTTAACTTGTGCCATAGTAATAACTGAGTCTACGAATAGTATAATCTTCATAACCTTCCTATTTCACAGGTTTTTTTTTTTTGTCTTAACAGCTGTGACTTTCTTATTTTTTTATGTATTTATTTTTGTTGTGCTGGTGAGCTGAAGTTATGTGATATACGGCAAGACTGGAGAAGAGCAGGATTTCACTAACACACCATTAAAATTTAGTCACAAAGGATTTTACAACTTACAAAATAATAATCTCTTATGCATACAAAAACTGTTATAATGGAGAAAATAATCTCATATGGTCCTCACGTGTTTCATATTTTGAACTAAAGTATATTTTTAAAAACAAGATTCTATTTCTTGTTATTTATTATTTGACCAAATAGAAAGTGATTTTAGTATTTCTTTGTAACACATAGATGAACACAGCATTGCTCATATTTTTGCATCCTAGATTAGAAATTCAACGTCAGACCTTTAAAAGAGATATTAATTTCTTTTTTTTCCATTAAAAGCTAAGTTAAACGTAAAGCTGAGATTTTTAATGCTACAGAGAATCTTTTATCTTCAAAAGAGCAAACTGGAAATACAACTTTCTTAAGAGAAAGAATATAACACATATTTTAGGAAATTAAACAAGGACATTTTAGCAAGGTATCTTAAACTAAAATGGCATATTCATCACCTTAGTCTGATTGGAGGTAGAAATATCAAAGGCATTCTCTGCTATCTTGAACTGCCTAAGTCCTGATTATAATTGGCCCTTTATTATCTAAATGTTTAAACTTTTGTCCAACTCAGATTCGAAGACTTTTAAAGAAGAACCTGAAATAACTTCTATAGTAATATGTGTTTAATTTACAACAAAATTAAGTTCTGATATTTTTCTCTTTTAATATGGTATTTTTATGCACTATAAAAAAATCACAAAAGGTCTTGGGGCGCCTGGGTGTCACAGCGGTTAAGCGTCTGCCTTCGGCTCAGGGCGTGATCCCGGCGTTGTGGGATCGAGCACCACGTCAGGCTCCTCTGCTATGAGCCTGCTTCTTCCTCTCCCACTCCCCCTACTTGTGTTCCCTCTCTCACTGGTTGTCTCTATCTCTGTCGAATAAATAAATTAAATCTTTAAAAAAAAACACACAAAATGTCTTAAAAAGAAACAAGATTTTTGTGCTTGATACTATAATTTGATTTTCCATGTGAGTCCCCAAGTAGATCCACAAACTGTTTCCAGACCTACAGCAGATGCTTAAAACAATACCTGTAATGATGCTCTGGGTCAGGCTGTTAAATGAAACCAGAGATGGAATTCTAAACAGAGTTATGACCATAGACATGCAGCCCTGGCTATAAACAACCCCGAATCTGCACCGCACTGCTGCCAACTCTGGGATTCTTCTGGAGAAGAATGGCAGAAAGTGGCAGCAACAGATTTCTTTTCCATGCCCGAAGCCCTAAATGTTAAACTGTTACAAGATCATTTTGGATCTTTTAGCAAATCATGTAAGCTCTCTAAAAATTGCGTTCCTCAACTGTAAATTAAGGATGTGACACGAGATCATCCTAAAAACCAAAGTTAACCACAGAGGGAACATTCCCTCTACAAATGAGGGAAGATGTGAGGAGCTCGGCTTAGTTCGCAAAATCGCTTTCTCATAAAGGTTCAGCTTCCCAAGGCACCTGGGTGGTACAGTCAGTTGAATGTCCAACCCTTGGTTTTGGCTTGGGTCATGATCTTAATCTCGTGGTGGTGAGATCAAGCCCTGCATCCTCCTCCATGCTGGGTGCAGAATCTGTTTGGGATTCTCTCTCCCTCTCCCTCTGTCCCTCTTGCTCATGTGCATTCTCTCTCTCTCTCTCTCTCTAATAAATAAATGAATCTTAAAAAAAAAAATGTACAGCTTCCCTTTACTTTGAAAGGTGAGCTTGAATGACAGTAGAAAAATCATACAGATCAAAGTCCACAATGGACTGGAAACCTGCATGATTCCGCAATTCATAATCAGATGCTCATCAAAGCTGCCCTAGACTCTTACTAGGCAGAGATGTGATTTGAGGTAATTATGGGCAAAATGATGACATGTCTGTGATTTCCTTAAAAATACTAAAAGGAAACAAAGTGTGGGAGACAGGATGGAATGAGATTAGAAAAACAGTTTGATTATTGGTCATGGGTTTATGGGGTTCATATACTACTTTTTTCATGTATAGGTAAGAAAAATTCAATTTACAATAATACAATTAAATATATGTTTACACACACATACATACCAAATGGGGGGAAAATCACACTTACAGTTTTTATATAATACACATGGCAAGATCCTGCTCTGAGAGATTCTGACCCTGGGTCCAGGGGGTGGCCCAGTCATGTTTTATAAAAAATACTACTACAGATAACCGTATTGAACACTTTGGATGAGATAGCATTAATCTGGTCTTACCCCTCATCTGATAGAGGAAAGTGAGGCTCAGAGAGATAAAATGATTTGTCATTAATGTCTCGTTGATGGCAGAGCTAGAACTATATCCTCAAGCCACATGACTTCTGGTATGTGATGTGTGTGTGTGTGTGTGTGTGTGTGTGTGTAATATCAATCCCAACTGCAAGTTAAAGGCTATCACAAAATTGTTATTTTTAATGGTCTACAATTTTGTTGTTTTCACCAAGTGTTTCCTCCTGCTGCAATTGATGTGTCTTTAGGACTCAAGAAATTCACATTTGTATCAAAAAATTAAGATGCTGCAGTCATTAAAAACATTTGTCTTATTAAGTAGATTGTGTCCCTTACAACCTGGTTCAAACAATTAATTTATCTAGTCAAGCACGTCTCAATCGCATGAATCCTGATTATATATAGTTAGCATTAATAGCATACAGAATGCTTTAAAAAATTGATGAATTTTCATGATCTACAGTCTCTTGTCATTTCCCTCTTCAATACCTGGCAATCTGGCTTCTTCCATCAATAGATACTGACAATGCTTTGGAGAAAGTCAGAAGTGACCTTTCAAAAGCAAAATTCACTGGACCTCTGTCCAACGTTAACCTTACTCAACCTCTCTCTAGCATGGGGTACTACTAACCAAGCTCATTTACCTACCTAGTCTCCCTCCCTGGGCTTCTAAGACTCTATAATTTTCTGCTTCCTCTGACTTCCTATTATTTCTTGGCGTTTTTTACCAGCCCTTCTCCCATGGCCCACCACTAAAATATTGCTGTTTTTGGCTCTAAGGGCAATCTCTCTGCTAGTCCCAAAACCACACCTCCAGCTTTGGCCTCTTTCTGAGCTTCAGACCCTTGTAGCCAAAGCACGTTCACACAGACAAGTCAGCTACAAATGTCAAAAAATGACTACCTCATCAAAGGCTCTTCCTTTCGCGTAGTGGTTTCTCTCAATGAGAAAATCATTGAGAGTCAAATAAGCGAGTCATTCTAGATTTCTCCTCATTCTACATTCTTCATATCCCATTAGTTTCCACATCTTGTGGGTCCTCCTGGCTTGCATTTAACCTTCCTTTCCATTCCCATTGCCGGGTCTTGGCATTGCCCAGGACTGTGTTAAAAGCTATCCATTAGGGGTGCCTGGGTAGCGCAGTCGTTAAGCGTCTGCCTTGGGCTCAGGGCGTGATCCCGGCATTCCAGGATCGAGTCCCACATCGGGCTCCTCCGCTGGGAGCCTGCTTCTTCCTCTCCCATTCTCCTGCTGTGTTCCCTCTCTCGCTAGCTGTCTCTCTGTCACATAAATAAATAAAATCTTAAAAAAAAAAAAAAGCTATCCATTAAACCCATGTTAGTAATAGCAGTAATGCATGTTCGCTGTATTACAACTCATTGGCCCAGGACTGGGGTACATATCCTTCTCAGAGTTTTTCTATGCCCTATAGAAAAATAGAGGATAAAAGTAAAGAGACCCGGACTTAAGGTCATCCAGATTGGGTTTCAAATTCCAGCTGCCCCACTTTCTATCTAGATAACCTTCAGTAAGTTATTTAAGATTGCTGATGCTTACTTTCCTCATCTATTAAAAAAGCGAGACAATAAAACCGTATACTTCAATTAAACTCCTGTAAGTATTAAATGAGATGATGTTTGCAAATGTTTAGCACCATGCCTGACCTCACGATAATTATTACCCCTTACAAATATGGCAATATTCACTAATTTGTAACTTTTCTTTAATATACTAAGAACATCTTCCAATGTCAATATATACACTTGTATTTCCATCATATTTCACCACATAAATATCCTATAACATATGTAACCGACTATATCCTTTTGGACTACTAATTCTCGCCAGGATCAAGAATATGGCAATGAACTTAAGCATAACTCTTTGCACATTCATCTTATTACTCCCTTTGAAGGAATTTCTGAATTCTATGACGAGCATGGTTTTCTGGTCTTTGCCACATGCCAACTGCTCTCC
This sequence comes from Ailuropoda melanoleuca, assembly GCF_002007445.2. NCBI lineage: Eukaryota > Metazoa > Chordata > Mammalia > Carnivora > Ursidae > Ailuropoda > Ailuropoda melanoleuca. The sequence continues at coordinate 76,555,587 of NC_048227.1, forward strand.
AGAGGGATTCTACCAATTTATGTACTCCCATCAGCAATGAAATTTGCTGGTCTCTCCCACCTAACCTCCTATTTTTCACTGCTCCGAACTTTCCTTCGTCTGACATCATAGCAATGATTTTAAAATGCAAATACAGGGATGCCTGGGTGGCTCAGTGGGTTAAGCATCTGTCTTCAGCTCACGTCATGATCCCAAGGTCCTGGGATCAAGTCCTGAGTCAGGCTCCATCCCCAGCAGGGAGTCTGCTTCTCCCTCTGCCTGCTGCTCCCCCTGCTTGTGTGCACACGTGCTTGCTCTCTCTGACAAATAAATAAAACCTTTTAAAAAAAGGGCAAAAATAATCCTGTAACTCCCGGAGTCAAGACTTTCCTCAGAACAGAAGCCTGGCTCCCACTAGAACCCATTCTGGCCTTCGTTCTACCGCTGCTCCTCCATGCACCTCAATGGCCCCTCTGATCTAATTTTCCCACCAAACACCCTCAAACATCTCTACTTACTTTTCTAACACAAATCTCACACTCAATCTTTCTGCCCCTTCCCTGTTGAAGGGGCAATTCCATCCTTCCAATTTCTTGGGCCAAACACCTTGGAGTCACTGTTTACTTCTTTCTCTTACAACTCATATCATTTTGACTCGAAGGAGTTCTAATGGCTCTAACTTCAAGAGACAGAGAATATGACCACATCATCTCCACTGCTAATATCCTGGTCTCTCACTTGGATTAAGACATGAACCTCACCCTCTTACATGGTCTCCCCACCTATGCTGGCTCTCCTAGAGTCTATTCTCAACCCAATAGTCCAAGGGAACATTTTAAAACATAGATTTTCAAGCTTTTGCTCAAATCCTGCAATGGCTCCACTTCACTCACGATAAACTCAAATTCTTAAAGATGGCCTATGTAATCTATTGGTCCAATGGTCCCTGCGATCTCAATCTCATATTGCCATCTCCCTTGCCAGCTCCAGTCGGGTCACAAAGCACTCCTTGCTGGTCCTCAAATACCTCAAGCAAGTTTCTGCCAAAAGGCCTTTGACAGACTATTCCTCTGTGCTTCCTGAGAAATACATCCAGCTTGGCTCCCTGTCCCCCCTTCCCGTCTTCATACAAATGAATAATACCTAGACCACCCAACTGAACATTGCAAGGGACTCCCTCTCTCAATTCCCTTTTGGTGTGCTATTTTTATTATTTTTACAGCACTTACCACATACTATGTAATTTGCTTATTAATTTTTAGTTATAGAATTTCAGCTGCACAAGAACAGCAATCTTCATCTATTTTGTTTAATAATGTATTTCAGGCGCCTAGAACAGTGCCTGGCACATGATAGCCATACATTAAATAGTTGTGTAGCAAATAAATAAAATAACCCAGGCAATTTTATGCTCCATAATCTCATGCTACACATTCAAATGATTTGGGGAGGGGCGAGAAGTAAAGAAACACAAACTAACAAGAGCGAATGGGATTGGGAGGCCAATCACAAAGCAGATGGCCTGTGTTCCATCCAATAACATCACTGTTGTTGCTCTGTAATTGTTTTCTCTGTGTTGTTATTCCCCCTATTAAAATGAAAGTACCTTCAACAAAATTCTGATAAGTGACTAAAATTTTTCAAACAAAAGGACATCATGGGTCATGATTACCTGGGGTTACCACTCTGCCAGGAAGCTTCTTCTGCTAGTGATACCTCTCTATGCAATTTTCTGCCTAAATAACACCTACGTGTTTTTCACATCTCAGCTCTACTTCCCAGAGAAGCCTCTCTGATGCCCACTTCCTGATTTGTAGCCCAGGACACCCCTCTCAGGCTTCCATCACACCTGTGGCGGCTGTGAGCTCAAGCCTCTGGATCACTCTCCCAGCTCCCTGTGGGTGAGCACCAGCCTCCTCTGTCTGTGAACACCTGACAGGGGTGGGGGCTCCGTGCCAAGGAGGCAGGTAGTAGCATTTCATGAAAAGAAACACTGAATTTCTCAAAAGAGAAATGAACAACTCAGAGAGACTGAGTAACAGGCTAATACATGATAAAATGGAGATTTAAACCCAGGTTTCAATCCCAAGCTTTCAAATGATAATATGGCATCCAACTAGTACAGAGATAATTCTCAGGCCAACTAAGAAATCCAAGTTAACACAAATTCTCTGTAAATAACAAAATCAAGTCAACGTTTCATCTCCAAAACACAACTTTTAAATTTTTTTGTCTGAGGTTTTGTTATTTAAAAGGTACAGGACAAATGTGTCCTCAGATCGATAACGTACCTCAGAGAATCATGTTATAAAAAAGACGGGGCTATAAAGTCACCTAAGTTAATATGAACAAGCAGAGCTATGAAACATGATGATATTCACATATTTGTAATGGTTTTAGAGGAAATAAAATGTTCTAAGTTAAGCAAAAATGGCATGTCAAAAATCCTTTCTAACGTATGACAATATCAAGCCCTTTCTCAAAAAAAATAACACTAGTTAAAATTCCCCTTTATTAAATTTTATGTTCTTAAAGATACTTAAAAATGGACCAAAAATATTTCATACCAAAAAATATGTTATTTTGTAATTGTGAGAGCCATAATATAGAATATATTTATATACTTTTTACAATGACTAGATCCCTAAGTAGGCCAAAGCCAAAAAATAAAATAAAAATTAACATTAAAAAAAAAATCACAAGGTGATAACTGCATTTCCACATTATTCCACAAGATGTCAGCATGTAACTGAATAACTTCAATGGTGGCGCTGGTAGAGGGGGGTGTCTCCACCATAAACAGAACAATAGAAACCCTTTCATTTCAGGATCTCAAGTTAGCTCTGGTAACTCACTTCATAAATGTGTTTTTACATATATTATTTTAAACCTAATTCTTAATATATTCTTACAGCAGTTCGTAAATGCTGATACGTAGATATTTCTTTTTTGAAACATTTTAATTCTCTTCATTCCAACATAAATCTCACCAAATTCTTCTGGTGATCCAATGATTAACCATTTCAGTACCTCCTGAAACCCGGGAAGGATCCTAGGCGTAAGCCAACCACTGACCTATATGTTTTTCTGAGTTAGTTCTTTTTCCCCATTTTACAGATGAGAAAACTGAAGAAAACAGATGGGTGGTTCACACAAGGACTCTTTACTCGGTAGAGATTACACATTCAGTGGGCAACTGCAGTGTCCACAGAGCCCTTTGTGTGTGGGGTGGGTGGGTGGGTGTGTGTTGAGACATTCTGGTCCTGTTCTTTTCCTTTGTTCCCCTTTAACAGCTCACATGCTGAGTCACCAACACCTGAGCAACCGTTAATACTGATCTTTAGAAGCACAGTTACCCTTATTGAGGCTTTCAACTTATAAGTAGTACCAAGGCCCAGGAAGTGTGTAGAAAGTCCTACCACTACAGAAACATACGAAACTCTTTCTCGTGTGTGATAGTAAAAACAGTACTGAATCTGCACAAATACATATCTTCAAGTTTTTCTTACATCACTTGTACTCTTATCTTGCTTTTCGTATTTTTCTCGGTCATAAGCCATTTTCTTCAGCAATTTCTTCATGGCTTTTTTATCTTTTTTATGATTTTCAGTATTTTGCTTCCTCACTTGGTTGACAATAAACTTGGGAATCTATGGAGAAATAAAATTAAGTTTGGGGAGGAAAAAGAAGTGGCACCATTTTTGAACTATGGAAATAATTATCTTTATGTTTTAAATGAGAAGTAAAGGTTTTGTCCATTTCGTAAGACTATGCTATTTTACAGGCACTATTCATTAAATATGCAAAAAAATGCATCGTATTATTCATTCACCATGAGTACAAAGCACGCACACAAAGTAATTTACCTCCCATTGTGTAAGTGAGGTTCAAAAAGAGGCCTGGTGAAGTTCAAGGACATAGTGGCCATCTTCTCTGCCTTATACGCCAAGATTAGAGACTGCTTGAGGTGACTGGCATTATAGGCCACCACCCTGATGGTTGGTCCCTTTAGCAGCCACCTGTCAACAACCTAGCCTTTAGCTAACCTGCAGTCCCTTCTAAAAACCAGCCTCACCTCAAAAGAGAAAGAAAAACTCACCAATAAAAGCTGATGGGTATCTAGCAATAATCTAGGAAAAACTGATCCTCAGAAATTAGCAAACATAAAATATTTTAGGAGTTACCCAATTGAAACAATGAAATAATGCTGGTATTTTAAAAATTGAGATTTAATAAGTGGACATGAATTTTTTTAATTTTAATTCCAGTGTAGTTAACTTACAGTGTTATATTAGTTTCAGGTGTATGGACATTCATTCTTTCAAATTGCACTGAAAATTACCTCTATTGGTTCCATTTTTATAGAAAATCTAACCCTAAAAAGACTTTAGAAACTAGGTATCACCACTCATTAACAGAGCTTAAAAATATACACTTACTGTCCACAGAAGTTGTTGATGCTTAATCATTAAGTGCATGATATTAGCTGTCCCAGCTGCCATTACAAATTCTTGCTGTTCGCTGGACTTCAAACCCAACGTGTGACACATGAAGAGATTCGGGGCCATGACCATTGCTACATTCATGGTTGTCATCTTATTTTTCTCTCTATTGTCTATTACTCTTTGGAGAAATTCAAGCAGGGCCTGGAACAGAAATGACTCTTGGAGATTTGTGTTTTCATGAAGATAAGAGATTAAAGCACTGTCACATATGGGATTTTTACTTAGTTAAAAACAAGCAAGTTATGCATAATAACCACAGTCAGCTAGCTACATTCAATGGGCCTTGCCATCAAAGCTTCTCCGTTTGGTTAGCACCCTGAGGTGGTGCTTTGTTCTGTGAAGGGCTATGGCACAGGGGAATGAGGCAGACAGCACACACATCTGAACTCAGCAGTGGGGAGAGGAATGGAGAAGCGTCAGACATAGAGCCTACCGGAGCCACGGCGCACTGAAAAGCAGTTTCTAATAGCCTACACATATTCACTTGCTTCAGGAAGTGTTTCACTTCAATCTTTAAGAATTAAAAAAAAAAATTCCCCTTAGAAAGGCTCATTTAGCCTCAGTTTCATGTGCTTTAAGGTACTCAATAGCGAGCTGACATGAAATCTAAAAAGAATGGAGATTGTCATGTGGAGGAATGGAGGGAGGAAGAGAGACCAAGCGAAGAGTTTTTAAAAACTGAATGCGTTGGGGCGCCTGGGTGGCTCAGTCCTTAAGCATCTGCCTTCAGCTCAGGGCGTGATCCCAGAGTCCTGGTATATAGCCCCACATCAGGCTCCTCTGCTGGGAGCCTGCTTCTTCCTCTCCCACTCCCCCTGCTTGTGTTCCCTCTCTCACTGGTTGTCTCTCTCTCTGTCAAATAAATAATAAAAAAATAAAATAAAAAGAAAAGAAAAGAAAAGAAAAGAAAGCTGAAGAACCTAAAAAAACAAACAAACAAAAAAAACTGAATGTGTAAATAAAAAGGAACTTTTCACCAGAACAAGCTGGCTTATGCTCATTTTGATACCGCCCACCTCCCACCTCTACTGCCAACACTCCTGTGTGCTCTGAGCCTGCCCTCTGTAACAGCCACAGGCAACTTCGATCGCCCTCCTCCTGACAGGACTTAATGCTTTAAGTTCTTCTTTTGCCTTCTTCCTCGAATTAATTTTGGTCTAGAACAGTAACAACAACAATACAAGTATTCGACGTTCTCTGTGAGTGAGGCATTGTTTTAAGCACATCCTAGACATCATCTCACTTATTCCTTACTGGAGAGAGAGGCTGTAGTCATTCCCATTGTACAGATGAGGAAACAAGGTGTAAGAGAACTTAAGTAACGTACCAGAGATCATAGAGCTAGCAAATGGTGGAGAAGGTCTACTGGCTTTTGTTTCTGAACTCTTAACTACAAAAAGAATGATGTTTTCATATTTAGCTTAAAATCCCAAACCGAAAGGGGTCAAATAAACTGTACTGAAGTAGAAAAAGAAAAAAAAACAAAAAGAAACTGTTCATCTCTCACACAATTTAGGGAGAAAAAATTCCTGGGTTAACAGGTGGATCTTAAATCAAGGTTAGCTGCTACATAGACGTCAAAAATTTGAAACAAACTAAAGGCACAGCCTCTATATCTAACAATAAGATTTATGTATTTAATTTCTGGTACAGCTCTCAGAAAGTTAAACCATAATCCAAGCATAGGTTATATAGTAAGAATACCTTCTCAAATGAGAACAAAAGATTAATTGGTGAAGTTTGGGGAAAAAAATTTAATTTTGTTCCAGAGACCAGAATAATTATTCAGGGACCAGTGTATCTCTTTCTTTACAAAGCATAAATTACAGAGGTTAGGTAATAAACCACTTTAATTGTGGTGCACATATGCAATAAGATTATTTAAACCATTACTATCAGAATATTAGAATGTGTGTGTTTCTGTGTATGTAGATATGAAATTAATAAAATGTTAGCCTTGCCTTTGCTGAAAGCACTTCATCTTCAGATATATTTTCTCTTTACCCAAAATAGAAGAACTGACCTTTTTAAAAAGTATCGGGACTCCTCAGTGGCTCGGTCAGTTAAGTGTCCCACTCTTGATTTCAGCTCACAGTCATGAGATTGAGCCCCAACGCTGGGCTTCACGAGGGGCATGGAGCCTACTTAAGATTCTCTCTCTCCCTCTCTCCCTGTGCCCCTACCCCCACCTCTAAAAAAAAAAAAAAAAAAAAGTATCTACCACTAGTCTGGTATTACCTAAGTCTCACTGGACCCACTCCCTGAAAGCCAGTTTGAATCCCAGCACAGTTACTTATTTCCTGGGTGAGATCTTAGGGTAAACTTTTGACATCTCTGCCCTTTAAAGTCTTATTACTCGTAAAACAGGAATATTAATCTCCCAGCCTGCCAGAACTGAGCAAGACGATGTATATAGCTAACTTCCTAAAAATAAATAAAAATAGATAAATAAACACCAATAATTATATTAATGCGGATCCCCGACTGATATCTTGATACCGGTCTTCATTAATCCTCCAAGTCGAAAGTAGTTATGATCATGATCCAAATATACAATAATCCAAGGTCAAAAAAAAAAAAAACAAAAAAAAAAACCCCAGTCAAGCAGTTTGCCCAGACATCTGTCTCTTCAGGCTTAAAGTAGGACATGGTGCTTAACACAGTGGCTCCTAACCCTTCCATGTGCTGTAGTAGTAGTCTACAAAGGTCATGCACGTGATCCCATTCCTCCAAACAGCAACTGAAAGAGTGATACCACGCTCGTAAAAATTGGAGAAGTTTGCATTAAGCTTCCTGAAATGACCTTGTAATAAGAGTTTTCCTTCACTCTGAACTAAACGTAAATGGTTTATTTTCTTGTACATATGGTATTCCGGTTTCAATGTTTCTATTATTAGAATTCCCGTCTGAAACATTCGTCAAGGCTAGCTGATTAAGCTCTTAAATAAAGCTGAATTACTTAATTATGACATTTACATTTTTTTTTGCATTTTTCAATTTTTTATCCCAAGAAAGTATTTCCCGCTTGATTTATAAAATTGTACTCCCAGTAAACTCATATGCAAAAATTAAAGCTATTTTAAAATTTAAAAAAATATATCTTCTCTTCAAACAGAATTTCCAAAAGACCGTGCCTGGGACTCTGAAGGCAAATTCCAAAATTGAGTTGTAGACCAGCCTTGCCCAATAGAAACCATACTGGAATAAGTGTTTCCTCTCACAATTATTTGAACTCATTTGCATGCAGACATGTTTGAAGCAAATCACGTGTCTTTCAATACCTGCCTTATATTGGTCATTCACAGAGCCATCACAGACAGGTACCTCTATGTGAATAAGAAAAAGATGGATTAAATTTCTCTTTTAAGGACTGTGTGTCAGGGCACAGCTGACAAGCTGATGGGAAATCAGTCCCCACGCTGTCCTATTTCAGCCACAATCTACCCTTACACAGCAACCCTGGTCACACAATGTTTAAATGTAACCCTTTCTGGAGCTGGCCTTTGTCTCCAAAACAACACAACACCTAAGGCTGCCTTCTCAGCCTGTATCAGTGAAGCAAAAGACTTTTTTTTTTTTTCTTCCTGACTTAGTAAAGGGAATAACTCTTTGGAAGTTCTCCTGTAGAGATGCAGGGATTTTACTCCAGTAATCCTCATAAACTCTTTCATCCAGAAAAGTTGAGTATTAACATTCATTCCATAGGCATGAAAGAATATTACCTAGTTTCTGTCAAGGAGTCTTAATGAGGTACAGGAAAAACTTTCAAGATTTACCAGCTGGTTTTGTTTTCTTGACATGAAATTTCTTGGCATGATTTTTCATTTTAAACAGAAAGAAATGTAGGGGGTAAAGGGGCAAGGGTTCTCTACCATTAACTTTATAAAAACAATTTTTCAGGGCAATGGCAAAACTTAGGTAAATACTCTTCCTAAATTTTTTTAGAAGTTTCCTTTTTCTTTCGTAAGTTCATAACTAAACCTTTACAACTACTCTAAAAACTTTTGCTGTTAAGAAAATAAATCAATGTGGAACAATCCACTGATTATTATAAAAGCCTCTGACAATGCTTATAATAAATGGTATTAAATCATATAGGCCAAATCACTTTGAAACGATGATGTAAATCAAGAACTCAGGGTGAGCCCTTAGAGAAATAACTAGAATTTGTTTGAGTTGCTCTATCTTTTGGCTAACCAAACATTTCAAAATCATCGTTATGACTTCTTTCAAACTCTACTGCTTACAACTACAAATATATCTTTAGGCAACAGTAGGTTTTATTGGATGAGCCTTACAACTTTCTTTTGAACATCCATTTTTCAACTTACTACATGCTTTTTTAAAAAAAAAATTGGAAAACATAGAAAAATAAAAAGGAAAAACCAAAAGTACCCGTTTCTATGGGAAAAAAAAAATGAGCCTCACTCCCTGGTTTTGGTAGAAGCGTTACAGCAAAATCAAACACCTGATAATACTATAAACGTGACTAGCCTTGTAAATACAGTAATAAAGAGTTAAAAACTTCCACCATCTATATTTAAAAGTCAGTCTTCTCTTGATAGACTTAACTAAGGAACATTTCCATGAAAACATCACTTTGTTTTGCGACCAACAACAAGCAATGACTCTGCTGAGTTCGGAGGGATATCTAATGTAAATTAATCCGCTGACCTTAAGCATGTCTCTGTTTGCATCAGGCAGGAGGATGACAAGAAGGTTCAAAGCCTGGAGTTGTTGCTTCCTGGTTGGAAGATCTGCAGACAGATTAAATAAATCTGAACTCTTTTTCTTTACCAAACATTTTTTTTTACTTCCTCTTTATCATTTTGTAAGAAAAAAAAGTTATTTGGCATAAACATCACTGTGAAATTTAAGACACAACAACTGAGCAGCAAGCATTCTTGAGAGCGTGTTTGAGAGAGATCAGGAGAAGCAGCTGCCGAGCTAGAGCTTTCTCTCGGAATGCTCACTTCCAACTGTGATCATATGACGAGCGGCCTTATGTTTGCAGACACACAACAGTGCTTTGGAAATAATTTTAACTTCTGCGTGATAATTATTCCCCAGTGAAGAGACACAGAAAGTTGGCCCTTCCACGGTATGGTGTCAGGGAGCGTCTGCAACAGTGAAGGTTGTTTCTTCACTGGTGAGTGGACAAATCACATGGTGAGAGTCCATCAATTCCAATGGGAAGACGTAAAACGGAGCCTGGAACACAGGAAGTGTTCTATAAATGTCTGTGGAATGAATCAGAACACCAACCAGCATATGGCTGAGTCTAAGAGGCACGTGATTATCATTGATAGTTATCATTTTTAGTGACCCTTGACCCATGGAAGTAATACTCATGGATATTTGGAGTCATTCTGGTATTTTGTTCTTCAGTAATCGATTTATCCTTGAATCCGTATCCAAATAAAGTATGCAAAATAGCATGACTTAACTATTATAAATATTTTAAAACTCAAGATCATTTCAGTCATGTCTCCCTTAGAAATTCTGAAGAAATGATATGAGATGACACATGGGAATCATCTCAATATTACATGCTTTAAGAATAGCCTGGAAAACAATGGAATATTACTCAGAATAGGCTGGACATGATGGAATATTATTCATAAAAAAAGAAATCTTGCCATTTACAACAACGTGAATGAAACTTGAGGGCATTATACCAAGTAAAATAAGACAAAGACAAATACCATATGATTTCACTTATATGTGGGATCTCAGAAAACAAACAACAAAACAAAACAAAAAATAAGTTCATAGATACAGAACAATTGGTAGAAGCTGGGGAGGGAGGGGAGTGGGCAAAATAGGTGAAGGGTGTCAAAAGGTACAAACTTCCAGTTATAAAATAGTTAAGTCATCGGGACATAATGTACAGCATGACAACTACAGCGAATACCAATATATCGCATATTTGGAAGTTGCTAAGAAAGTAATCTTAAAAGCTCTCATCACAAGAAAAAAGAATTCTGTGACTATGTGTGGTGATGGATGTTAACCAGACTTACTGAGATGATCACTTCACAATAGATACAAATATTGAACCATTCTGCTGCACATAATGTTGTAGGTCAATTATATCTCAATTAAAAAAAAAATTAGAGTAGCCCAGAACAGTCCTGGCGGCCCTTGTAGCTCACCATAATCACCAACAGTGGCACCCCTTCCCTCTCAAAGTGCCCCAGTTGGGAAGTTAAAGATACAGTCTTTACAATACGGTGATGGCATTTTTCTTCTTTTGATGGCCTCTAGACTAAAAGGAATAATTACAGCAGTGCATAAACCTTGTAAGATCTCTGTGCTCACTGGAAAAGAATCAAGAACTATTCGAGACCTTAATTTGGAGCTTGCCCAAGACCACAAAATGGCAAAGTAGCAGAAGTCCGTAGCCCTCCTCCAAGGAGACAGCCAGATAATTTGTTCCATGTTTCTGTGTGGCAATTTCAGAACTTAATTTCTCAGGAAATAATCACAGACTCTGCCCCATCTCCTTGTGCGTTTATGATAACTGTTAATCCACAGCTTCGCCAGTAAGTGTTGCTTTTAACACTTGGTAAGAAAAATGTATCAGATCTTACGTGACTCATTCTATTATGAAAGAAATGTGAAGTTCCAGGTTTTAACAAGAAAATATGTTGTACGGCTTAATGGGCATACAATTAATCTGTACCTGACGAGAACATTCTGTCATCCATTTACTCAGAGACGTGTATTTATAAAGGAAAAGGACAACAATGTAGGGCATGTGAGCTGTCGCTGACAGAGAGTCAATACGTCCCTCCGAATATATCCGGTTATATTCTTTGCAAGGCAAAGTGTCATTAAAACAATTAGTATGGATGGCACAGCACCAGGGCTGCCTCAACGAGAGATGGCACTTACGCTGGACGGCTTGAAAGGCTCTGAGATACTCCACACTGAGCAGCGGCTGGGGCAGCTCCCGGATGAACAGCTTCAGCAGGCTGGCCGCATCGTGCTGTTTGACGCTTTCCCAATTAAAAGTCCCTTCATAAAACTTTGCTTCCAGTTCTTGGCAAAGATTCTGAAAGGCAGAAGAAGGAGGAAAAAAAAAAAAAAAAAGCTACAAGTGCACTTTTTTTTTTTTCCTGCTGAGAGTGTGATACACTTCCCACTTTCTGAGAGATTCTACTCTTTAGAAAAGAATCTGAAAGTACTAAAGGCAACTCTTCTCTGTCACTCAGAAAAATACTACTTGGCCACGGGTACTTCGCCAGTGACAAATTATAGCCAAGGCCACAGACTTGAAAAACTGGTATACATATTTTCCTGAATCCGCAGCAGACCTTAAGCAGTAAAGGTTTAATCGTGAAAAGATGAGTTAAAATCGACATTCCATGTGGGGGTTTTACTTCAGTTGCTATGATTTCTCGTTCGATTTTAAAAATCATCTTTTAAAAAGTGTGTTTTAAATTATTCAGAAGTACATTACATAACACAATACATAATCCATCTCTAGGCCTAAAGCAGGAGGCTACCTCTGATTAGTCACCTCTGGGAAAGGGAAAACCAAATTCCACAGCAAATGAGGCCTGAAAATACATCAATACCCCTGACTCAGGTGCATGAGCCCTAAGTGGCACAGCCGTCCTGCCACCAGCTGCAGAGAACAGGGTGAGTCCAGGCAGAATTAGAAATACCTAGTTTGTTTACCTCGAGGACTCTATGAGATTTGCCAGACAAATTATTAGTAATCAATTTAGTTTCATAATTACTATTTTCCACAGGCCTTTTCATTGTGGCATAAATCCTATTAGGTTAGAAATCCTTCCAAGTTTCTGTCAGTTCCTCCATTATTTTAAACTCTTCTCCCAAAGAATGTTCTTCGTTTTTCTCGTGAGGTGAATTTATTACACTTTCTCTTCCCCTATACAACTCCATCCTCTCCTCCAGTTATTTCTGTAATTGGTAAAATACATAAAGGTGAGCCTAGAAATGGGGGTAAGGGAGAGAGAGGTAAAGGGAGAGAGGAATGAAATAAGGGAGAAGGGGGAGAAAGGGAAGGAGGAGTGAGGAAGACAGAGAAAGAGGAGAGGGAGAAGGAGAAAGGGAGAGAGGGAAGGAGGGGGGAAAAGAAGGAGGGAGAAAAAAGGAGGGGGATGGAGGGGGGAAGGAAAGAGAAGAGTACAAAGAATTTGGTGGGGCAGGGGAGAAAGACAACCAAAAATTTTGCATATTATCTTTAAATTATTTATAATGGACCAGCTGCTGCATAATATGGATGTGACAACAGGCCGGGTTGAAGAGTTGAGCCAACAGAATCCACTTAATTGACCTTCTTAGAAATTACATTTAGTTGAACTCATGCTTCTGCCAGCTATCCAGTCAAAAATGTAAAATACGCATTCTGTTCACCACTGCGTACTAAAGTAAACGTGTTTATGACTCTTAGGAGTTGGCCCTCACAGTCTGCTAATTAGTGCTGTGACCAGTGGACTGAGAAGAGGTATTCTTGCCCATGCGGGGAATATGAAGTCACGTGACCTGTTTCTGAGGGATTCGTTCTCTGTAAGAGAATTTGCCTCTCAACAGAACTTATCTCAGAATCACACACGATGCCCATGTTTGTGGGTAAAATCGCCCTAAATGTTAGCACATGGAGACAATGGCTGCTTATCAAACTTACACGGGCCCCAAAATGGTTTCAGGGACCTCTGTGAACCAGACACCAAACCCAGGGGACACAAGCTGAATGAAATTTGTCCGCAGGGTATATCAGGTTACTCAAATCCGATTAAACTGAGATCGCTCTATGCAGTAAGAGCCAAGTAGGCCGAAACTAGCATCCTACATCGAGGAACCTTATCAAAATAAGCAGGTGATGTAAACCATGTGATGTCTGAATAGTAATTGCCATCCTGGCAGCCCCACAGCCAGTCACAGGCAAAAAGCGTGTGCACCCACCAACAGTCACTTCTCCCTGATCCAGCTCTAAAAATGTCATATAGAATAAGTCTTAAGGAAATGGACAGAAAAGATCTCTTCGCTCTATTCTATTTTCGCATGGCTTTGCAAAGTCAGGAAGACAATAGATTGGATGTGGGCAATGATTTGTGCCACCTCTGTTGAAAGCTAAAGCTGAATTGAGAGGCTCGGGAGGCTGTTAATGGCTGCTGACTGAAAACTTTTCCTAGATACATTTTCCAGATAGAGCTACAATTCCAAGCATGAGGCCCCTGTAAAATGCAAATCCTCCGGGAGGCTTATGTATTATGCATCATCTGTAGGGTAATTCTACCTTTGCCATGCATTTACTGGATGCTTTATTCCCCAGAGCAGGGGCTGGGCAACAGGGAGAAAGGAGGAAGGTACACAGCGTCCCAAGATAGTGGGAACAAAATGCCAGCTTGCCGGGAAAGGGGGCAGGCGGAAGGGAGAAAGCGAAGTCTGGGAATCACCTTGCCTCTTTCACAAGCCAGACTCGGGCTACCCTGCGTCGGGTGAGACAGGAACTGCGAAAGTCAGTAAAGGAGTTGAGGCAGAGTGTCATTTTTGTCAGCTCCCATAGACTGGTGTATGGGGACTACGGTCACATCTCCTATTCTGCTCACCTGGTGGAGTTTATCATTCTTTTTTTTTTTTTTTAATCCAGTTGCTATTACCAATGCTGACTCCATCTATCACCAGTCTCCTACTAACGTTTTGACTCATAGTGTTCTCTTTCCATCAGAAGGATGGAACTACTCTTGGCTTTTGCTGGTTTACTTTTGTTCCTATTTTATGTTTGCACAGCAAAGAGATTAAAATCATTTGCTTCTCTATCTTAATGCTATTACAGCTAATACGGTGATTTTGAAGAAGAATCAAAACTTAGAAAAATCAGCAGAGACTCTAGAAAAACTGAATATACACTGTATGTTCAGAGGTTTTATCATTATGTTGTATCTACTTTACTAACAATGGGAAGAAGGGGTGGGGAGGACAAGTTAGCTTTTAAAATGCAAAAGCGTAATTAAACAATACAGTGTTAACAGGATTGGAACCCAGAGATTACCTTGATTCTAATAGCAGCTCCAGGTATTCTTAAAAGTCCTTCTGTTTCCAAACCTCCCTCTTCAATTCGAGAAATCAGCTGTGTGTAAACAGAAGAACAGTCTGACTTGGGTATTTGTAAAAGGTACCATTCCAAATTTAACATCTGCTTCACATATAAATAAATGCAAACTGATTACAATGACGTGTAAACTGGCTTTCACAGCGTTTTGAATGCTACTGCCCTAGCACTATCCTTTCAACCAGGGAGTCTCATAACTTGACTTCCCATTTAGAAAAAGTTGGGTTTTATTCTCCTTTGTTACAGCAGTGGAATCATTTCACACAACAGCTGCCATACTCCAAACAAACAGGGACTGGAGATGTTCACCGTGTAAAAGCAACTAAGACCATCGTGTCTTCTGCTTTTCCAGAAACATACATTCTGCAATCAAATAAATCTTATGAAATTCCAGTATTTGCACATTTACATCTCATTTTTAGTTTGTTTGAGAGACTTGTTTATGGTATGAAGGAAAAAAAAAACCTGTTTGCAAATATTCATTTTTAAGCTTTTCAGCTTTTAGTGGCAAACCAAGATAAAAAACAGTTGTTGTATAGGGTTTCTAAATCACCCCCTATACCCAAAGAATATACACAGATCTCTCTACCTCCAGAACCCCATTAAAATAACAAAGATTTTTTTTTAATAATGCAGAACGCACAAGAATGAGGCAAATGGAGAAAATACAATGACATATTGTCGGAAGCTAGGAAGATGATAAAAAAAAAGTGGTTAGTTTCTTGTCAGAGTGATCTTCCAATTGAAATATGTATTCCCTGGGCAGTACACAAAGGCTTTACAGGGGGTATTCTGCTATTTTTAGGAAATCAATTTCCGTGTCCTCAGGTTAAATATAAGGCAATTACTAGCATCTCATAGGTTTTCCTACTTACTACCTACCCGCATTCACCACAGCCTTCTACTTTACAAAAGACAGACCTACTCTTCACTCATCCCCAAACTTACTATAATCTCTCTGCACACCCTAAGGCATAAAATCTTCCAGAGTACCAAAGGATGTAAAATTTTATTTTGTTTTTTTCAGGGAAACCTCCTTTAATGATTTACCAAGACTCTATAAACTACAGAAAGCTTACCGTTTCTCCCTTGCTTATAAAAGTGTCTATTAGGAGCAGAGCAAGGTATCATAAAATGAGGTCTTTTGACCTTTGTCTAGATGCTCTGAAATCAGATATACTGTAGTGTGTAGACACTGGAAGATAGGCAATTTTTCTTTAATGACCTCATCTCTCCTATCCCTGGATTATAGCCAAAGAACGCACCAATCTTCAGGGAGTCAGGTAAGAATAAAGCAAAGAGTAGTCTCAAAATTCTCTTAAGGATTTATTATTAGCTAAGGAAAGAGCCATCTTTGTCCAGTCAAAGCAGTGCATGATTTTTAAAAATTCAACTGGAACGTTTGCCAAGACCACATTTTTCAAGTTACACTAGATAACAAACCCACGGCAAAAAACCTTACAGGAATTATTTTAGATTAGATGGGCATTACTCAATAAAGAATTTAAAACCAAACTTATCAAATAATACCTTGTAAAATTTATTCAATGTTGGAGCAATTTTCATTTTTATTTCATCTTATAAAATGTTTAAAATGTTCTGTTAGCAAAAAATATAATTCTATGCTAGCTGCTAGAGCAAATTAGTTTTTAGCAAGACTACATGCCTTTCATTTTCATCAAATACACAGGAAAAATGGATGATTTCTAAACAACTGAATGAGAGTAGGATCTGAATTTTTGTATTTAAGTTCTTTTTATTACTCTCTAATGTGGAATGCTAGCATTTAATAGAGATATGTATATATAATGCCTGAAAGAATGCCATGTGGTTTTTCATATTTCTCACTTTTAAAATAACTTTTTTAGTCACATTATATTGTATTACTAAAATATAAATGCTTTATAGCTCTCCCTTTATTTTCAAGACTTAAAAATGGAAAATAACTACATTGTTCTATATATTTTAATCATGCTTTTTAGTAATTTATCTTACAAGAGACATTGCATAATTTATCAGTAATGTCCACAGCATTTCCTAAGAGAGACCACATATTTACGTGAATTTATGAATTGAAAATGAAGTCAGCAGTTTTTGACACAAAGTATCTTTAATTTGGCTTTTTAGTCTGACAGTGAGAATAGAATTTACTAATTTGTCAGAATTTTTCTATAGATAAAAATTATTTCCCTTTTTCTAAGAATATAGTTTAAACGATGTACCTATGAGCAAAAACAAAACAAACAAGAAAACAACAGATACAATTCACAAGAAATTAGATAAGCTTTGCTAAAGCCCGTTTTTGGGTATCATTCTTAATAAATGAGTAAGTATAATTCTCTAAAAACTGGTAATAAGCCTTTTGTAAATCAGTGATTTCCAATTCTTTCCTTTGTACAAAATTGAGGAAATACCTAATTGAGGTGACGGTTGATAGAAAAAAAATTTTTCAATGCTAGATCACTGTGATTTTTTTTGCTTTTAATTCAGAGGGGATGTAAATAGATGAGTGTTATCTAATAGTAAACTCTTCATACTCTCCTCTATTTTTTGTGTGAACGAAAAAGTCTTTAAGGCTATTATCTAACAACTTCAAACTGGTTGGAAGCCCAAGTCTTCAGAATATTGAAGAGACCAGAAAGGTAAAATAACTACATAAATAAAACAATTTCAAGAGAAAATGACACAGGATTGCATGCAACCCTCAGCCTGCCTGATCAGGAGACGTCACTGAATATTTGTGGAGATCAAAACTTACTTTTCACTGATGTGATGGTGAATCTGATACAGTCGAACACGACACATCATTGGTTTTTTTGGCCAAACACCAGCCTAGATGTTGCTGTGAAGGTTTTTGTTGTTGTTGTTGTTTTGTTTTTGTTTTGTTTGTTTGTTTTTAGATGCAATTAACATTTAAATCAATACATTTTGGGATGCCTGGGTGGCTCAGTTGGTTAAGCGTCTGCCTTTGGCTCAGGTCATAATCCCAGGGTCCTGGGATCGAGTCCAGCAATGGGCTCCCTGCTTGGCTTGGCGGGGAGTCTGCTTCTCCCTCTGCTTGCCACCCCCCCACACTTGTGCACACGCTCTCTGGCAAACGAATAAAATTAAAATCAATCCATCAATCAGTACATTTTGAGTAAAGCAAATTACATAATGTGGGTAGGCTTCATCCAGTGGGTTTGCGCCTCAACAGCAAAAACTGAGGTTTCCCAAAGCAGCATCAATTCTGCCTCAAGACTGCAATACGGAAAGCCTATAGGAGTTTCCAACCTACAGATTTTGGACTCAACACTGCAACATCAACTCTTGCCCAAGTTTCCAGTCTCTGGACTGCTCTGTTGCAGCCCCCACAATTGCATAAGCCAATTCTTTAGAATAAATCTCTCTCTACAAACATGCGGCCATGAGCGTGCACACACACACATGTGCACACACACCCCTTATTGATTCTGTTTCTTTGGAGAACCCATATCCATTTGGAAAGGATGCTGCTGAGATCCTTGCCTTGCACAGTCAACTGTGGTGGTAACATGCACCTTTTACTTAAATGAATATGAATATATGACCCGCATTTGTCAGTACCTCCCGGCTCATCACAGGCACAGTTGACAACTATCCATACAGATACAAGTTCTATCGGCAGCGGCTGGCAGAGGCTGGTGAGTAGAACTAACTCAGCAGAACAAACTCCATCAGGAGACACAATGAGATACATGTTTGGATGTGATGGTGAGCATGAGAAATAATGGAATCAGAGGTGAGCAGATGAGACAGCTAACGACCGATTTGGAACAGCAGAAGCATCAGTGCCAAGTAGACTGAGCTTTAGTACCAAATAAGTTTGTTGAGCCAGTCGATTGTGAAAGTTCCCACTGCCATCCTTGCCATCCCTAGAACTTTCAGAAATTATGATGTGCTGGGGCTGCTGCAAAAAATCCACATCTTGGGTAGTCCGTAACTGATCTGACGTACCTTCCTCACTACGCATTCCTGGCTTTTATCACATGTAATCTGTGTTTCTGAACAAGGATGGCCCAAGACCAAAATTTTTATATTGCTGTAGATAATCCCCTTATGAATAATTGAGTGCTGATGACAGCAGTGACTTGATAGTTTAGCAATCACTTTCTAATTCTACTTTATGGTTTCTTTGCCTACTTTGGAAGTGGGCATTGGTAAATTAAATTGGACATCCTCACTGTAAATAGGAAAGCTTGGAAAATACACAGTCATGAAATATTCATGAGGATTCAATTCCCTAGAAAGTTATAAGCAGTTCCCACTCCTGTGTATTATAGAATTGAAATCTCAATTATACAAAGCTAGCTAATATAAGACAGGAAAATGATGCCAGGTAATCACAGTTATAGTAATAACACAGAAAACATCACCATGGAATAAAAATTATGAGCCCTTGAAACAAATTTGTTTCCTGAATAGAAAATCAAAGTACAAAATAAAAGAGCACATCAATTGGAAAACTATATTATAATATTATGAATGCCAAAAAAGAAAAAAACTTCTATTAGTTCAAGTATGTTCTCTCTATGCTGACCCATTTAGGCCTACTTACTTTTTGAAATATCAAGGGTATTCGAGTTCCTGGTATTTTCCTCTGATCTTGTTCTAACAACACTGTCAATGGAATACAAAAAAGGCCAGAATCTGCAACAAAAAATAAAATTTCTTAACTTCCATCCATCTATAAAATATTAATGCAAAAATATTAAGGCATCAGATTTCTGATATTGTCATTCAAACAAACAACTATTTATTGAACACCGACTAAGTGAATGACACTGTCTAGCCATTAGGTACATACATCTGCATAGGAAAATCTTGACCCTGTCTTATAGAGCAACCTAGCAAGAAAGACAGCTAAGTAAATGATTGCAAATAATCACCAAAATAAATAGAAAAGTTATACTGTCATATAAGAGAAACAGTGCCATGGGAGTATGTGAAATATGCAAATAATTTACTAAAGGTAATCCAATTAAAAGTTTTGGCTAAAGCAAATACTACTCATCTCTTCCATGCTTAACTGACATTTAACATTCTACAATACAGCAAAACATAAATGTTTGCTTTTTGAGAAATCAGTCAACATTATGATCTTGTTCTACAAATGTTTTTCTTTAGAAAATATAGACACTTGGTAATCTTGGATTGAGATTTGTAGTTTCATATAATTGGGAATAACTCCAGAAGAACTGGAAGGTAATAATTTATAATTTTTCTAAATTAAAATCATATGCCTTCAGGTTTGGTGCAAGCATAGCTTCTGCTTAGCACCTCCCACCTCACCCCCAACACTGAATGAACAGTTAGCACAGAAGTGTAACACACATCATCAGGGGAGATATAAATCATTTGTGAACAAGGAAAGGGGGAATTATATTGTGGAATGAGGACACTGAAAACTGACACTCGATAGAGATGCCATTCAAGAGAATATCAGTAACCTAATAATTTGTAGCTTAAGAACTATGAAAAAAATGTAATCTTCAAAAATGTCAAGAGTCTAGTTTATAAGATGAATATATTAGATGAGCTACAAAAATATTTAAGAAACTGAAAGAAAATCTACTCTTTTAGTAGTTATACTCTTAATGAGAATGGCTTAATATTTCTCTCTCGGCTAGGAAGCAATTCTAAAACATAAAAAAGTCTTTCTAAGCCATTTTAAAAGTCCTGAGCACTGAGTCACAGCTATTTAAATTATATTTCTATTTTATATTTGGAAAAGGCTTTGTGACAAGCTTCTGAAAAAACATCTAAAGTCTTTCGTTATCCATAATGGCCTTGCGGAAAATCAGAAGCACCATTTAACTCAGAAATTCACCATCCCAAGCCTTAAGCTATAATACTCAGAGGAGCTGAGCACAGAATGAGGTCTTCTGAGGCCCAGCATGGAAGAGAGGACCTTGAGGGAAGGTATACGTCAGTCCCACAGAGAAATTGCCTCTAAAACTTAAATCAGGTGAATATGTCTTTATTAATGTTACCATAGCAACTCAATAATCCTCATTCTTGGTATCTCTTTAGGAGAGAACTTAAAAGTTAAGTAAGAGGTCAGAGATTTCTAAACAGTTAAACTTTGTTAAATTAATAGAGAATTATCTGGATTTCTAGACCAATAAAATCTTGGATAAAAACTGAGGAGATGTCTGTTCTCTATCATGTTATAAAATATAAAGTCTGTTTATGTAATGGGTAAAGCAAGTTGCTTACAAAAGAAAAACTACATATATACACAATGAGTACAATTTAGTGGTATTAGGTGCCACAATGGCATTATATTTCTTAATGGAGTGAAGAATGTTTTTGTGAAATAGTTACAGGTAGAATGTAAATGAGCAAAGGGACGGGCTACTAACTACCATATGTATTTCCCATCAAATAAATATGCAAAAGTAACTGACCAGGATCAACTACCTTAAAGTCATTTTCCAAGATCTGATTTTGGAAATAAAGAAGTTTATGCACCAAATGTATCTTTTACACATAGTTTTCAAAGGAGAGTGCATTTAAGATTCCTCAATTCAAAAAAAAATTCTTTAATTCAGAATTTCCTTCCAAGATAATTAAATATCTGATTATCTCTTTATTTTCTATAGTCTAGGAGAATAGTGCCTGTTTATCAAGTTACAAAATTTTTGAAGGCAATGTTTTAGAATCTGAATTTTAGATGTATTCAAGTGGTGGTTTATTTTGTAGGTGTTTCCCCCTCCCAGACAACTGCTAAGAAGCCAAGTTCATCTTTGCTTCTTTTGAAGTAAATCCAACTGTTTTTCATTCCAAAATTACCTTTTGTTTTGATTTTCACAGCTTTTTGTTGCTTCAATTCAATACCCCAAATATCATAGAGGGCAGTCAGCTCAATGAAGGCTAAATTGCAGACTTTCTTCATGTCCTGAGGTGCTAGGTCACCAATCCTGGTGGTGCCTGTTTTGTCTTTTGGCAATCTGAAATTCTAAAATAAGTACCATTAATAGAGTAAGGGTTTATAGGGTCTAACCCCATTTTTAGTGAAAGACGACAATACTGTAACTATAGACAGAGGCTGTACTCAGAGTAGTGACCATGAAAGCCATGGCAAAATTGCTCCAGTAAGAAAGAAGATCCGTCTTGTCCTGATGACACACTCAAAGCTGGGGGGAGTCAGTATGTGAAGTCCAACAGACAAGGTGACCAGACTAAGGACCAGGGGTACTAATCCCAGTGGCTAAGAGCACAACAGAGACAGTAAAACTGAAGGAGTCAAAGAGCTCTGGTTACTGACCCTCAACAACAAAGGAAGATTAGGAGTCAAGAGAAACCATGAAGAGGAAGAAGAGGAAGAGAAAGAGGAATAGTAGCCGTGAGTGTGTACTTAGAACATACAAGGTACCCTTTACCTACGCTACTGTCATGAACATTATATGTAGAATATGATGTGAAATATTGAATATTTACAATGTAACAGATATTATAATGTTGTCGTAAAACCCCAAATAAGGTAGGTACAGAAGGTCTGTATAGCATTGGGGCGACAGGGAGAGTGGAAGGGATAGTAATGGCATGGACTTTAAAAGCCAGAATGCCTACCAGTCATCTAGCTAATGACCAGCTACTAATAATCTGGCAATTGATAGACTACTCTTTCCGTAAAATGGCAGAAAGGGAGGGGGGAGGACAAGACAAGGAGGGGCACTCCCCCAGCACCTGTATACGGTTCCTATTATTATTATTTTTGCTGAATAGAGAGACTTAGAGAGACTACTATCACAGGCAGGTAAGTGGTATTTAGTTGTTTTCTGCCTTTCGCAAATATTATCCACTACCTATTCAGCCACTTTTAATTTTAAATATGTTAAATATAAGAAAACAAACCACAAAGTAAAAACATGAATTTCTCTAATACACTGAATACAAATTATAGTCCCATGGTATTTACTGATTATTAAACTGTGATCGTTCTCTACTGGTTTGATTAAAAAAGTTTATAAAGGTTCTCTCTTTGGGGTTTACCCTTGACTTCCTCATTTAATGGCCAAGGATGATCAACTGGTTCCCTTTTATTCCCTTTACTTTGCTCATTTTTTCACATAAGATTAACACTTCTGGTCTAAAATCTAGTGCAAAAAACATGTCTTAGAGCAGCAGTTCTCAAAGTCAGGTCCAGGGAACCAAGACAAGGTGACCTAACACCCTTTTTCAAGGAGCCTATGAGGTCAAAACTATTAATAATTAATCCTAAGATATTATTTGCCTTTTTCATTCCCATCCACTCATGATTGTACACTGGAGTTTTCCAAAGGTATAAGATAGGTGCTTTTGCAACAGATTGAATACAGATGTAGATGTGAGAATCCAACTGACTTCTCCTAAAGTGAGACACTGGAGTTGCTAAAATATAAAACCATGGCATGCTTCTTAATAATTTGTTTTGAAAATAGGACTATTTTTCATAAAAAAATGTTATTTATGCTAACTGTAATAATGTACTTAAAGTGGATTAATAATTTTTAAATTTCTCAATTTTTAATTTTGAATATGGTAAATATCCATAGGTATAACTGACATAAACAAAACCTCTACTCCCAGTCTTTGTTGTTCATTTATCATGAGTAATGATTCTTGAGCCTACATATTCAGGTTTCATAGTTCAAGAACACAGGCCAGTGACAAAATTCCATGGAACTCAATCCAATGAAATTCTTCACATTCCAAAATCACATATAGCAGTCTTGTTCATCTCCTCAAAATCTTTCATGAAATCCTAATTTCTGTAGAACTCTGAATATGCCTTCTTTCTTGAGCTACAACATACTTCCACAGAGCTGGAAGTCCAGGGAGACAACAGAGGCCCCAACACTAGTAAATCACAGATTCTTGGCCAGAAAGCTGCATATCTGGGGTTTCGTCAAAGTGCTGGAAGCCGTGGTAGATACCATCCTCAATACCAACATCCTTCCTGACTGGTGAAACAAAAGCTTTTTGAAGTCCTCCATGCTTTTTAAGAACCTAAAAGGGTTTTGAGACCAAACTGTTTAAGTATCATTGTTTGAGAGCATTTTCTAAAACCTACAACTTTTGGTAACTGAGCAGCTAAATCCTTTCCAACAAACTCAACTCTAAAAGAGAACCTCTTTACATTGTTCTTTACAGAAACCTCTTCTATAGAATCTGCTATAATTTCAAAAAGAGTCCACTACAGGAGAAAACAGGTCTTTCTTAACTTTTCGTAATACATTTTTTCCCCAATGAGAACATGAAATAAACAGCAATAGACATCATTAAACATGCAGTCTAAGTGAATTTCCAGCGTAATTGTTAATGGGCAGTGCATGCATGGGGTTCGAGAATGTGCAGCCAGACCGCAGATGGTCCACCCTGTCTCTATCACTTACTAGCTGTGTGACCTTTGGCAAATTACATCACCTCTTTGGCAAAATACATCACTCCATCTGTAAAATGGGAATAATGACAGAACCCACTCAGAAAGTGTTATCACTACCTTTCTTTCACAGAGCTTTTTCAAAAATTTCAAGATTTCATGCTTTTCTTCTTCTATTACTGTAAGGCAAGGAAAAATGATAAGGCTAATACTCTTATTTGATAAATGGTCTTTTATCCTATCCTGCCAAAGTCTCCATAGATAAGAATTACTACAGCACATTCTCGGTGGGGAATTGAGGCTTATTGAGAGACTAAATATGGCCACACAGCCAGTGACAAAATAAGGATGCAAATTCAGATCTTCTAGATCCTAAATTCAGCAATAACCATTCTGTTCTGCTCCATTTTCTCTGTCCACCACAGCACACAGGGAGGAATCTGGGTTGATCAGTACTGACAGAGGACTGTGAGCCCCTCAAGGAGAAGAGCCATTGTCTTAATCACTTCCCTATCCCTACTGGACCACAGGCCTGGAACACTGCAGGGGTTCTGTCCCAGGCTATTCAATGAATGAAGAAACACATCCTACAGGAAGAGAAGCACAGAATCAAGCTCAGGGAGGTACGGAGCCACTGGCTGGGTGCTTCTCCACTGTCCTGTGATTCGCACCGAGCCTCACGTTCAAAGTCACACATAACTTTTCACATTTTCTTCCAGGCCTGGCCCCAGAGTTCTGTTCATTGCATTGTTTTCCGAAGGGCTGAACCAATCCTATTTACCAACTTTTTTTTTTTTTTTTTAGTTCTAAATGTTTCATAACAATCAGTTGCTATTGATCTCATAAGCCAAACATATGTAATATAATTATTTAAAGCATTAGCCAAGGTAAATGTTTAGAGAAAACTGAAATATTATTAGTTCAAACATTTGATTTACCTAGCAATCTATGTTGTGAGCTGTATTTATTTATTTATTTAACATTGTGCTTTAATGAAAGGAGTTAGTTCTTTATCCCAATGTTTAATTCATAGCTGCAGCTTTAAATATTTATGAAGTTTCCTGTCATTTTTGTTTAGTTAATAGACTGGATGGTTCAGTTCCTTGGCTAAGAGAAGGCAATGCAATTTCAGCAAAAGAAAGGCTCTTTGCCTTTTGAAAAATGTGCTTCAAGAATGAAGTGAAATAAAATTTTTCAAAAATTATAAGGTTATCGGTTCCCACATGTTACCGTAAATTAATCAGGTAGCTCTCTCAGACCGCACCCCTCTTTTGCAGGCCTCACAATACAAAGGGCCCCTTAGGCACTTCAGTAATGATGGACTCTGATGGACTTGACTTTAATACATTAAGTCACTTCTAACCTCAACTTGGAAAGAGGAGAATCTACCCTCACCTGGTCAATTTCCACAGATGACTTTTTCTTTTTTCTGGTCTGCTAGGAAATGCATTTCTTAGCTAAGATTTTTCCACATGTAAAATGTGATTTTGTATTTTACAGTATTTCATTCATTGTCATTTCCAGAGGATGAATACTTTTCTAGACAAATGAACTTTTGAATTTAGTTTTTTTATATTTCTTGCATTTTTTTTTAAGGGAGAGCAAAGAGCTATAATTTAACCTTTTCTTGACAATTCAGGACCATAACCCTAAACACCAATTTTTGTATTGTGTACCAGTGTGTGTCTGCTTATAGATTTTCAGTGTCCTCAATCAATCCTGAAACAACACCTCTTGCACTGTCCTTCGGCTTCCTCCAGAGGTATTCTTTTCTCTAGCAAACTGCCAACTTGGGCCTCCATGCCTAGTTTTCAGCCTTTAGTATCCATGGAATTGTGTTACCAGACAACCAAAGTCATTATAGAACAAGAATTTACTTGAATTAAACATAATTCAATAAGAACCCAAAAGGCACTAAATAAAGACTTAAGAACTAAATATAGGCGTGCATCTAGGATAATAGGCTTTGCCAGTTATAATTTTAAAAACGATGATCTTAAAAATTTCTGCATAAGCCCTTAATGTTTTGTCTCCAAAGTAGGATGAAGGAGTAATACTAAATTTCTATTGTATATGGTGGACCCAACAAGCCAAAATCTTATTTATATAATATCTCAAGCTATCCTGAACAAGTTGTCAGCAGCACCAATACAGAGCCACTTAAACTCACACCTAAATTAAATGCATTTATACCTTCAGGGCACATTAAATGGAGTCAACATGGTCTTCCAGGAAGAACTCCAGCGCCAAAAGTTGAGTCACGGAAGCCAAGCCTTAGCATGCCACATGTAATCTAACCTGTTTCCTTCCATGAGAAATAGAAATCGAAATATCTACCTCACAGAGATCATCTGATAAATAATTACAGAGAATATTTTCTGAGATAAGTGGGTACACAAAACACAATAAGTAGTAGCTACATTTTCAAACTGAAGCCCGTTAAAAATTATGAAACCTGATCTCCACATTTAAGAGGAGAAATTTGAATCTGTTATGAGAGATCATAAAGAATTACCCAATGTTGTAAGAAGAAGGACATGAATAAAAAAATGAAGTCAACAGAGAACGATGTATTACATAAAGCTTACCACTTATTTACAGAAGCAGGGGAGCGTAGAGTAGAAACGGAATTTAAGGTTTATCTGCTTAGACCCCTGCCTCAGAGTGATGAATATAAATATTCATTCCATCAACCATGCTGAGGACTTGTGAAAAGCTTACACACCCATGCCTTCCAGAATACATACGGATAAATGGTTGCATAGCTGAACAGATGCGTATATGCATAAATAAATACAAGAATACACTGACAATAATATTCAAAAGCATGCCATCTTAATAGCTTATAGTATTGTTTTATATATTGTATCTAATGTAACTTCGCAACCAGGGAAGACTTAATAATACAGTTAGATACTAAACTAGACCCCCAAAGAATGGGCTAAGACTTCCTTGGTAAACAGGGAACAACAGAGGTAGAAATGGGAAGGTCATTTCAAGCTTGGGGCGCAACATGAATAAAGTCAAGAAGGGAGGTTAGCACAGATGTTAAGTAGAGAATGAAATAGAGAGGAAGTCTCAAGTCTCTGAAATAGATATGAACTTCTATTTTATTCCACTTTTGAATTAACAACTTAAAAGTCAACGTCTTCATTTTTTTTTTAATTAGATTCTACTGTCCTTCACTTAAAACCCCTTCCATCTGTTGACATATAGACTATCACCATCTTGAGAGTCTGGGAGTGTAGGTCATTTCATTAGGTAAAAAAACAGATTCTTAAAAATATACGGTAAAACCCGGAAACAACTTAGATGTGCCACATTAGAGAAACGGTTGAATGAATTATGATGCAGTTTCACAATGGAGTACGAT
Source organism: Ailuropoda melanoleuca (assembly GCF_002007445.2). Taxonomy (NCBI): domain Eukaryota; kingdom Metazoa; phylum Chordata; class Mammalia; order Carnivora; family Ursidae; genus Ailuropoda; species Ailuropoda melanoleuca. The sequence goes on from NC_048227.1 coordinate 76,582,916, forward strand.
GTATCTCTAAAAAAGAATGAGAATTATTTCTGTATATAACTATGGAGTGATCTCCAGAACATACTAAGTCAAAAAAAAAAAAAAAATTCTAGGTTGAGAAAAGTGTGTAGAGTGGGCTACCATTTATCTAAGAATGGAAGGACAAACCATAAAGTTAAAATGAAAAGGAGTTTACCCAGAAAGTAAATTTACCTGTGAGGAGAGGGAGAGAACAGAAGGATAGCTCAAAGATAGAAGCCAGATTTTTAATACATCTTGGTTTTCAATCTGACTTCTGGACCACGTAAATATTTTACATGCTTACAAACAAAATTAAATTTCAAAAAAGCAATCCCTAAAAATTGAAAATAAAATGAAACCATTAACCCAGTCAGGTATTCAGTTGGTAGCTTAACCATACGGACAATAACAGTCTAACGCACAGTAATTTTATTATTATAGTCCTTTGGGGATATATTTTAAGGCCACAACTGATGAAAAGAAAAACAAGTTTAAGCTGTTTTTTCTAGTAATCGTATTGTTGATAGCAGTGGTAGTAATGTTATTCTGAGAATGCTGGGCATTAACTGAGGATACAACAAACAAGTAATTATATGTGTTCTAATCATATCACCCGGGGTATCCTGAGAATGACTATTCTCGGCATGAAAGGAAGAAGATACAGGTGTACTTCTGGCCTCTGCCTCTGAAAAGGCTTTAAGGAATGACCAGCCCACAGAAAGAAACAGTCCAAGTGTCCTAATGATCATTACAGAAGTACACTTCTACTAAATGGAACCATGGTTTCTTGCAAAAACATAATTAGAACAGAAACTATAGCAGATAACCACATATATGATGGGAAATTGTGCCTAGGGTCACATCAGATATGTCTACATCTATGAGCTAAATTCTATTTTTATAAGAAAATTAAAATACAACACTAATTGATCACTAGTGAAAGACACTAAGGAATCAAAACAATGAACACAGGAAAATAAAAGCCATTTTGAGAAACTTTTTCTTAAAAGTAGTATTCAATAAATGAATAAAAGAAGAAATGAAAACATCATCTTGTCAACATTAATAAATGAATCAAGCATTAATTAGGAGCAGCTGCTAATTTCACAAAAAGAGAAAGACAATCAGCTGCTCTGTGTCTTTTGATACATGATCGCATATGAAGTAATATGGATTTTAAAAAAAACACTGAATCTGATAAAACTATAGTCAAACAATCTATAAGAAACGAAGAACATGAGGAATGAAAAGGGGAAATTCTCTACAACTTAATAACCAGGTTTCTTCAACAAATAAATTTTGAGGGACAAAGAGAGAGAATAGCGGATGGAGAGAGAGGAAGGGAGGGAGACAGTAAGTCTCAAAAGACATATCAACCAATTGCAATGCATCAACCTTATTTGGATCCGGATTCAAACAAACCTGAAAAAAAAATGAAATTTGTGATACAATTTGAAATTCAAACACTGACTAGTTATTGGAAATTAAGAATTGTTAACATTTTTTAGGTACAGTAAGGAGAATCTGGGGATGTTTTTAAAACCCCTCTTTTAGAACTACATACTGAAATATTTACAGATGAAAATATATAATTCAGAGCTGTGTTTCAAAATAACACAGAATGGGGTGCCTGGGTGGCTCAGTCATTAAGCATCTGCCTTGGGCTCAGGGCGTGATCCCAGAGTCCTGGGATCGAGCCCCACATCAGGCTGCCTGCTGGGAGTCTGCTTCTTCCTCTCCCACTCCCCCTGCCTGTGTTCCCTTTCTCGCTGGCTGTCTCCCTGTCAAATAAATAAATAAAATCTTAAAAACAAACAAAACACAACAACAACAACAACAAAAATAACACAGAATGGAGCACTGGTCAGGGGTATGGGAATTAGTCATGGGTTAATGAATGTTGGGTTGAGTGGCGAAGTACTGGAAAGTTCATGACACAATTCTTATTAGCTTTTACAGGGTGTGAATTTCTTCAAAATAAATACGTGACTTTTCTTAAATACGTAAGACACACTCAGTAGTAACAAGAACACTCAGTATATGGAGCTTGGTTTCTAAATACTATTTGCTACTAAGAGAAACCAGGGCTGCTTGAAGAAATGGATTCTTTTAAGTCAGAGAGAAAAGTACAAAGTGAGCCTGGACCATTTCATACGAGAAAGCAAACAAGTAAAAGAACGAGGACATGTTAAAATGACACAGGAACCAGCCTGAAGGGTTCCCGTGGGTCAAATTTAGCCAAATTTGAAAGAAAAATAATAATGATTTATAAAACACTGAAAAAAGGAAGCCCTCCATTCATAGTGATATTCAAAAACAAAAAGAGAAAAGGGAGGGCAAGAAAATTTTACAGAAAATTGCCAACCAATCATAATAGAATAAAAAAAATCAGAAAATCACCATTTCTCAAATGCTAGTTTAATTATTGTTTCAGGCAAGGATCACAAGTGTACGGTGATACTGGTGGGCAATGGCTGTTACTGACAAATAGGATATTCACCCAGAATCACAAATTACTATTAACTGCATGCAGGAAAAGGTATCTTCGTAACAGGGAGACCTGGTGAACATCTCCTTAACCAAAGGGTCAAACTTCCATCACCAGTAAAGGGACCATGTGACGCCATGCCCCTTTTCTGATGATGTAATCAGAGGCATCGACCTCATCTATGTGGGAGTTTCGCCATTGAATCCAGTCATGAGGAACAGTCAGATGCGATTTCAACTCTTCAAAAATATTAAAGACAAAGCAAGGGACGTGATCTAAATTCAAAGAAAGCAAAAAGATACGACATCAAATGCAACATCAGACCCCAGAATTCCAGAGGGGTGAAAAAGGTGGAAGCTGTAAATGACAATATTGTGATAATCGGGAACATTTTAATGTGACCATATGTTAAATATAATTATTGCTTTAGTGTTCAATTTCTTAAGTATTATAGCTGTGTTTGTATGTCTTTGTTAAGCTAAAAAAAAAAAAAAAAAGTTGGGAAGGGGGCACCACGCTGGCTCAGTGGGTAGCCCATGGGAGTCTTGATCACAGAGTCGTGAGTTCAAATCCCATGTTGGGCATAGGGCTTACTTAAAAAAAAAAAAAAAAAAGTGAGGGGTGCCTGGGTGGCTCGGTTGAGCATTCAACTTTTGGTTTCAGCTTAGGTCATGATCTCAGGGTTGGGAGATGGAGCCCCGCAGGCCGGCTCTGTGCTCAGCACACAGTCTGTTTGAGAGTCTCTCTCTCCCTCTCCCTTTGCCCCCTTCCCCACACTCTAAGAAATAAATCAATCTTTACAAAAAAAAAAAGTGAGTGCATAGCTGACAGCACAACATATAAACAGACAGATGTAGAAAGAGGAAAAGCAACGGTTGTAAAGTGTTAACTATTAAATGGGTCTACATGAATCCCGTAGGGGTGTTTGCTATACTCTTCTTCCAGCTTCTCTATGGATCTGAAATTTCCAAAATAAAAGCTGATGAAAAATATACTCTTCTATTTTAGTAAAATCTGAATAGTGTACTACATACAGCATCACCGTCTTTGCTCTCCTGGGCCTTCTCCTTGGAGCTCTCTTTCTGATTGGCAGCTTGCTCTGCAAACGATACCACCAGGTTGGTATCTGTTTCAGAAGCAGGGGCCTCCTCAGGAACCAGTGGAATCAGCTCTTTTTCACCAACAACTAGGCTAGATGCCTGGTCTGGGGAAAAAACACAAGGCTCAGTTAATATATTTTATTTCTTTTTTTACTTTTCCACTTCTTTACATCAACTACATAAAAACCTTTGGGGGGAAAACCTATTTACTATAGTCAATAATTAATGGGTATTTTAAAGGCAAAAAGTTTACTCCAAGAATTCTACCAATGGTGGATGAAGGGTATTGGTGGGAAGGTGGAGACTAGAATCCATAGTTCAATTGTGGAATCCTTCTGTGAGGTCACAGTTCTTAGACTGGGTCGAAGTCCAACATTGATAGATGATCTCAAACTCTGAATGAGAAGCCTCACAAAAATGTAGTAGACTTAATTGTTGTTTTATTTTACAATGGGAGATTAAAAGCAAAAGCAAAGCAAAAACAAACAAAAAAAAAAGTGGGGGGAGGGGAGTTGAAAGAGGTTAGTTTTACTCTCTCGGAACTAGTGATACACCATTTCATTTTCTCACAGTGAAATAGATTACTGGACTAGACCTCTTCCACACCCTGCATTTCCTTTCTGGAATGTTATCTACCTATCAGAGGAAGAATTCCGAAATAAGAGTGAGTGCCAAAAACTTGCCACAGTGGGAGTCAGGTCTGGAAGTACCTGGTACAGGAACCAATAGGTTCTGTAACCATTTATATCAAAGACTATTAAGGTTCTCACAACTATAAACCTAGCCAAATAAATTCTGGATATTTACATCAACACTTCAAGGGTATATAATAAGTTTAACATTTTTTTGTCTCTTGTTAATCTTCTAGGAAAGAATTAACATTGGAAAGCCTCTTTGCTGAAAACACTAGCTTTAAAGCTTTGGAGAAAACAGTTCTAATTGACACAATTTGGTAAGTTTTTGGTTTAAACACAACTCACATTAGAAAAACCTTGGAACCAATGACAAGATGACTGGTTTTGTTTTTTCTCATGGCAGACTTTTAATTCATGGTGAGCAGCTCTGAATTACAAAATAAACTTACATAGTGCATTTACACGCTTCTACACTAATGAAACAAGGTGACAGAGGGTAAAGCTAATTTAAAATTTTAATAAAGGCATGCCATGTATATACATGTGTTATTAACACTGCTGCCTTCAGAAAAATATGTTTCTAGTCATCTAAATTTAAAAAAATACATTTTTGTTTCACCCAATAGAAAATTAGGAATAAACATATCTAGCCTCATTACTTTTGTCTGATAAGCAGGGCGGGCTTCTGGGCACATGACCTGAGCGGTCACAGGCCTCTGTGTTCAGAAGGACCCCCCTCCTGTGTTGAACACTGCTGTTGCCACCTTGGAATCTGAGCAAGAAGTCGCACATTTTCGGTTTGCACTGGGCCCTGCAAACTACATCGGTGGCCGGGTAGCATCTCCCAGTTAAAATAGTAAGTAAACATTGACCGATGCCAATTCCAAAAATAAGAATAAATTTGAAGCTCCTCGACGGTAATTATCTGTTACCATCTATGGCACATTTATATATTATTTATGCAGCTATTCCAAGAGCCTGTGAGAATTTTTTTAATTAGAATAACTAGACTGCTTTACAATTAATTTTTATAAAGTATTAACTTAAATGTCAAAGCACAATTTTAGTTTTCCTTCCCCACTGGTTTCCACTGTTATGTGTGTTACTGTGAATATGTATGTTAGGTTTCCTAGGAAACCATTCTGAGAGGGGGAAAAAAATGATTAGCCATTTTCTTAAATTAGAAGCTACCTTTCCAGAAGCAGAGTGCTTATGGACAAGATTTTTAAGACTATTTTTTTTTTCCTCGACACTCCCCTATCACCACTCCTCCACACAAAAGGTCCTGTGTTGGTTGCTGGAGGGGAGGGAGGGTGGAGGGATGGGGTAACTGGGTGATGGACATTGAGGAGGGTATGTATGGTAATGAGCACTCAGTATTACATAAAACTGATGAACCACAGACCTGAACCCCTAAAAAAAAAAAAAGTCCTGTAATGATTACAAAGCTGAGTAGAGAAATTATAATTAAGTTACAATATATTTAAAATATACAGATTTCCTTCAAACTGTGGCAAAAACAAACAAACAAACAAACCTGGAGTATAACAGCTTAAGAGTTCAAATAGATCAAGTTAAGGTACATAGTAGGAAAAACAGTTTCAGGGGTGATTCAAGAAATGGATGAATTGGCTAATAAAGATATCTATGAATCAGTGATCTACTCTCACAGAGAAAAGTTAACAGAGAATTCTGACATAAGCCTTTTGACTCTTAAAGTCCTAAAGCATATATAGTATAATTTCTTTATTCTCCTTTGGTTTTGGGGTGAACAATAGCCCTGTGTTATAAATACTTTACACAACTCCTTAAAGTATCTCAACTGTTCAAAATATTCCAAAGTGCCTTTATTTTTAAAAAAGAATTATTCCTCCTCCAAAGAAATCAAGAGAAAATAAGTAAATATACATACTAACATGAAAGTTTTAAAAATTATTTAGGCATTACTAATGTTTGTAAGTGTATGTATAAAAACAATGGGCCATTCCATAGAGTTTTATAATTTGAAGAAAAGAATAATACTTAGATTAATTAATTTGAAATCTGACAACCCTTGTGACATTAAGACTTCTGTGATTTTTCATTTAGAATAAATATCTTTCACTGAACATATATAGAAACCCAAGTATAGGAAAACATTTAAAAGAGACGAGGTCACCCACACTTTCGGATTTCAAACAGAAAGAGCTCCACTTTTGAACTCCAGACCGTGTTTTTCTGTGCCCTTCGTTCTGAATCTTTCAGTGTTTACATGGCACTGGCGAATTCACTGACTATCAAAAGACTATGGCCTTGCCTACAACAGGTGCGGTGGTAAAAACTCAGTGACTCGGATGGTGTTACACATACTCTCTTATTATTCTGATTGGAGGCTCTATGCCCGCCTCATAGCCTTCCAGCAAAAGCAGATGTAAATCAGGCAAAGTTTGTCATGTTTTACCCGGCAGCTCCAAGCCAGCCTAGGAAGTACTCATATAATGAACTTGTCTTCCAGAATTTCTGTTTATATAGCCTACATCATCACCTCTGGCAAGGGAGGAAAGCATCAAGAAAGGACAATGTTTTCCTCAGTATTCATTAGCAATTGCCAGACACCCTTCCCCAAAGCATACGGACATTGGCACAAAAGGTTCATCTGTCTCTCTCAATGACCGAGCTCTCCAGCAGGCCAACACTGGCTCTTCTAGCTGGCTTGCCACTTCAGCGTTTGCCAGTCTGCAGACTTGGGGAAACACCCAGTAATTTCATTCTGATATAAAAATATACATACAACTAAAGAAACCTCCATGAAATAGCAAGTGCTTTTATTGATAGAAACATATAGACATGTCTGCGTCCATACGCACACATGCACACACTTATTTACTTATTTTTAAAGGCAGGGGTGCAGGAGAGAAGTTCTGAGAAAAGTATGGAAGGAACAAGAGAGATGCTAATGTTTCAAGACTCCAAGACGCCCCGTGTAATCTTGGACTAAGTCGATTGTGAAGAGAAGGTGGGATACACTTCCCGGTCCTCCGCAGTCGGCCTGAGACCGCCCCCCCTACCCAGTACAACACTATTACTGGCATGAGTGCTCCAGGTGCCGGCTCTGAAGATCATAAAACAACAGGACAAGTCCCTGAGCTGCAATCTGGCAGCCACAGACCACCACTGTTACAGTTTTTAAATAACACAGTACAGATTCAATTTTTAAGTTTCATTTGGAATATTTTTTTCCTTTTCACAAATAAGCAGAAAAGCTATAAATTCTTTCTTGATTAAGTGCTAATGAAGTCTTAATACTTATTTTCACCCATGCCATGAATTTCTATTCCATTTCTGAAATAACAGGCATAGAAGAGAAAAAGTATGAGAAGAATTATAATGAATTGCCCAAAAAACTATTTTTTAAGTCTTTATAAACTTTCTGAAAAGGAATCCATTTATGAATTAAGAACTTATGATTTCAGAATGAAGCTGCAAATTCCTTGGCTCCACTCACTAGCTCTATGGCCTTGGGAAAGGGACTTCACATCTCTAAACTTCTGTAGTCTCATCTGTAAAACGGGTTCAACACAGTACCTACTACGTAGAGTTCTTGAGTAAATTAGGTAAACATCTTCACAAGTACCTGGGCCATGGTAAAAGAGTTGGGAAAACTGTGCATAGAGATGTTAGAACAGAGATACAGAAACATTAAAAAAAAAAAAAAATCAAAGGCCCACTATATTCCCAGCCTTATGTAATTATCTACTTGGGCACTTTATATTAGCATTTTAATAAAATTTGCTTACTAGAATTGAAGGTGAATGTTTTAAAAGGTTGTATCTGTTTGTTATGCTAATAAACAGGAAAATACAAGAGAACAGGTTCAACATACCATCTTTTCCTTGATATTTGTTTTCATTTGTTCTGACTGACTGTGAGTCGTTGCCATCTGGAGCCTAAAGATAGAAAGTGGGCCATTGAGTCATCTCCAACTCACAACCAGAGAAATGGTATTGTAAATAATTCCATTACTAACAAGAAACACACTCAGAATTGTAACAACCACAGAAAAAAAAGTACTGTATTTATTATCAACAAGCAATCATCCAACAAATATCAGATTGCCCCCAACTTGTAAGACACAATACTAAGCCCTGTAGGGAAAATAAAAAACATTAAGAGTGTCCTTGCCATTGGGGTGCCTGAGTGGCTTAGTCAGTTAAGTGGCTGACTCTTGACTTCGGCTCAGGTCCTATCTCAGGGTCCTGGCATTGAGTCCCACATCAGGCTATCAGGCTCCACGCTCAGCGGGGAATCTGCTTAAGGATTCTCACTCTCCCTCTGCCCTTCTCCCCACACTCTAATAAATAAATCTTTTTCAAAAAGTATCTTTGCCATCGAGCACACCACTACTTAGTTGAGGGGTGAAGACAAACTTAAAAAAACTGATATCCAGTTACAGTAAACAAAATGTGGTCTATCCACACAATGAAATATTATTCAGCAATAAAAAGAACTTAAGTACTGATACAAGCTACAAGGTGGATGAACCTTGAAAACATTATACTAAGTAAAAGGAACCAGTCACAAGATAGGATTCCTTATCTATGAAAAGCCCAGAATAAGCAAGTCACAGAGATATACAAAGTACATTAGTGGTTGCTTAGGGGTGAGGAGGGGAATACAGGAATGACCACTAATGGGCTTTCTTTGGAGAATAATGAAAATGTGCTAAAACTGAAGTGATGGTTATAAATCTGTGAATGTACTAAAAATCGCTGAATTGTAGACTTTAAATGGGTGAATTAGACGCCATGTGAATTATATTTTGATAACGCTGTTAATAAAACAAAATTACAAGTTGACATGTAGGTAATAAAATCAAAATTCTTCAAATTCAAAAAAAAAAAAAAGCCAGTAATAAATGTGAGATAAATTAAAACTAAATTACCAAGCAGGTAATATGAACTCAGATATTCAAAGAAACTCTTTTTCGAAGGGGTTGGGGCAGTGACAACTGAAAACTGCAGTCCTCCAAGGGTTTAAAGGCACAGTAGAACATGGCTGGCTCCCCTCATCAGTAAGTGTGGCTAGGCAATACTTCCTCCTTCCAAGGAAGTCTTCAGAAGGAATTCAGGAATCAGGAATGGGATTCTAGATCAATCATACACAGAGGTCTGTCTGAAAGAATTATTTTTTAAATAGTCACTCTATCGGATTTTCGTCTCTATTCAAATAAGGCGTTTGAAAGCACGACAGAGCCTACATTTCACCTCATGCTGTTGGCCAGGAAGGGCTCTCCCCTTCACCTGCAGTCTAAGAAGAGTCTAGAAAAACACCAGGGCAGATACATAGAGGCCACCGGTGCACCTCTTAGAGGCAGAGGTACTCAGGACAGTGAATAGTGACTACTCAGTCCCAGAAGGGGTATGAGGGTCACAACACTATTTCAACCCCCCTCAAGACAGAGCACATACCATCCTCCTTTCCTCGCCCACAAGCCTGCGGAAGGCCAGCCCTCCACAGCACCACAAACACAGTGAGCAACGCTAATCTTCCATACGACCACATATTTTGGAGCATGTGGTCAGAACTGTTTTCCTTAGCAAGTGAAGATAACAGTGCAGATGGTATTCATTTCTGTATTATATTTCCTAGTGTCAGCAAGGGCTTCGTGAGGAAGCATTTAAAATGGAAGAGCTGAATTTGTACTTATTTGAGAACAGAAGAACTTCAAGTGAAGATGACTGGCCCCTGTTTCCTTGAGAAATGGGGGACATATTTCTAATGGGTGGGAGTGTTCCAATTAAAGGCATGCAGTGTAAGCAAGTTAATGTGATTTTAATTTACTTGTGCGATTTCTCTGTTTAATGGGGCCATCGGATGATACAATCCACCCATTACCTTGGAATCAAACCATGTGGCTTAGATATTACCAGGAATTTGTTGGAAAATGCTGCTTCTAGCATTGAGTAGCAATGGAGACTGGCAGAGATCCCACAGTAGATATTTTGCTTAGACTCAGTTCTCTCCCCCTCCCCCTTTTTACTTCCTCTTAACTCCCTTAGGGAGGGTTCTTTAATTGGGAAGGAAATGTCATAATACTGTATTTCCTTACCATTCATATTCCTACATCTGGAAACCTAGTCCAGTCCTTCAACCCCAGTGGCTGTCCCAAATAACCACTGGGTGGTAAGTGTTTAACTGCCTCGCAGCAGCAAGAGACCGGCCTGGAGCAATCCAGTGACCCCAAAACGCCTATCAAACAGACTGGATTTGATACACAATTGCCCATGCAAATAGAGTAGCAATCTGAAGCAATTAAGGATTTCTCGGAAGATAGGATGTCTACAAAAAACAAAAAACAAAACAAAAAACAAAAAAAAAACACAAAAAACCACAACCCAAAACCTCTACGTGACAGAAAGATACCTAAATACAAGGTACCTTTCTTTTTTTAGAATCATATGATTTTTGTTACCCTTCACTTGTAGTATAAATAGAATCTCATGTTCAGATTACTGAATATCAGAATCATATATGGAAACCCAAATATAAAAGGATACATAGTGGTGAAACACACATACTTCGAAGTCACACAAATTTGGGTTTACTATCTATGGGACATTGAGCAAGTCACTTAAAGTCTATGAGCCTCAGCCATAGAATGGAAATGGTAATACCTCACTCACAGGACAACTGTAAGGATTAAATGCAAGGCCAGAGAAGTAGTTAGCACAGTAAGTGTTCAGCAGTGGCGGCAGTAATTATTACTACTATCGTCACTGTTCAAGATTCCTTTTGTTTGTTCTCATTCCAACAACCCTCTTGGGTCTTCCAGGCCAGGACTATTCAGTACACCTGAGAATAATCCAGACTATAAATCCACTTTCTCCCTAAGAATACCATTGAGTTCAGCTGACTTTTTTTTTTTAAGAAGATTTTCCTGATAAAGGAAGAGATGATGTTAATTTACGTTTTGTGCAAGCTCCTTAGGTCCTCATGAATGAGTAACAAACAGCCCACCAAGGGAGTGTTCTAGGCCACAGAGGTCTCTAGCTTTCCCCATGCCTACCCTGATCTCTTCATCCATCAGTCCCACAGTCTCTCCCTGATTTCAACAGCTTCCATAATAAATTAATCATCTTGACAAATATTTACTCAAATCTTCTAGATGCTAGGCACTGTGTTAAGCACTAGACACAAAGGGGAAGTTATTTCATGTTTCAGGGTTCCTGCTTTCTAATTATATTGCAGTTAGCTCCCTCACCAACCCCCCTCCTGCCCCACCCCCACCCCCACACATGCACTTCAATTCATCCCCAAATGAGTCTAAGGAAAAGCAAATATTCCTGCAGGAGTTAAAAATAAGGAAGAATCCCTTACCTCCTACTTGTCTGTAAGTAACAATTGGTAGTCCCATGTGTGAGGGGTTAGGGCCACTCCTAACACCGCAAGCACAACTAACACAAGGATTATCACACTGAATTTTAACTTGTTTCATTTTCTGCCCCAGTAGTATAACTTCTAGAAGGATTTCTTGATCCCTGCGAGCACAGAGCTTTAGTGCCTGGCTTACAAGTGCTCATTAAGTTTTTAATGATCTGAATTAAACTGGATTGGTCCAATCAGTTCAAAGCAATTATTCCTTTAACATCAAAAAAGAACACCTACTTTTTCTTTTGACTCTCTCTGTTGAGCAAATATGTCTCTGACGTCAGGAATCTGGTACTGTTTGTTTTTTTTCCTCAAGGTCTGGGAGACTGTCTCTACCCGTTTCTGAACAGCAGCTGCCTGGGTCCGGGTCAATGTTGACAAAAACACCATGCTTTCTTGGGGATCTCCAGCAGACTCGCCAAAGAGATTGGACAAACCAGCCTCCTTAAGCCACTCTTCTTCCAGTTCTCCCTCTAAGACAGTAGAGAAAAATGAGGTTTAAAAATCACAAAACATGAAAATTTTCATTTTTTAAGCTTTTCAAACACGCTTACTGACATTGTTCCATCAAAATCAAACCGCAGTGTTAAGAATCATTATCTGAAACTTGAACAACTGCCATCAATTCCGGCCACAAAGATATCAAATTTGAGATCCATTTCATATATACTCAATTAAAAATTTTAAATGACTTCACATGTGATTAACCTCGATAACTTCCCTGCAGATTAACTAGGGCAAAATAGTACTGCTCCCTTTCTAGAGATGAGCAAGCAATGAAAAGATAACTTACTCCCATCAAGTTACAGAAGGAAAGTCAATGCTGGAGATATCCATTAAAGCCCTGTTTCTTGGCTTAAATTCAGCACTGCCCCAGAGTCCAACACTAATTGATGGAAAGGCTTGTTTCTCTGCTCACTGTAGCTGACACAGAGTATGGCAAAGAAGTAAAGAGTATCCGGACATCAGGAACTAATCAATTTCAAATTAAGTTTTTAATCCCCGTAGTAAGCACATCAGATTCATGTTTTTTACAAATTAAAAAAGAAAAGCACACTATTTTAAACAAAAAAAAATACATACAGATTATGGGAAACTAAGTACATAATTCAGAATACTGAAAGCAGAAAGTAAACAATAAAGCAAATACTGTGTAAGATCTATGAAAATTACAGAAAAACAGAAAGATGAGAAAAGATTCCCTCCAAGCACTAAGTTTCTAGAGGAAAATCAAAGACCGGTGACTTGAGACCCAAAAGACCTTCATCTACACTCCATTTCTCCACCTTGATAGCCATGTGACTTTGGACAAGTCACCCAGCCTCAAGCCTACTCTGTTCTCTCATCTATAACCTAAAGCATAGCAGTCCTGGCTGCCTCCTAAGCAAATGAGAGAACGTTACATGGGGAGAGCTTTGCAGAGCTCTGTTACAGCCTCTGTATCCTTCCACATTGTATAAACTCCTTGAGGGCAGAAATCTAGTATTAAAATATCCTCAGTTTTAAGAAACATAACATAGTGCCAGGCATCCTGCAAGCCGGGCAATAAAAACTGCTTACGGACATAAAAAAGTCAGCCATTATTATGATGCTGTTAAGGTAGAACTCAGTATACATGTATGAAACCAATTGGCCAGGGGAAAGAAAAAAAGCAGATCTAGACGTGATAGGTAAAGTAAACAAGATCTGAATACAGAGTCACTTGATCCATTAAAAGTAGAGGTAAAACTCAGCAAAGGCATGGGCATGTAGGAACATTCCCAATTCTTCTTGACAGCCACATTATGAACAACAATCGATAAACTCATTTTAGTCTTGGAAAATTATGAAACAGATAATGATACACAGCTGTGTATCAGGCTTGAATGCTATTTTCTGTGGAATATTTTCACCTTATTCGGCAGACCACTGGTATGCTGCTTCCATCTCGAAACACTGAGACAGCACGTTTGAGCCATGCACTGATCATCACTAGTTAGCTCAGTTTTACTGGTAAAGTGAGAAAGAATGAGAGTAAAGTAAAGGAGAACCCAAACAAAAGAAAGAGTTGATTATAATGGTACAAATATAAGAAATGTTAAATTTAGAAAAATTGGAGATTTTTCTTTTTGAAGTATTATTGGTAGATTTTTTTAAAAATGTCACAGCAAGGGGAATAACCTGTGTATGTAGATTCTATTGTAGAATAGCTCAGGGCTAAGTCATTTGCTTAAGTTCTCTATTGGGTCAGGAGGCACTGACTGTCTATTTTTTTGGCATCCTGATCAATTGACACCCCAAAAAATACACTTATAAATTTATGGGTGGCACAACGCAGAGAACGTTAAAATGGGGTGTCTGGCTGGCTCGGTCAGTAGAGCATGTGACTCTTGATCTCAGGGCCGTGAGTTCAAGCCCCATGTTGGGTGTGGAGCGTACTTAAAAATTTTTTTAATAAAAAAGAAAGAAAGAAAAAAAGCTAATATAATAGATGCCAGAATTGGTTATCAAAAACTTGGTGACTGCTTGAATTTACGAGATAGAAAAAAAAAAAACAGTATTAATTTTAAGGGGAAAAAATGTTTTCTATGTTTCTTCTATAATATCAAATATAGTAGTAGAGATTGTGGGAGATATAGCTGGAAAGAAACTGGAGACAAATTATGGACCAAACAGAAGAAAGAAGCAAATATGGAGGCTGAAACACTAATGCCATACACTCTTCAAATCTATAGCCTCAGGCTAGCTGGCGAAACCTGCAGCATTATATCCAATCTGGCATACTATACTTTGACAGAGAGGATGACCAGGACTGAGACAGGTCCAAAAACCACCAGAAGGACTAGTATGTAAATATTTTTTTTTCCTTCTAGAAGGACTTGGTGAGGAACAAGATAAGCATCTTCAAACATTTCTAAAGGTTATCCCGTAAAAGTAGGAGAGGCTTGTTTTGATCTTCCAAATGGCAAAAAGTATGTCCAAGGTAGAGGAGGGCAGACTGTCAATCAACAAACTAAAGAACATAGACAACTCAAGCTGACTGAAANTCAACTCAAGCTGACTGAATAGATAAGCATCTTCTAGAAGGACTTGGTGAGGAACAAGATAAGCATCTTCAAACATTTCAAAGGTTATCCCGTAAAAGTAGAAGAGGCTTGTTTTGATCTTCCAAATGGCAAAAAGTATGTCCAAGGTAGAGGAGGGCAGACTGTCAATCAACAAACTAAAGAACATCAAGACAACTCAAGCTGACTGAAATAGCAAAACAGCATCACTGCAAAGCAGTGAGCTTTCCAGCAGCATCTATACTCACTAGAGAACAACCAACCATGTGGCTAGAATACCGCAGAAGGAAGGTTAGATCATTTCAAAGACCAAGTCGAATCCTAGGGGTCTAGGATACAGGAAGCCTAGCCAACAAGAATCTAGCCACCTCTAAGACGAAGTGAATTTACTCATGCTACGTAACTGTGGCAGCTGCAGCCATCAACCTGTCACAAGCAAGTAACTTTCAAGCTGGAAGGCCAACCAGCATTATCTTATTTTGGTTGTCCTATCTTTAATTTTTGTTGCTGCTGCTGCCCTCTTCCTTCCCATGTCGTCATCTCCCAGAAATACATATACGAACAAACAGAATTGTATTTCTTTAGTTATTACCATCAGGCTCTTTGACAACCACCACCTCTTGATCTTGTCTGTTCTCGCTAGATTTCTTGATATTTTCTATTTCCGTCCAATAGGTTTCCAGAGAGAGTTCATCCAAAGAATCCTGAGAACTTGATCGGTCAAACGGAGGCTTTTCGGGAACATTGGTGAATTCCTGATTCATAGTGTACTGGCCATATTTGCGGCTATAAATTCAAAAGAAAACATGGTTCATGTTAATACATGAGGAAGTAGTACAATTTCTAAGACATCAGAGTACTGACTGAACAATTTGGGAACTCCATAAGTTCCCCTTAATACAACCAAAGAGATTTACCTGGAGAGACCAGTAATTACAATATGCCTGTAGAATGAACAAAAGGTTTCACTGGCAAAAAAACAAACAGCAATGTGATAAACCATTTTTCCTTTCCATTTTATGTAAATTATTTTAAGACTTCTTTAAACCTAAAGCTGTTCTTCGAAAGCAACAAGTTAAATCTTGATTAGAGGCCATTAGTTAAAACTCAGTCAGCCCTTATATACAAATATCTACAATCAATAAATGAGATACTATTTGAATTTCCTTTTTATTTTTGGAACCAAAACATAAATAGAAGGATGACATATTAAGTTTGCTATTACATTCTACTATAGAAAGCAACTTTTAACCTTTATTTAAAATTGTACCCATTACTGGTATGTATTTTAAAATATGGTAAAACTTCATTTATTGGGGAAAAAAACATTTATTGGCAATTCTGAATAAGTAGCTAGGAATTACCTCTTAAACATTTATCTCAAATATTATCTATGAAGAAAGAAAAGGATAAATTGAATAAATGAAGGTATTTTTATGACTTCAAGTTATTATACTCTTTTCTTTATAAGTCACATCCCACCTACTACTAAAGTTGAACTAAAAGACCTCATAATAGGGGGCGCCTGGGTGGCACAGCGGTTAAGCGTCTGCCTTCGGCTCAGGGCGTGATCCCGGCATTATGGGATCGAGCCCCACATCAGGCTCCTCCGCTATGAGCCTGCTTCTTCCTCTCCCACTCCCCCTGCTTGTGTTCCCTCTCTCGCTGGCTGTCTCTATCTCTGTTGAATAAATAAATAAAATCTTTAAAAAAAAAAAAAACCTCATAATAAATAAGTACATATATATAATATATATATCTCAGATATAATAGAAATTTTAAATTTTTGTTTTACTTTTTTTTATATTGAGATAGATGGGGAGCCCAATTATGTAAAAAAGGAAAATTTTAGTTATGGCACTTCTTCTTTATATTCTTTTTTTTTTTTTTAATATAATTTGAGGGGTGCCTGGGTGGCTCAGTTGGTTAAGCATCTGCCTTTGGCTCAGGTCATAATCCCAGGATCCTGGGATTGAGCCCCATGTTGGGCTCCCTGTTTAGCAGGGGAGTCAGCTCCTCCCACTCTCTCTGCCCTCCCTGCTCATGCTCTCTCTCAAATAAATAAAATATTAAAAATATATATATATAAAATTTGAGTGGGGACAATAACTGGGGAACTAGTGTTTTGTTATTCTAATTTCAAATTGCTCTTTTATCTCCCAGGAGGATGTTAGGAAGTAATACTTTGCTACATTGGTTTTCTTACTACCCTTATGAAAATAAAAAAAATACCACATAACAACATTCTTTAATAGTGTGTGAACATTTTCACATTTAAACTGGCCTTTCCCATAATTATTTAAAACAGTAGGATTTAATACTACATAAGGAAGAGGGTCACTAAACTCTGGTCAATTCTACCTAGCAGTTTAATTCCAACTGGTTTCTTAGAAAAAGTCAAAAGACTTAATTGCCTATTGCTACAAATAAATACAATAGAACTGAATACTTAACTGTAATATGCTAACAGGCCAATTTTATTCCTTTGAAGATGGTTCTCTCTACCCTGATTATGTACTTTAATAATGCCTATCGCATGAATGAACAGTCGCTATAATATCTCCCCAGTAGCAAGTCTGGGGGGCAATGGGTGGGCGTTAGGAGTAGGGCCAGCTGGAGGAAGTCTAGACATATTTGTGTGCTTCTCTTTCCTCCAGTCTCCATTGTCCATTGTTTGCCTCCCCCATCCCTTAATTCAAGGGGCACTTCCTCCCTCCCTGCCCCAACCCTTGTTTACATCCCTGTATCCCATCCTGGTCCCTTGCTCTTTCCCCACTGGCCACACCTTCGGTGTTGTCATTTTAGAGTTTACACTCCTGCTTCTTAAATTAAAATGTGAATGTAAAAGCTATCTCTCTCAGAAACAAAAACATAAATTATATTTCTATTCCTCTGATCAGCAGCTCAACCTATCCAAACGTTCTATTCCTTAATCCTGCTTTACCAGGATAGTTAGAGCTAATTGACAGCATGTCTCCCAGATTCATTTTTGGTTATTTCATGTCAAATACATAGATACCACATCTTTGTTTTTGTTTTCTCTCTCATTATAATATAAGACTGTCGACCTTATTCCTATCTCCTGCAGCCCTTAGTTCCGTGGGAGACCACAATAAGTACTGTGGAATGTGTGAAGTGTAATGACTAATGCCAAATAATTTGGTTTATCTGCTCACAGAAAAGAGGTGCAGCTGAACTAAAAGTACGTTAAGCTTTTCACTTCTGAAGGAATGTGTTTATTCTGGCAAGAATTTTCCAGTAAATTTCCATTAAGATAGCATATGCAGAAAAAACGCAAGGGCATTGAGCAACAGTATTGTTACGTAAATACACCTTCTATATCAAGCCCTGCTTTCAAAACAAGCATAAAGCAAAAATCTAATCGCCTAGTGCTAATGAATAGACTCAATATTTTCACTTTAATAAGATTCAAAGCTGAATAGGTTTTTTTATAATAACCTGATGATACGGAGTACTAGAATGGAGGCTTTTTTTTTTTTTTTCTTTTTTGGATCATTGGTAAATGTTGGAAGAAAACGTTTTCTTTTTTAAACATTAAAGCATGGAGAGGAGGGAGGAGGCAAGCATTCTGTGGTAGACTACCCTTCTTAGCATGCCATGGATGTTACATTTTCTCTAAAAACGTAGCTGAACATTTTAAAATTACAGTTTACATCAATGAAGACATTGTGTCACCTCTTTTCTTAGAATATACTCTACTTGTGAACTCCAGACAGCCAATGACTTAAAGTGTGGCCCTTCTTAAACCTGCCCAGGTAAGAAGCCAGTTAATCAGTTCCTTTCTTCTGTTTCTAGGAGTACGCTATCTGATAACCACATTCATTCTGCAAATTGGGTTCCGGACCATAAAGTAACATCTGCCAGACATAATGAAGTGCAGAGCACAAATATTTTACATTTCCAAAAGACCCAAGCCAACACATGGTGCTGAAATCAAAGAAATGCACAGTTTGTACCGCAGGCAACTACCAATTACCCCCTCCTGACTTACTGGCAGACAATTGTTCTATGTTTTTCTTCCTGACTTGCCCCCCAAAATCCCATGTGCCAACCATCCTAGGACGACTCTTCAGAAACTTTCACATGTCTCACCTTTTGCAGCTCTAACCACAGAACTAGACGCTGTCCTCTGAAAGGGGTGGCTTCCAGCTGGCTGCAAACTCAGGTCCTATGCTGCTAGCATTCCTCCATGGCACAGTATTATCGCCATGCCTTTTTTTTCCACACTAACATTATCAGCAAATAGTAACTTAACAGACCCTTATGGGCCTTCATGGAATGTCCCTTCTTTTTCCTCTTGCTAGCATGTTCTTACGCTGTGTTTATAAAAAGCAGGGGTTTGTTTTGTTATATTTTCCCCCAGGTATATTTTATCCTATTTTTCTGTGATATTTTTTTTCCCTGGTCAGTGAATTTCACACACAGTGTTATCACTCAGGCCTCTTATTTATTTTGTCATAGAGAATGTTTAATTGGCCTGATGCAATTTGTTCTTCGCAGGGAAGTGGACAGTGCCATGCATTAGACTGTGGTCTGCTAGAAGAAAGTAAGCTGATTGATGATTCATCCTATGGCCAATGCAGAGAAATGACATGCAGATAGATGGGACTGGGAGTCCTAAGTACCAAATGATTCACTTTCTACTTAACTATCTCTATGATTTTGGAAAATCATTTGACTTCTCTAACCCTGACTTTTCCAACCTGTAGAATGGGAAGAATACCGATAGCCTTGACTGCTTGGTGTGTTGTGAGTTACCAAGCGAGAATTCACCCTGAAATGCCTGCTGGGTAACCATGAAGAAAGCGTACAACTTAGTCTCACTGTTTACATGTAAAACTGCTAATAACAAATAACTGCCCCTCCCATAGTTTAATAAGGTCACCTTTGCCCTCTTCTAAGGTTCAGAAAAATTACTTAGCCTCTAGGACAGCCATTTTTGAACATTCTGGTCTCAGGACTCCTTTATATATTTAAAAATGTTCAAGGACCCCCCAAAGAGCTTTTGCTTTTATAGGTTGTATTTATTGAGATGTACACTATTAGCTATTAAAATTGGAAAGAATAAAATACTAATTCATTTAATAAGAATAATCAACATCTTAACATAAATAACTCTGGGGGGGACCTATTTTCCATACAAAAAGATAAAAGTAGTGAGATGAGTAGCATTGTCTTACATTTTTTGAAACTGTCTTTAATGTCTGGCTTAATAGAAAACATCTGGATTCTCACATCTGCTTCTGCATTCAGTCTTTTGTGATACTGCACATCATGTAGTCTCTGGGAAACTCTACTGTGTTCTCATGAGAGAATGAGATTGAAAAAGGCCAATAACGTCTTTGTGTTATTATGAAAACAGTTGTGATCTCCTAGACCCCTGAAAGGGTCTTGAGGCTCCCAGGTGTTCAGGACCATACTTTGAAAACCACCAATCTAGGATTTCTCAAGAACACCACCTAATGGATCTCAAAAAGCACTTTTCAATTCTATGGGCAATGCTCCAGAAAGCCTTACTGAAAGAAACAGCCATGATTTCCTGGTGACTCTTGACCTACTTCTTTGTTTATTTTAGTTTAGTTTTACAGCCTTTCATCAAAACTGGGACTTATTCCAATGATATAACCATATTTAATTTGTACTTCAATGACAAAGAATAGAACATCATTTAAAAACCCCTGTCTTGCCAACGTCTTTCATCATTTGCTTTTATTTATCATGTATAAGGGGCAGAAATTCTCTCTAAGCTTCCCTTTGGGCCAGTGCATTTTTTCAAATGCATTTTCCTTAGCACTCCTTTGTCATCCATACCTCTTCCTCAACCATTTCAAGGCCAATTTTATTTGGAACTAGGATGTTTCTTTGAACTTATATTTAACTATGTGGTCCAATGTCTACTTTCTGTACCCCACCCCAACAAGAGTACAGTTGCGACACTCATTAGTTTGTCTCCTGTTCTGAGCCTTCTAGAGACACTTTTATGGCCCAAAGTCTGCTGTCTTCAAGTCCTTTGATGCTGGGATTCAGCTGTGTTTGTTTTATTTTCTTACAAGATCCTCTCTAAAAGAGCTACACTTTCTTTCATGCTCCTTACCCCAACATTCATTTCCAATGCACAGAAAGAAGTGACTGGGTTGGGAGACACAAAGCAGAAGAATAGGTTTATTTTTGTTTTGTTCTTGTTCTGTTTTTAATGCACCAAAAAACAAAACAAAACAAAACAAAAAAACCCAAAACAAAACAAAGTTCTTATGCCATAACTTACCATCAACCATAATGACCAAGTATATTTTAGATAAAGCCGTATTTATTGAAGCATAAACTTTAGAATGGTATTGGACCCTAGGGATTTAAACCTATCCCATCATTTTCTAGATGAGGTAATGAGGCCCTAGGGTTAAATTTTCCCCAAATCACCCAGTAAAGTGATGGTAGAACCAAGATTAGTGTCCTCGCTTCTTCTTCAGTAGCGATTTTATTATGCCAAATAGACTAGAAAGAGAAGAATTTACTTTTTTTTTGCATCAGATGCTCCAATCTTTCTCAGTTTGTACTGCACACAGCAAAATCAAAAGTGATCATGTTGACACAGTCTATAATTAACGGTTTTAAATGACCAGTGTACTTATCTAGAGAAAAATACACTTAACAATCAAACCATATCTCTTTAAAATGCATGAGACATCTTTTCCAAGGCATTTTCTAAAATACCCCTTGTGTCACTCTGGGACGTGACTTCAAATACACCTGTTTTTAAAACACTTTGTTTTGAAGAAGTCGGAAATTTTCAAAAATGTTTAACTCACTCTGCTTCTCCATTTATATTATCTCTGCATTAAAAAAGAAAGAAAAAAAAACAGAAATAGAAAAAAATGGTGTTTCTGCTGTGTGGGTTTTCTTTCAGGAGGACAGTGGCATTCAAGAAGTAATCACTGCCATCAGGAGATGGCAAAGCTATTAATACTCTGTAATGGCTCTGTCCATCAGAATACACCGAATTTGAATGACTATGAAGAGCCGAAGCCCATGAATGACCCAAGTCATTTTTTTCCCTTGGAAGTGAATGCCTGCTATTGTTTAGCTGAAAGCAGTAATTATTAGAAGTGGTGCTGACATCCAGGAAGAAGGAACACTGAGGATGCCCCGAAGGCAGAAAGAAGTGGATGAGAAAGCAATACCCCATGGCCTCTCCCCGCACCCAGGCAGCTTTCAGAACCCAGGAAAAGGGATCCCTCCTCTCTTCTATCCAACCCAATGGCTGTAGTTTAAAGATCTGTTAAGTCAAATTTCACATTTCAAGTAAATTCACTTTTCCCCCCTTTGTATACATTACCCCTTTCCTTTGGGGGGAAATTAAAATTTGTCATTATTTCTTTCAGCATTCTTTTTCTTTGAAAATAGGAGTATGTGTACAGCACATTTAAGTCTGCACAGAGTGTCCCACCACATATCAACACACAGCAGAACAAGGAGCAAAGAAACGGGATTGCCCTCTATTTACATAACATTGCCTAAGAAGAACTGAGGAGAGTAGCTCCTTCAGTGACCTGTGAAGAGCTAGTTTTCAGAATTTGGCTTTATCACTTTTACAGAAAACTAGGACAAAACCTACTGATGTGCAAACAACGCTAAAGGAACAGGGATACAGGTGGCTGCCACCAGCAGGTGTGGCAGAAAGGAGGGAAGGCACAGGACCAAAAGGCATGTGGGAAAGTCAGGGGGCAGCCAAGGCATGTTGGAAAAGCTCCATTTCTATGTACAGACACAGGCAGTGTACCCAAAGGGGAAATTATGGGCCTTGGTTACAGGCATAGGCCTTTCCTCTTTTAGACTCTGGTTCTGTGTAGAAGCGAGATCCTCTTGGCTCCCGGGCTCCCCAAACATCTCTCAGGAGGCACGTCTCCCTCCTCACTTGGGGGGACAAGTCAACGTAACCAAATGGGAGCCTCAGGATCTCAATGCCAAAATCATTTTCCAAGACAAGGGGAGAGGGATTTGCAGTGGGGCTTTGACATAAAATCTCAAGATCTTGGAACAATGGTGCAAAGCAGAGCAAATTGAGTTCTCCCTCTACACTTCATTCAATTATCCATCCCCATGGTTTACATCTACCCACCACGTTTCTACTCCAGAACTCTTTCCTTTTCTCATTCAAGTTAGCTAGAGAGCCACCTGGAAATTCGTCACCAGCAGCTACTTTGCGCTCTGGTCATAGGCTCTCCAGTTGGATCTGTTTTCCACTTGTTGTTACTCAATGTCATATCTTGGTACCTTTCTCTGTGGGGGTTGGAATAAAAGCATTGCCCTGCTTCTTCAGTCTCCCCACAGCCCTTACCGCATCCTGCACTGTGATGCTCATGCCTTGTATGTCTACCCCTACACTGTGTGATCCTTAGGGCAATAATCCGTGTTTTGTTTTGTTCACCTGGGTATCCCTAAATTCTGCAAACTGCTTGCCATAGCAGATGCTTGTAAATTGTGTAATTATTAATTGTTCAATTATTGCTGCCTCTAAAAAAAAAAACCCCACCTCCTTTTAATTTCCAAGGTGGTTTTTATTAAATTGCACAAAACTACAAAGGAGTAAGACAGGAACGTGAAAAGTAGAGGGTGAAGAAATTAGTCATCAGGAAACCCTAAAAGGCAATTAACAAGTAATTATTCTATGTCTCTGTAATTCTTGAGTGTTCTGTTTGAAAGGAGGCTTCCTTGTGAGAGAATAGAGGTTATAAAACAAAGAGCTGATTTCATATTAGACTCTACCTAATACTAAATCACAAATAAGCACTGGCTTACATTTTATTAAGCTCACATGCCCTGCTTCCATCCTGTCAACTCAATCTCTCAAACAAGTTTTAAAATATTTGTTGAATGCTAACTGTATGTCAGGCACCTTATCAGAGATGTCTGTTCAAGCAAGCTACTCAAACATTTATCATGAGATAGATTATAAATGACACCAACACCAGGTAAGGGTGGAATTTTCCAGTTCCTCACGAAACTTGTGGCCCAGACAACTCTCCAGCATGAGCCTCTGGGTCATGACCTCTGCTTTAGCACTGTCCCTAACATGCTTCAGGCCCTGTGTGGTTCACCATTCCTTCCTCAGAAAGAAGTTCACTTCCTATTACTGCTATCAGCTTACCTCCACCTCATGTCTCCCACCACTCCCCAAACATTTCTGTAGAAACCAATAACTTGAGGTTGCCTCCATAGCCCATTCTGGGATCCCTCTCTCCTGCTCTGTTTCTCACAGTCCTCAGGGCTTTGCCTGAAACCCACTCGCCAGCCTATTTGTAAAGTTTTCCATTCCTGAGATGGAGTCCGGCTTCCTCACCACTCTTGTCTAACACCTCATTCTTACTTTACAACAGTCATCAATTTTGAAGGTAGTTATCAGCATCCCAAGTTTTTGTCAATTTTCTTTCCATTTATTTTTATTGCTCTTAACAAATCAATGTTTTCGCCTTTTCTGTCTCAAAGCTGTGCTGCTCTTCTCTTCCTGAGGAATCCATCAAGTTCTCAACACATTTCCAGACGTGAAATGAAGAAGAGGATTCACTGACGAAGACCAGAAGTCCTCCCATCGTCCCTCGTATTCTTGAACTTGTCATTCAAAAGCTCCCTATCAAGCTATTAGACTAGAATCTCATCATTACGGTTCACAAGTGTGCCTTAAACATACATCAATACAAACGGATAAATTTACACCAGTGTGCAACTGTCACATACAACACTTAACAATATACTTCAGAATCTGGGATCCAGGAGAGATGTTTAACCATTGGCCAGTTGACAAATTACAATCTTCCAATATCCCCATCTACTACATAGAGTAGCCTGCTATTGATACATAAGATACCTATCATCTTATAGGTACTAACAAAATATTTGTTGATATAACACCAAACCACAAACATTAATATTTTTTAATTTAATGTTGGAATAGTAATGAATATTGGTTTTACTTACTGCCTAAGAGCAAAGCTCTCGCCTTTCATAAGACTTTTATATACATATTAACATTAACTTTCCTATGCTAATAAAAACATGAGCACAAGGGATAGTTGGAGTTTTAAAAAAAACCCTTTTGATAATAACTAAAGACAAATATGTGGGCATATTCTAGAAGAAACATGCGCATTATTATTAAACTCTTCTTGCTTCTGATTTTTTTTATTTATGTATTTATTTATTTATTTGAGAGAGCGCGTGTACGCACACACACACACACAGGAGCTGGGGTGGGGTGCAGAGGGAGAGGGAGAGTAGAGAGAATCTTACTTAAGCAGGCTCCACGCCCAGGTGGAGCCCTACACAGGACTCAATCTCATGACCCTGAGATCATGACCTGAGCAGAAATTAAGAGTTGGATGCTTCACCAACTGAGCCATCCAGGCACCCCTCTTTGTGACTATTTATTGAAATAAGATAGAGAAATCATCTCTTATCTCAGTGGGGCCGTAGAAATATAAAACCAACCCTCACCAGCCAGAAGAAAGGCCACAGACACTGGAAGAAAATGTTAAAAGGGAAAGGATCTCTTTGTGTTTATTCTACATACAAAAAATAGGAAGAGGATATTTATACATTATTTCAAAGCATTAATGAATAGTAATGAAACAATTGAAAACAGCAGCAACAGCATGGCAAATACTTGGATAAGAAAAAAGAAATCTGCTTCACGTAGGCTACAAAGTGTAATTTTATGGATAGCTCAGAATGACCTTCAAATACCATAATGTTCTGCAGATAAGTACTGAAGGCCAGGAAGTATTTTTATAGGCCAGGTGCTAAAAGTCAGCTCTGCTGAGGAGATGGAGGGGGTGGAGAAATAATTTCCAGCTAATCAAATAATTTAGCCAAGCTTAGAAACAATTCATCCATAATGGTTTCACTACATGTCTTCCGCAATCAGTTACAAAGTAGAATATGTGAATATTAAGGGGCAATTTTTTCCTCTTTCAATGAGATTATCTAAGACCCCTATTTTCCTAGTATGTTTTAGAATCTCAGCTGACCCAACACAAGACATGTGAATGCACGTAACCTGAAAGATACATGAAAAATAATAACACAGGGAACTAAAGGTCATTTCTAATTATAAAATACTGCTTGCGGAGGGGGACTTAAAGCCTAACATTTGAAGGAAAACAAAACAAAAATCCCGCCAACATAAGTGTTTTCAGTAAAAGCCTCTGAGCTCTGTTTACAGTTCAGGAACAGGGCTCGGGGGGCAGTGAGACCTAATGTGACCATGAGGGATGTGTAAGGGTTTTATGGGAAGAAATTAAGGGAACATTCAGGGGGTGAGCAGGCAATGCAGAAGAAAAAAATAATTTAATATGAAAACATAACTGAAGCTATTCCTTAGCATTACCACATCATCCAGCAAATTATGGGCACACGGAGCTCTGGTAAATGCCACCCACAGGCACATCAAATTCTCAGAGGATTAAATCCTCCAACTGGAAGTATATGAACCTAGCCTTGTTTAATCGCTGTCGTAAAAGGAACCCTCTCAATGTCCTGCTCAGCACCAGGCTTAGGCTAGCCTACTGTTCACTTGTTTCGATATGGCATCTGGTTCCAAAAATGCCATCTCATGTGGGAATCTGAAACAGGCCAAGAAATCCACAAGAAGTTAATGCCCTTGAGAGTTCCCTCCCTGGACCCTCTGTAGAAAACTGATACTAAATGAATGTTCACCTCGAAGATCCCCACTTCTAGTCTTCCACTATCATCCCTCTTGCTCTCCTCTACTTTCCCCATTGCTCTAGACCTGGATTCTCTTTCTGCAGTCCCTACAAAGTAACAATCCAGGTTGATTGATTCCTACTTTTTTCCCCAAAGGTCACCTGATGGACCAGCTTTGGGAGCCCTTCATTCTGCACGGGCCCAGGCTCCGCAGACCTCCTGTCCCAGCCAGGTCTTGTACCAATGATGCTCGTTGTCAGAAAAGAGAGGTAGAAGAAAAGAACTATTGTCTCAGGAGGGAGAGATTAGCCAATGAGCTACTGAACAGAGAACAGAGCCTCTTGACACCAGAACAGAGTCTGAGTAAGTTCTAAAAGGAGACTACGAAAGGATTCAGAGGGTGTAGTTCCCACCAGGGCCGAAGGCAGCATTTGTGCAGTGTACACCAAGTAGTCAGGACGAATGATGGCATCGAAGACGACCTTCCTTTACGACCTGCCAGGGTGAGTCTTCAGGAAGACTTAACTTATCAGATAATTTATAGAAGCGATCCAAGACCAAGAACCGTTTTCTGGTCTTTGTCTCCTTTTCCTTCTTTTATTTTCACTCAGGTGTTTGAGGGTCAACTATTAAGGGTTCCCACCTTGGGGCCCCTGGGCAGCACAGTCAGTTAAGCATCTGACTCTTGGTTTTGGCTCAGGTCCATGATCTCAGGGTCGTGAGATCGGGCCCCACATTGAGCTCGGCACTCAGTGTGGAGTCTGCTTGAGATTCTCTCTCCCTCTCCTGTTCATGTACATGCTCTCTCTCCAAAAGTAAATAAATAAATCTCATATATATATATATATATATATATACATATATATATATATATATATAAAACCAGGTTCCCACTTCATAAAAGACTTCAGTTATTTGCTGAAGCAGGTTCTATAAAGTCAAATGCATAGTTTTTATAAGAAATACTTGTGAAGCTCTAAGCATATGCCAACTACACTAGGACAAGAATGTTAATTTCTTTATCCAGTAGCTTTACGAACAAAAAGTTTCACTGAACAACAATGCTTACATTTATTCACCGGTCTCCCTTCATTATGGATATCAGTCAGAATTCTGTATTTAAGTTTTATTTTTAAAAATCACTGTGATTGTGATTTGATGATGACATTAATCTACATAATGAATTATATTTTCCATTTCAAGTAGTAAAGTAGATACTCAAAAGAACAGTGTGACTGGAATGAAGTCAATACTTCAGTGTTTTGGTGGAACAACGCTCTAGAGACAGATCGCAACATTGTAATTCACACGCTCATCCAACAAATGCTGACTCCTCATTCACTGCAAGGCACTATCCATGCTGATGTCCAAAGAAACACAGGACTTCACCGCTGATCCTTGAGAGGACACACATTCTAATAGTGGAGATAAAGCCCGTAGAAAAAATAACAATACCAGGCAACGGTGGCCTCCTGCTGTGAGTGGCGCAGCCAGTAGCTTGCGTCGCAGTGCCCACTTCCAGTGAAACAAAGGCAGACACAGATGCCAGAAAGTGTACGAAATCTTTGCAGCACAGTGAGAGTAGGTAAGCAGGGAGATTCCAGTCTCTTGCTATACCTCATTCTAATTTTATAATGCTCTCCCCAGAGCCAACCATGTCTTCCTGTTATTTGATTCAAATTTACTTCCCTCTAATTTAAGCCCATTTCCTCTGAGCAAATAATTAATCAGTGTCCTCTTTACATTAACCCCTTTGTTGGGAATAGTCTTCAGTCCTTACTGTATGCATTGAAGTCCCTTTACTTTCTCCGCCTACAGTTTAAGCGTGAATGTCTTAGATATATACCCTATTGCACACATGCTTAAGAGCATCTGAATCGTGAAGAACTACCTACAGGTAACCACATATCATCCTAAAATTTCCCTTTGGGTCTTTTTCAGATTGGCTTTTGCCCTGCAACTGAAACCTCCAAGCTCATGATGATTTTAGAAACGAGAACCTTTTTAGGCCCATGTGGGTGGTCCTTGGCACAGATACCGAAGTTAGAAACCTAATCATAAATGTTTTCTCTTCCTCACTGAGGCAAGGGAGCACTGTTATTAATTGCTTTCTGTGGTTCTGCTTTTTTTTTTTTTTAAAAAGCCTTTGCTGATCATTTGCATTAATATTATGCTAATAAAAGTAAGGGAATGCTAACTAATTCAGTCTCTTTAGTAATAACTAAGGATCAGAGAGAGAGAGAGAGAGAGAGAGAGAGAGAGGAAGGTAATTTGCATATTTTCATGATTGGAGCGAATTGGCATTTAAATACTCGTAACCATTTTTGAAGAGAAATAATAATGCATGTTGGGCCAGCCTGAGCAGAAGTAATTTCTCCAGTGGAACCATCGAAAGCCCAAGTATTTCAGTATACATTCTGCTTCTAAGCATGAATATCCGATGACAAGGATAAGCATTCAAACACAGGGCACCATCTGCATCATAAGTACATTTCAGTTCCTCTCTGCAGAAGGAATTCATTTACTGTTGAAGGCCATTCACTTCCACTTCTGACTGCTTATTCCTCAAAAAGCTTCCAAGTATCGTGAGAACAATGATTAAAAGAAGATCTTTCCATCTGCACTGCATTAGGCTGCAAGACAGCCCCTCCTGCAGAAACAGCTTTTGCATAATTCATTGTGCCATTTTAAACCCTAATCAGTGACTTGCAATGAGCTATGAAGAGAGTAGGAAAGAGAAACACATTCATTGGCTACCTCCTAAGCACTCACCCAACCCGTACTTTGGGATACTGCTCCATGAATTGTTGTGTGTGTGTGCGCGTGTGTGCACACCTTCACCTTATGCCCAGTAGGTTCTTACTCCCTTCTGAAGAGCTGTCATCACTCCTAGGCCATATTAATGTCCCAAGAAAGAATATTTCTTAGCCTATTATAACAGGATAGTTTAGGAAAGAAGATTCTACTGGCAGACAGAAGTTGGCTTATCTCCAGCTCTGCTGTTCTTTGTGTGAGCATGACAGATAATTCTCTCTACGACATGAAGAATAATACCTCAAATATCTTCCAATTTTAAAAATTATATAACTCTAATCTGTTCACACTGATTTTTCACATATAAAGCCTTAATTGAACCTGCCACTTTGCCTTCGTGTTTCATTTTCCAAAGCAGGGCAAACTGAGGTGGTAGGGAAGGCCCTCTCTGGGTCCCCCACTTACCCTTCAACCACAGTAACTTCACTTTGATTTGAGATCCATTTAAGAATGCACTGGAAAAAGTACTTAATGTCTACAGAAAATCAGAAAAACAACTGCCTTAGGCATCTCACGTTTAAAAAAAACTTTTATAGAATCCTTAAGCTTTAAACACTGAAAAATTAATTAGGCAGAAGGTTATAAGGATG
Source organism: Ailuropoda melanoleuca (assembly GCF_002007445.2). Lineage (NCBI taxonomy): Eukaryota > Metazoa > Chordata > Mammalia > Carnivora > Ursidae > Ailuropoda > Ailuropoda melanoleuca. The sequence goes on from NC_048227.1 coordinate 76,612,712, forward strand.
GTATGCAATGTATGTGATTTTGATCCAGCACAAGCAGTGAGAAACTATGCAGGCAGTAGAGGTGAGGACATGGATTGCAATTTTTTTTAAAGATTTTATTTATTTATTTGACAGAGACAGCGAGAGAGGGAACACAAGCAAGGGGAGTGGGAGAGGGAGAAGCAGGCTTCCCACTGAGCAGGGAGCCAGATGCAGGGCTCGATTCCAGGGCCCTAGGATCATGACCTGAGCCGAACGCAGACACTTAAAGGCTGAGCCACCCAGGCGCCCCCGGATTGCCAATTTTATAATAAAATTTATCACTTTCCATTTCTTATTACTCCATAGACAATGGTAAAAAAAAATGAATAAACACTTCGAGTTTTTATAGATAGGTGACATTAATATATAGATGAAATTATAGTAAAGTCCCTAAGATTTAGTTTGGCAGTTCAGTAAAGAATCAAGAGAACACTCTCAAAAGACACTACAAATTGAAAACTGAACTCAGTGGTAGTATCTCTGAGTAAATGATTTTTTTTTAAGTAAACTCTATGCCCAACATAGGGCTTGAACTCATGACCCCCGAGATCAAGAGTCACATATTCTACCAAGTGAGCCAGCAAGGTACCCATAAGTGGTTTTATTTTTAACTAAATAACTTATAATGATTGAAATTTTGACCCTAAACATTAAATACTTGACTGAATCTTAGAAAGCACAATTGGAGGGTGGTAGGAAACCTTCCTGTATTATTCAAATTATTGTATAACATTGCTATCCAACTGAAATAAAGGCAAGCCACAAAATTAAAAAATTTTCTAGTGGCCACATTAAAAAAGTAGAAAGAGGGGCTCAGTTGGTTAAGCATCCGACTCAATTTCAGCTCAGGTCATGGTCTCAGGGTCATGGGATAGAGCCCCACATCGGGCTCTGCACTCAGCACGTAATCTGCTTGTCCCTCTCCCTCCACTTCTCCCCCTGCTTGTAGTCTCTCTCTCTCTCTCTAAAATAAATAAAATCTTTAAAAACAAAAGTAAAAAGAGTCAGGTAATTGTAATAGTCTACTTGATTTAACCAAATATCCCCTAAATACTATCACTACAACAGGTAATCAATATTAAATTTATTAATGAGATCTTTTCTCTTTTTTCATTCTAAGTCTTCAAAATCCTGTAACTTCCGTTTGCATTCAGTTTGAAGTAACCATAGTTCAAGTGGTCCATAGTCCCAGGTGGCTGGTAGTGAGCTCCTTGACAGTGCAGCTGCAGAAGGAATGAGGCAGGAGGCAGGTTCTCTTTGTAGAGCCCAATATATACAAATGATGTAATTCCCCCTCCTTCCCACACGCAAAAGTTAATGCCTGTTTGTCTCCAGAATATTCGTTTTTTCATGGGCTCAGAGAATACTGGTTGAAAAACTACTTTATTCCACACTATGCTAAACTACAGAATTCAGGTGTCTTTTAGACACAGTAGATCTAGCATTTAGCAGGCAACAAAGTCCTGTGCAATGGGAACTCCGAAATACTTGCAAGTGATAACTGCTACGGAAGCACAGGTGGCCGAAGTCATAGGCGCTAGGTTGGTGACTTGGTAAAGGCTTCACACAAGAGCAACAGGAGCTGGATCTTGAAGGCTAAATGGGACTTTGCTAGGTAGGACATGACAAGAAAGGCATTCAAGGCAGCGGCAACCACATGAACAAAGCAGGAGAAGCCTCTCCGTGAGCCTGGGAAACTGAATAGACCGAAGCAGATGGACTGCACTGATATACAGGGAGGTGTAACCAGGTGGAAGGGTTGGGGGGGTGTTAGGCATTGGGGGGCAAAAAGGTTACAGCCAAATTGTGCTGGCTGTTGCTTATCCTCTCAAGACACTTGGAATGCGAGAGCAGAAGGTTTTTAAACAAGCAAATGTCACTACCAAATTCATGATTAGGAAATGAAGTTTAAGAAGTAAAATACACAGAGACAGCCTGATGTTACAATGCTCTGGAGTCAGGGGGTCCCTGGGAGATGGTAAGGATTTGAATCCAGAGGGCATGGGTAGAAACAGCAGTGAAAGGACAAAGTCAAGCAGCTTTTCCCAAGTAGATTCAAAGTTATATAAAGTGGATGAAGGAAATAGAAGACATCAAGATGACCATACAGTTTGTTCTCTGATAGGCAAGTGGACGGCTGTCACTCCCTGGGAGAGGGATGCCAGAGCAAAGGGTGGGCTTGGCAGAGAATATGCGTTCAGGTTGGATGTGCTGGATTTGAAATGTTAGAGCCCCCCTGGATGCCCATGGCTCACACCCATCTTCTAGGAGATTCATTTGCTTTCACCTCTGTATTTTACTCCTGGTCATTTGGGTACAAAGTGTGTTCCCAGAACAGGCAGCATCAGCATCAAGCTTGTCAGGAAGGCAGAATCTCAGACCCCACTCTAGACCAGCTGAATGCCAATCTGCATTTTACCAAAATTCCCAGGTGATTTCCATGCACATCAAGTTAGAGAAGAACTGTGGAATACCTGAAAATTGAGATCAGCAGCTTGCGAAAGAGGTACTGACCACTGACCGAAGGGAGGATGATTTTCGCAGTCAGCAGCACATACAGGAGTGGAAACCACAGGGGTGAAAGAGAGCATACAGAAAAGAGAGACATTTAAATAGGATAGAAGAAGCTGTGTGCTGAGAAGAAGGCCACATGTTTGGAATTAAAATAATCATCATAAAGGCAAACAACGGGGCTCTCCTGTTCAGTCCTTTTAATAAAAACCGAAATTTCATGAAGAAGAGGAAGAAGAGAAAAAGGAAACAAAACCTTTCAAAATAATGAAAGAACCACAGTGGTGAATCCCCATTAAAGCTACAAAGAACTTCTATTTACGATGAAGAAAAAATCATATTAATGTTCCTTAATATTCAAAAATACTGAACAAATTTGTTTGTTGAAAAACAAATCTGATGCGAATGGAGGCAGAACTCAATGGAAACTTGGGACCACTGCTTGCTGGGACAGAGGTGACCAGTGTGAGTGAGAGAATCGGAGGCCGGGATTCTAGGCTAGCTCCCCCAGCTCCCACCACACCAGGCTGGGCATCTCACCCCCAGATGCCTGTCGCCTCAACTGGATAATGAGGGGGCTTGAGAACAAGACCTTCTCCTCCTGGAGATTTCCAGCTGCGACTGCCTATTACGTAAATTGGGAGGAAGGTGAGACTGACTTACTGCCTCCAACACTCCCTAACAAGAGCATGAAGATCTTCTATTCCCCACCCTCTCAGCCCATCCTGGCAACCTCATCCCACCATCTCACCCGGCGAACAACTTTCCTGAAGCTTTGTCCAGACTCCAACAGCTGTGCAGAGCTGATTTCAAGTTCACCCAGCATTCTTGTGCGTCTTCTGTTTCCCAGGTGACACTCACTTGCTGCCTGCTGTGTTGCCACACACACTCACACACACCCCAGAATGCTGAGGCTTTGCAACCAAGAGCCCCTCCCAAGGCCCATGCAGGTCGCTGCTCCCTGAGGCCTGAGACCCTCTGAATGCTTCTTGCTCCAGCCAAGTGATTAAAAACCACTGTGTGTAATTTCCATCCCATGTAAAAGCCTTAAAATATATATATTTTTAATTTGGCTTTCCTGCGGGTCACAGAAGCCAAGCTGGGAAGAGCAAGCTGTGCTTTTATGAGGGAGACAGAGCCCGTGAACACACATATGGCAGCAGATGAAAGTGCAGCAGACACGGACAGCCCGCTCTTTCAAGGAGCCACGGCAGGCCCGTCTGAAGGGCCCACGAGGGCGCCACGACTGCTTCTCGGCCACTCGGAACACACACTCAGTGTAAACCTGAACTCTTCTTTTGAAGTGGGCGCAATTTGTCTATTGTCATGCTCTAGCCTTAAATTATGCTCTGGTATGGATCTGAAGAGGTGTTTCGTTCGTCCAGTGCAAATGCCCTTCCCACCAGTACAGGAAAGGCACCTTGTCGCATAGTAAGCTCTTCTCTCCGCAGCCTAGTGGCCTCAGGTGGTGTCTTTCGGCTAACACCAAATCCATACGTAAAGCCTTTGGTTTCACTGTGCAGGGGCTCACGGGCACACCCACCCAGCCACAGATCCCAAAGGCAGCTCTTTGGTTATCATTAGGACTCCTACAACTGCCATCCGCATTGATATAAGATGCACTTGGCTCCACCTCCAGCCTTCATCCATCCGTGTTATTCCAATCCCCAGTGAGACACTAACCCTGCCGACTTTTAATTCCAACACATCTCAGTTCCTACAAAGAGGCTTAAAGGGCCCAAATCTGCTGGGGAAAAAGGGAAAATTCCCAGCTGTATTTCATATAAATATTAAACGTCCAGCAGCGGCTCCAGGAGAACAAAAAAAGGAGCATCTGATGTTTTGCTAGGACCAATGATCTCAACAATAAGACAGTGAGGCGGTCACTATTATTCTCTCCAGCTGACCGTTGGGGAAACTGAAGCTTAGGGAAATCAATCAACATGACCAAGAAAGCCAGGCTGCAACCCACGCCTTAGGGCCCCAGGAGCCACCCATGCTCTTAGGCTCTTTGGTTTCTACCTGATAAAAACCTTTGAAACCTGTCCTGAGAAAGGGAAATTCAAATTGTAGTGGAATCTGGAGCTGGAAGGACCCTGGCAATCACCAGGTCAAATCATTCTCACACCATCTGAGCTTCACAGACCACACAGGAGAGGGACAGCAGCAAATCCACTATAATTATCAATATGCTTACGGACCCATATGATACATAGAAACAATCCATTCCCTGTCCAACACAGGCTTTTTTAAGGGACAAAGACAGAGAACCAAGTTCAAGTCCTGCATGAAATCCTGGCATCCTTTGCTTCCTAGGCCTCGTAGGTCCAGCCCTTAAGGATTCACACATGAATATGGCAGAGCAGAAAAACTGGGTGATGTGTCCAGTGACATATAGGTAGTTAATAGCTGTGCCAAATCTCTAAGAAGGTTTCCTGATTCTCGGTCAGTAAATAGAATAACCAAGTACCTTCCATTAGGACAGATGGTATTATGACAGAGAAAACACATTACTCTTCAACTTTATCACCAGGGCAATAAAGATAGGCAATAAATACTCTTTTATTGATACTTATTTTCCCTCTGTGAACTTTGACAGCCCAACCCACTGATCCTTTGGCTGGTCTAAAGAACAACGAACTACAGTGACAATACTTTGCATATTCTCCTACATCTTCCCACTTACTGAATTGCACTCCTCTGAAAAGAAGAAAAGCTGTTCAGACTAAAACTTCAGCAGTCGCAAACTGGGAGCCTGCAGGCTAGATCTGGCTAGCAGAAGCATTTGGTTTGGTCAGCAGGGTGTCTCGAACATTTTTAGATTCAACTACCACATCTTTCTCTTGTAACATGTTTCTCTGGGCAGGCAGCAGGTGCTGCGGGGCTGGCCCCTTTGATCAAGGGATATACTTCCAGCTTGCTGGAGTTCCCACCTGTGCTACCTGAATGTTAGGCTATCGGCTGGTCCCCGTGGGTATCTGGTTCACAGTCTCCACTTCACTGCATTAATATTAAGGCACTGAAATAACGTGACCACATTATTTCAAAGCCATCACTGATGATGGATATATGAATTCTGCATCAAAATGGGGCTCATTCTATCAAGAAGAAAGCAAATGCAGCAGGGTGAGGGGGAAATGAACTGGAGATTGGGGATGGTCTGGTCCTTCCTCCATCAGTAAAGTGCAGTATTACTTCGATCAAGTCACCTAACCCCAATGGATCATGGTTATTTCCTCATTTGTAGAATTGGAAAGTTGGAATGGCTACTTGAGATTATCCCCTCTCTAAAAAAATCCTGTGAGAGGTCTCTGACTCTGATCTTGTAAAAATACATGAATTTTCCCAGAGGAACATTAATAAAAGGGGATCATGAGAGATTTTAAGAGCCACATAGCCTAGAGTTTGATACGTGGTTCCATCATTTTCCATGAGATCTTAGGCAAATTATCTAAAATTCTGAGAGCTTCAGTTTCCTCCCATCCATTCATTTACTTAAAATGATTTATTGAGCATCAACTATGTACTAGGTAACTTCTAAATGCTGGGAACTCCACAGTGAACAAAATCAAGTGTCCACTCTCACAAAGCTTACGTTCACGTGTTAACGAGACAGAAAAAAACCAAAAATATTTATAGCCTATCAGGGGTGGGAAATGCTATACAAATAAATTAAGTAGGTTAACAGTGTGGGGGAGGGGAGGTTGGATTGTTAGAGATGGAAAGAGAAGACTACTCTGATGAGACACTTGAGCAGAGACCTGATGGAGTTGGGGGGTAGGGGAGGTTTAGCCATGTAGATATTTGGGGATAGACTGTTCCAGACAAAACACCCAGGGGTTACTAAAATTTAATGATGTGACAAGCAGAACTCTTGACGGAACAGTGATAAGCTTTCTTCTCCATCTCTTCCCTTCTAAAGGGGCACAGTCTTCAGGATCTGCTGTCTGTCTTTGTATCATCACCAAACATATGAAAGCAAAGCAGGCCAAGGGTGAGAAAGCCTCACTTCTAATTCCATGTTTAACCAATGACAATCTATGCCTATCAAATCCTATTTTTTGATAGCCAAGTAAGACAGCCAAATTGTTTCTCAACTGTGTTTTGAGAAAAATCCTTTCATAATAAAGTATATTCCCAAATACATACAGGTAGTGAATATTTATGATCTGCTCTCCTTGGAGGGCAGGTGGCAGAGTGTAGAGGTTAAGATCACAGTCTCCTTGTCAGAAAAGCCTGGCTCACATCCCAGCTCTCTGTTTGCTCCCTGACCTTGGTCAAATTAGCCTCCCTGAATCTCAATTTTTTTCACCTGTAGATTGGGGCCCAACATCAATACCTCCTTTCAGAGTTGGAGTGAGACTTAAATGTCCACAAAACACATGGAACTTTCTTGGCTTAAAGAACAGGGCTCAATAATGTGTATCTATTTCTAACCGAGCTTTTAGACTGTAAGTTATAGACATCAGTTCTGATTAAGTAGAAGAGAATTTTAATGAAAAACCCACCAGGAGGCTCCCAGAATGTCCAGCACCCAGGAATAATGTCCCCAAATCAGGCCATGGATCGGTTCAAGCACAGTGTGGAACAGTAGGTGATGCAGCTCACTGTGCCAATACCCACTGCACTAGACACTGTCCTAGTTTTCAGGGAAAGGAGAGCCCTGCACCCCAGCAAAGCTCAGGAGGAGTTCCCCAAATCAGAATGGATGCTCCCATATTGAGCAGCCAAAGGAATGCCAGGTGGTCAACCACACCACTATTACATTCTCACTGAACCCCTCTGGAGCACCCACTAGTTTGTTCACACCCCTTCCCTCACCAAGAAAGCCCCCAGCACTCCCCATACATCTCCATCCTGGAGGCTCACTGCTCTGGGAAGCCTTCCAACCTGACTTCAGTACCTGCTTCCTCTCTTCCCCAGCTAATTCTCTTACAAGGTACCTCATTATAAACTGATTTACACCTGGACTATAAATACTCATATACAGACACAAATCCTTTTGGGAATACACAGGGTAGAGATTAAAAACAAATGCACATGTGGTTATAAATAACACTAGCTGGTGCACTAGTCATTTCGGGTGTGTATATCTCAATGCACAAATGAGGTTATAACTCCTTGTTGACAGGGAACACCATCCTTTTCTCCTGTACCTGTTAGAGTCTATTTCCTGTTCTTTGCCATGCTGAATACCTCCTGCCTTAAATCTGAGATGAAGAATAGTTCTTATACTGAGGATCAAATATCTAATTTATACACAAATATTCCTTTGTTAAGAAAAATAGATTCAAGGGACACCTGAGTGGCTCAGTTGGTCAAGTGTCTGCCTTGGGCTCAGGTCATGATCCCAGGGTCCTGGGATCCAGTCCTGCATAGGGCTCCTTGCTCAACGGGGAGCCTGCTTTTCCCTCTGCCTGCCACTCCCCTTGTTTGTGCTTGCACATTCCCTCTCTCTCTGACAAATAAAATCTTGAAAAAAAGAAAGAAAAAGAAATATAGATTCAAGCTCCCATATAGAATGGAGAAATTAGTCAGTGTCAATAAATTTCACAAAATATTGAAACACAAAATGTAATAATCATTTTATAAAATCATTTTTACTCCTTATTTTCAGATCTTAAAAAACCACTATCTTCCCGCTCTGAAAAGTGGGGAATCCCACACTGCCCCAGTTTTACCAAGAAAAGAAACAGGTTTTGTTTTTTTTTTTTCTTCCCATGGAATAACATCCCCATCTTGTGGGCACTATTGTTTAATGTTTTCAAAAATCATGGTGACATCTTCAGAACTGTGACAATGCAATAGTTTACAGGGGTAAATAAAATGAAACTACAACCCCTATTTGGTCCATAAGCCAGATGTTCCCTATGTCTTTAATAAAGGCTTCCTGCACAGAGCACTTATAAATTTAAAATAACTGAGTCAGGCATCAACCAGGTCTACAGAAAAAGAAATATATATTTATATCCACAGATAGCTAAGGAGGAAGTCTTCCCATGAAAGGGTTCTCTTCTCCCAGTGAGTAACAAACTCATTCAGGAAACATTTACTGAGCTCCAGAGTGGCTTGCACAGTATGGGCTACTATCCTCAGGTTAAGGTCTGCCAAGCAGAAGGCAATATATATGTGAAGGGCAAAGAGAAAGTGACAAGAACCCCAGTGGTTCCCAGCAGGCTCCTGGCCAAAGACTGGAGGCTGTTAATGTCTGCCCGGGCTCCTAGCCAAAGGGAGGAAGGTCATCAGGAATCCTGAAATATGTGTGTGCAAAAGAATCGAAAAACAAAAAGGGAGAAGGGGGTGGAAAGACAATGGAAAACTAGAAAAGCAAGAGGAGGAAGCATCACTGGTATCCTTTCTTCCAGAGGAAAATGGACATGCACGTCTATCAAAAAGAAGTACAAACAGAGAATGAGGAAAGAGGGGAAGAGCGGTTCCCATCTCTCTCCTTCTGCTGGCTTTCAAATGCCCCCGCTGGGAATTTAAGCACGGCTGTAACCTGCAGACACCACACACATTTAAAGTCCCCTAGTCACTACCTACTATCCTTTTGGAATTATCATACAAGTTTACTTGGTATTATTATATTCATTTTTCCTCATTCAAGTAGTCCTTTTCTAGAGGTAGAGGGAATCATGTTTTTTAGGCCAAGACATGAAAGCAACCCACTGCTTTTCGCCATCATTTGAGAACAACCTTTTCTTTATTGAATAAATTCATCACTGCATGATAGAGCACGTGTGCAGTATCAACGTAGCGTCCTCAACCATTCATCCTCAAACCATCGGTTTATCCAAATATTCACCCAAAACTATGGAAAAACATTTTACAGAGTCAACAAGTTTCATCATTTCCAAATTATCTTCTAATGCTCTTTGTAAACCCTAAAAACAGTCAGTACAGGAGCAGTCTGGCTCATTCGGTCTCCAGACCCTTCAGTCTCCAGACCCTTTGGTCTGCCTTTCAGGAGCTGGGAGCTGGGACCTTGGGAGCTCTGCCCCAGCTTCATCCCCCACTCTGGACTCAACCTACTTCTCCCTTCAAAGACCCTACTCTGTCCAACAGCATTTGCCAAGCCCATCTGACTCAGGCACCTTTCCTTCCCAAGATGCCTTGTCTGCACATTCCCCATCCTGTCTCACACTCTCCCTACTTTCCCTGACATCCACCGTGAGTGTATGACACAATCTCAGATTCTCATGGGAGTCCTGTCCCAAGAGAGTCCAGCGCTACAGGGCCAAGTGCAGGCTTGAGTCCAACAACCCTATCACTTACTGCACAAACAGCCTTGGGCAAATTGTCTAACCTCTTGGAACATCCCTTTCCTTATTTGTAAAATTAAATACCGATACCTACATTGCCTGGCTTACGAAGATGTAAATAATACATGCAAAGGGCCAAATACTACACAATAGAGACCCAAGGGGCACCTGGGTGGTGCAGTCAGCTAAGCATCCGACTCTTGGTTTAGGCTCAGGTCATGATCTCAGGGTCCTGAGATGAAGCCCCACGTTGGGCTCTGCCCTTGAGATTCTGTCTCCCTCTCCCTCAGGCCCTCCCAGTCGTGCTTGCTCTCTCTCTATAAATTAAATAAATAAATCTTAAAAAAAAAAAAGATACATATTAAACCAAGGTCATGATTCAAAAAGGAAACACTGTGAGTGCTTCAAGTGCAAAGAAATAAAGCCATCGCAAGAGTGGCTGTGGTACAAGCTGTCGGTCCTTGGGGAGCAGGGTGTCTTTCTCTCGTCCGTGAACTTAGGGTGCCACCCACTGTGCTTCACATTTTTTTAATTTATTTATTTGACAAAGAGAGAGAGACAGAAGCAGGCTCCCCGCTGAGCAGGGAGCTGGATGCAGGGCTCGATCCCAGGACCCTGGATCAAGACCTGAGGCCTAAACCAAGAGTCGGATGCTTACAACTGAGCCACCCAGGCACCCCCACTGTGCTTCCCATTTAATGGCATTTTTTAAAAAAGCAACAGAATAAAAATGACTAAAATAATATGCACCAAAACATTAACATCACCATCTCCAGGCGCTGGTGTTACAGGCAATTTATGTATTTTTTTTAATTTGTGCTTTCCAATATTAACTCAGTTTTCTAGAGTGAGCAATATTACAAAAGCTATGCTCAGTATATTCAACATCTCACCTTAAGTTTGGAGCCCAAACCCCATTACACGTTGCAAACAGAAGTTATATCAACAATTGTTTCCATTTTCACTTGATTTTAAATCTATCGATCCTTTCAAACTTCATCTAATTTTTCTCCTCAAGCACTTACGCTTACATAAAACAGCTGGGCTGAAACAGTTGTTATTAAAGTCTCCTTAAATTTGACTCCAGGGGCGCCTGGGTGGCTCAGTCGGTTGAGTGTCTGTCTTCAGCTCAGGTCATGATCTAGGAGTCCTGGCATCCAGCCCTGTGTGGGGCTACTGCTCAGTGGGGAGCCTGTGTCTTCCTCTCCCTCTGCCCCCTCTCTACTTATGCTATTTTTCTCTCTCTCTCAAATAAATAAAATCTTTAAAAAAATTTGACTCCAAAATATCCCCTCAGAATTTCACTTGTGATCATAGTGAGCATTGGATATCAAGTTCAAACATTTTCTGGTTTAAAACCAAGCTAAAAGGAAAGAAAAAAAAAAAAAAGTCCATTGTCCCTCAGCAGATGAATGGGTAAAAAAGATGTGGTGTATATATACACAACAGAATACTACTCAGCCATAAAAAGTAATAAAATCTTGCCATTTGCAACAACACAGATGGATCTAGAGAGTATAATGCTAAGTGAAATAAGCCAGAGAAAAGACAAATGCCATGATTTCACTCATATGTGAGATTAAAGAAACAAAACAGAAAAAAGGGGGGGGACAAACCAAAAAACAGCCTCCTAACTCTAGAGAACAAGCTGATGGTTACCAGAGAGGAGAAGAGTGGGGGGGGGGATGGGTGAAATAAGCGATAGGGACGAAGGAGGGCACTTGCTGTGATGAGCACTGGGTGTTGTAGGGACGTGCTGAATCACTACATTGTACACCTGAACACTTGTGCACTGTTGGTGGGAATGCAAACTGGTGCTGCCACTATGAAATATTGTATGGAGGTGCCTCAAAAATTTAAAAATAGAACTACCCTAAAATCTAGTGATCTCACTATTGGGTATCTTCCCAAAGAAGAAGGAAACAGTAATCCCAAAGGCTATATGCACTGCTATGTTTATAGCAGCATTATCTCCAACAGCTGACCTACGGAAGCAGCCCAAGTGTCCACTGAGATATGGATGAATAAAGACGACGTGGTGGATATATATACAATGGAGTATTATTCAGCCATAAAAAAAATAAAATCTTGCCATTTGCAACAACATGGATAGCTCGACATAGTATAAATGCTAAGGAAAATAAGTCAGAGAAAGACAAATACCGTATGATTTCATTCATATCTGGAATTTAAGAAACAAATGAACAAAGGTGGGGGAGAGAGACAAACCAAGGAAAAAAACCAAAAACCAAAAACAAAAACCCAGATTCTTAACTATACAGAACAAACTGAGAGGAGGTGGGGTGTGGGGATGGGGTGATAGGGCTTAAGAGTACACTTATCTTGATAAGCACTGAGTAATACATGGAATTCCTGAATCACTATACTGTACACCTGAAAATAATATAACATTGTATGTTACCGACACTGGAATTAAAATTATAAATTAAAGGGGCACCTGAGTGGCTCAGTCAGTTAAGTGTCCAACTGTTGATTTCGGCTCAGGTCATGATTTCAGGGTCACGGGATAGAGCCCCACATCAAGCTCTGCGCTCAGTGCAGTCTGCTTGAGATTTTCCTTCTCCCTCTCACTCTGCCCCTCCCCCTGCTCACATTCTCCTTCTTAAATCTTTAAATAAATAAATTTTGAAGAAAAGGAAATGAACCTAAGAAATCCCACACTGCATTTTAAAGGAGGTCTCATTATTCTGACATTTATACTTTTTCTTATGGCAGGTACCTACAGTCACTTGTAGGTCTACTCTTTAAGGTATTCTTTAATATAGGAGTCAAGCTTACAAGCAGAAGATAGAGAAATTCTCCCATTTGAAACTGAAGTGGCAATAGTGGGCCTATTGAAATAGAAAGGAAGACTGCATATCATGGGTAACATTCTTCCTGCATTTCGGTAGAGGACCTTCACGATAATGATGAGTGATGGTACCCTGCCATAATGTAAAAAAGTAAACTTCCAGAAGAAGGGGATACACACTGGAGGGTAGCTAAATTATTTGAAAAATTTCTTACACCACCTACTTCATATCAAAAGGAGAATCATCCAGATGAAGCTAAAAAAAAAAAATGAGTGTAAAGTCCTAACTCCTATTTTTTAATGCCCTCCTCCCTCTGCTCCCCAGCTCCATGGGCTGCCAAACCAACACACTCTTCTCCCCCTCATCCCATCTGCCTACATCAGCAGGAAACACTCTCTCCCCAAGGACCCATCACGTGCTTCCCCTCCAGATAGATCTCAACCTCTTCAGGCCTTCCTGGATTCGCAAGGAGTGGCTGCTTTCCACTCAACTCCCATCCTGATGCTGTCAGTTTTCAACATCTCCCAGTACAGAAAACCCACCTCTTCAAATCATAACATTCACAGAGCCACAGGATTTTAGAGACGTCACAAGTTAGAAACCTTGAAACCTCTCTAGTTAAGTGGTTCTCAACCTTAACAGACTTGCTCTTAAGAGAATACATACTTTATCATCTCTGCCTTTACCGTACTAAAGTGAAATCCTGATCATTTATCTCTATATAATTTTAATAAGATACATGCGTATGTGCATATGCCCTTTTATCATAAATATTAAGGAAAAATAAAGAAAACATATATTTCAGTAAGTGGATGTCTGGATACCCAAAGATGTAAGGAAGTAGTCAATTGCTTCTATCTACTTATAACAAGTGAGTCTAGATTTGGGGAAAAAACAAGATCAGAAAAAATTCCTCTTAAAAAAATAGAAAATAAGAGATCAAAGGGATCAGTGGCACATGGAATTAAACACCTGAGTTAAGATAAGCAGATACGAGGGGCGCCTGGGTGGCTCAGTAGGTTAAGGATCTGAATCTTGATTTGGGCTCAGGTCATGATCTCAGGGTCGTGAGATCCAGCCCTGCCTGGGGCTCTGAGGTCAGTGGGGAGTCTGTTTGTCCCTCTCCCTCTGCTCCTCCCCCCTCTCACACACGCACTCTCTCTCTCTCAAATGCACCAATAAAATCTTACAAAAAAAAAAAAAAAAAGATAAGCAGAAATGAAACATTTCTACAGCACAGTCTTCAGGAATGCCAACTGGGTCATTCTAAAGGCATGAAGGCCACCCAACAATTCTGTTTGGCAGGACTGTCCTGAAACTGCAGGGTATCTAACACAACAGCAGCCCGCCCTGCGAACAATGAGATGGTATCAAGCAGCCCCACCAAAATGCCCTTTAGAGGGCAATACTGCCCTCACCGAGCAGTACAGACAGTTCAACTCTCTTCACCCTCATTTTGCCTCTGAGAACAGAGGCCCTGTGAGGTTAAGTGATTACACTCACAGGTTTTTCACAATGACACCCCTGGTTTCAGAAACAAGTCTCACAATCAACACACAAGTACTTCTTCCCCTCCCCTCTTTCTCCTGCTCCTGGCTCAGATTTTTCACCCTTGCACTCTGCAATCCTCAGCCGCAGAATTTAAACAACTGTGTCACTCAGCCCCCGCACCTCATGCATTCTCCCCCAAACTGGGTATGCTGACTTGTCCCCATTGCACAGCGCGTCTCATTCATGTGGTCACAGCCTGAGCGTTATTTTTTTTTTTTTTTAGATTTTTATTTATTTATTTGAGAGAGAGAGAGAGACAGCCAGAGAGAGAAACACAAGAGGGGAAGTGGGAGAGGAAGAAGCAGGCTCCCAGTGGAGGAGCCTGATATGGGCTCCATCCCATAACGCTGGGATCACACCCTGAGCTGAAGGCAGACGCTTAACGACTGAGCCACCCAGGCGCCCCAGCAGCTTGAGCCTTGTTAACTCAAATCACAAAGATCTCTAATCCCGTGTTCCCCATCTTGAAGCAGAGCCAACCTCCTGACAGTCTTTGGGACCTTCTAGTTCTCAGCCAGCTCAGTCCCTCTCCTCCCCCGCCTCCCTCTCAGCACCCAGGAGAACTCGTTCCACAAGGCTCCCTCTGCCCAGCCCAGCAGATGTGTCTTCAGTCTTACTTTAATGCCCCTCTGCTAGCTTTTTCCTTAGTCCTGCCTTCATAAAAATGGGAAGTATGTTAAAGTTCGCACCGAAGCAGACCCGTGATCCTTCATATTCACCAACTTCAATATACCTCTATTCAAAGTAGTACTTTCCTTCTGAGGGCTTGAAAATTTCTTTCAATGGCTATCCCAAATCTGCTGAGGTAATCCCTGATTTAATCCCCCTACAGAGTTAATGACTACCGCTTGTCTAATAACCAGGCAATAAGTTACGAGGATGCCCCCTGCCAATGTCTCTGTTCATGTGCTATGTCCAAGACAAATGCCCTCTTGCTGAAAAAGAAGTTTAAGATTTCCTTCAAAGTCTGGTTCCTGTTAATATCCTCAAGGAAGCTTTCAAGCTCTCAGCCCATATTGATCTCTGAATTCTCCAATTATTAATAATGACGGATTTGCAGAGATGAAAGACATCTTTAGATGACCTAGTCAAACCTTTTTATTTTTCAGATGTAGGAACCGGGATCCAGGGAGGTGAGGAAAACAGTCTCCGGTCATAGAACTGGCGGTTTTCAGACAGGCTGCAGCTCCATTCTCTGCCTTCCTGCCCACTTTTCTTTCAAATACTTCAATGAGTGACATTTGCATGCCTCCCCTGCCCCCCCCCAAATTTTTTTGTTTAAAAACATGATTTTGGATAAATTTAAGATAATTCTACTTTGCTTCGTATTGTCGTTCATTCAGTACTTAAAATAGAAAGGTTTTTATTTGTTACATATTTTCATACTACATGGAAATTGAATGCAAATATCCGGTTTCTATTTCCCTTCTTCATTTGTGTTTTATTTTTTTTTTTAAGTAAAAAACCACCTCCAGTTTGCTTTCAAGGATAATTCAGCCATGCCAAACAATCTACAATAGAGCAACCAAATGAATATCCCAAATGAAGCTTTTTTTTTTTAAGTTTTGGTTTCAAACCAAGTTTATTTTACATTTGTCTTTCCTCTTTATTTTATAGCTATATAGGAAGGATGAAGTACAGAAAATCACAATATTTAATCTGAAATCATTTCTTAAAATTCTGTATTGTGGCTTGTGTGCCTTAACCACCGTTAATTAGTCAGCAATAATTCACACACTTTCAGCTCAGGATGGCTGTGTCCTTGCAATTTCTCAGCCCTCAGTCATTTAGATGATAAATGCCTTGAACAACTAGATTGTTTCCACTCTTTTTGAAAACTTCTTTTCGCTATTTGCCTTTTTAAAATTAATGTGCCATCCGTGGATTTGTTTTAATGGTATCAGAAGAAAACCACTGCCAAAACCCAGAATAGCAACTCATTTCAGACGTGCAGGTAAATATTACTGTACTGAGTGCACTTCGTCAGCCTTAAAAATCTGACCTTTCGATCCTTTGGAAAACTTCTATCCTTCAAAGTTATTTTATGCTCTATTTTAAACACAATCAAAATGTGGAAAGGGAAAGTGATAGTCTCCCAAAACCACTCAACTGAATGACAAAATAGGAAAAGGCTTCAAAGATACTGGCTCAAATTGCATTTTCTTAATCTCCTGACCCAGAGTAATTCACACACACACATTCACTCCTCTCTTTGAAGGAGGTTTTTTATCACTGATCTGTTTTTAGCTTCTTCCCAACTCTGCTTCAAGCTTTTCCTTTCCCCATCATTAAGGAAATACACCTTATTGAAGCATTTTATAAACTGTCTAAAAATCTCAATTAGCTATTTTTATCCGCATGAGAAGTGTTCAGTGAAATTCTCATTACAACCATCTGATATCGAAGCAAACTAGTGTCAGATGCTAGCTAAGCACGTGATACTCATGAAAATCTGCAATACATGTCTATGACACAAAAGAGTGAGGCCATAAGCTGCCTGCCTAGCTCTATTATTAACCATGTAATCTCATGTCACTTACCTCTCTGGCCTACTTCCTTCCTTATAAATCAAGGGAGTAGTGAATGTGAACATAACATTTATTTAAGTTTCAAAACTCTATGGTTCTAGGAAATAACCCCCCCCAAAAAAATCAACATTTTTCTGTTACATGCCTAAATGAAGAAAATGTATTTTTCTTAAATACACAAGTGCGTGTGCACGCGTGCGCGCACACACACACACACACACGAACAGCCTCATGAGAGCTAAACTAGGACTCTCATTTATAACATCAGCACATCATCTCATATTAAATGTGGCCAGTTGAATCTAGAAATAATTCCTAAGTTTTATTTTCATAAGGTGCCACTTTTCCTTTTTTTTTTTTTTTAATATTGACAAAATTGCTAGTAAAAACACAAAAGAGCCAAGAGGGAGTAACAGTCACAACGATGCCGGTAGCTTTCCCTTCCTGAGCTCTCGCCATCAGCCCAGAACTCGGTTGGGTGTTTTTGCATTTCCTCCTCACAACCACCTCACTCTTCTGATTTGCCAGCTGAGGAACAGAGGGACAAAGTGGTGAAGAAACTCGACAGGTTCTACCCTAAGTAGGAGATCCAGACCTGGCAAGGCACCTTCAGCTCACTCAGGTGGCGAACCCCTTCACCTCACAGCCTCGAATGAAAGAGGCTGAGGGGCAATATGAAGGTCGGTTCAGTCAGACACTCACTGGCTACCTATCCCTAGAGCTCATTTCCCACATCCACAATGAGAGTGGATGTTGGAGCAGCTTTACCATTCCATGACCTAGCGCTGTAATCTGGAAAAATCCATGTAAGTATGTACCACAGACATCTAAAAAGACTGGCATTTCTCTCCAGAGCATCTCTTACAGCACAGCCACCTGCTGCTCTTTGCCTGACTTTGTATAAATGGATGTCTACCCCAGGAAGCAGCCTTGGTTCCCAGCCCTAAGAGATGGGAGACAGTATTTCAGAAGGAATGAGAAACAGAAACTTGTTTTTTCCACCTCTTGCTCCCCGTATGACACCTGTAATCAATCCCCCTCCCTATGTCCCAAGGACTACCTATACTGCCAATCAAACAGTTCTCAGTGCCAGTCCAACTCTCACTCCAAGTTCAACCAATTGCTACCCACATCACCCCATCCCACCCCACTCTGGTTGTGCTTGCCCACCACTGAAGAAGCAATCGGATTCCATCTAAGGACTGACCAGTAAGTGGCCAGAGATCACTTTTTGAGAGAGCGAGCGAGCAAGAGCAAGTGTGAGTGAGCTCATGAACAAGTAAGTGGGGGAGGGGAGAGGCAGAGGGAGAGAGAATCTTAAGCAGGCTCCACACGCAGCATGGAGCCCAATATAGGGATCGATCTCATAACCCTGAGATCATGACCTGAGCTGAAATCAAGAGTAGTCAAAGCTTAACCTACTGAGCCATCCTGGTGCCCCGCCAGAGACCATTTTAAATGGACGCTCTCATTTCTGCTACAAGTCTAAAACAGATCCACCCAAAAAACCCTGGTTGGCATCACTGAGGTCAGGCAGTTGATGTAGCATATCAAGTGTGAGGCTCTGATTCTCTGCTGGCTCCACTCCAGAGGGGGTTGTTGGATGGTGAGAAACGTGGAAGAGAATGGGGAGAGCAGACGAGGCCAAGCTTCCTCACATCTGACACAGCCGGTCGGCGCTCCTGTGGCAGACGGGAACGTAATACAGCTGTGGCAAGTGTCGTCAATGTTTTCTTACATATGAAAGTGGTAAGTACTGTTAGTTTTGCTCTCTGATCACCCATAGGGTTAAATGACCCTCCACCGCCATGAGCTGCAAACAGGCCAACAGGTTAAATACCCCCACTAGAACCTACATCGGGGGGCCATCCATTAGGTACTTACGGTACTCCTTGAATCTTCACAAGTGTGTGAAACCACCAAATGATCTCAAACAACCAGTGACTCTCAAAAAAAAAAAAAAATGGTGTGCATGCCATGAACCCACTCATCAGCCCTACAGGTAGCTTCTGAGCTCTCACACCCTGAGCACCTCCCAAGTCAGAGCTCATGCTAAAAACATTCCTTTACAATCTGTTACGAAGATGGAATAAAAACACTCTACTCATCTGTGGAGTTCAACATAAGCACTACACTTTGTGGAATTTCATATTAGATTGTTGTAGTCATACTTCTTTTTTAAGGATTTTATTTACTTCTTTAAGAGAGAAAGAGACAGAAGAAGCAGGGGCAAGGGCAGAGGGACAAGCAGACCCTCTGCTGAGTGGGGAGCCCAACATGGGGCTCGATCCCAGGACCCTGAGATCATGACCTGAGCTAACAGCAGACATTTAACCGACTGAGCCAGCCAGGTGCCCCTGTTGCACTAATACTTTTTTTTTTTTTTAAGATTTTATTTATTTATTTGACAGAGACAGCGAGAGAGGGAACACAAGCAAGGGGAGTGTGAGAGGGAGAAGCAGGCTTCCTGCTGAGCAGGGAGCCCGATGCAGGACTCCATCCCAGGATCCTGGGATCATGACCTGAGCTGAAGGCAGACACTTAATGGCTGAGCCACCTGGGTGCCCCGCACTAATACTCTTTAAAATGCTTGGAAAATAAGCAGCATGCAGCAGGTACTTCACTTAACAATGTTGATCAGGGATTCCAGGTTCTGTTCCTTCCATCACCAGCTGTGTATGAGTAACCTTGACCAGCCCTTGAACATTCATCCGTGATGGTAGGTTCTGTTCTTGGTTCCATTACCAGCTGGCTGTCGGTTACCTCCAACAGCCACTTTAGCTCTCCCAACCTCTGTCTGCTCATGTATAAAAGACTTAAGCCAAATGATATTTGAAGTCCTCAGAATTACAACATAAAAGTATTATCCCTGAAAATTATTTAAGAAAGTGATTTATCTGAAAACAGATGAAGAACTGCTTGTACATTTTTTAATTAAAAAGCGGGGTGAGGGTTCCTGGGTGGCTCAGTCCATTGAGCGTCTAACTCTTGAGTTCAGCTCAGGTCTTGATCTCAGGTCGTGAGTTTAGGCCCCGTGTTGGGCTCCACATTGAGCATGGAGCCTACTTAAAAAAAAAAAAAAAAAAAAAAAAAAAAAGGAAAACGGAATATTCAAGGGCAATAATACCATTGAATTTTTATATCTCTGTACCTAGATAAGTAAATGACTAGGCCAGATCTGAAACCGTAAATTAAGAGATTGTCAGGGTCCTAGTGCCAAAGGTCAAATTTAAATAGCTACTTTCGTTAGCTGATATATTCACCATCTTTTTTGGTTCATAAAAATCAAACTTATAATTATGAGTAGCTAGTTTTAGGTAGGTTGGTGAACTCTTACTTTCACTAAGCACAACAACTTAAAAATTCTGGCTCTAAAAGAAATAAGGCACTGTTTTAAAGCATTTACAGCCTACCTCTTCGTTCAATTAGATGTATGTGTGCTATTCATCAAACTCCTAGAGCCATCCTAAAATTGAATGTTGAATGCTTGGAGAATATTCATTGATAGACAAAAAAACAGCAACGGTGAAAACGCTGTTCAGAATCTTGTCACCAATAAGAGAGAAAGGTTCCCTGGCTCTTTCCCCGGACACACATTTCCCAAAATCTTGTCTCTTACCAATGCAATTTAAGAGTTGCTCTTCCTATGACGGTGTTTTCCTTGTCCTTGCAAAAACCTGTGCTCCCAAACCCCAAAACTCTATCAAAGCTAGGAGTAATTTTAATGTGTGAAGGGAAAAGGGAATACAAGAGAACAGTAACTTAAAAGTAAAACATAAAACTTTTGTATGAGGGGCGCTTGAGCGCCTCAGTAGTTAAGCATCTGCCTTTGGCTTGGGTCATGATCTCAGGTCCCTGGGATTGAGCCCCACATCAGGAACTCTGCTCAGCGGGGAGTCTGTTTCTCCCTCCGCCCCTCCCCCACAACTCATGCTTGCACGCTCTCTAAAATAAATAAAAACAAAACAAAAACTTGTATATGAGTACTGTCCATATTTTGTTTACCAATTATGCTTCACATTTCCACAAAGTGGAATTAAGCCTATGGATGTAAGAAAACGAAAAGGCAATTTGTGCTCACAAGAACACTAGGGTCCCCCTGGGGGAGGGACAGCATTCCCAAGGGTGGGGGAGGGCATATTCGAACTGTGCCCCACTGATTCATATAGGTGGGCCCTTTCCCATCTCTCCAAGCAATGTTTACACAAAGCACGAAATAAAATTCCACCTTACTTCTCTGGGCATGTATGTGAACCTAAATGTATCATTGGTTAAAAAGGTGCAGTTCTTCATTAATCTTTTTTCTAAATCCAGGGTGACACATTTGTGCTCAAGAAAAATTGTGTAGGTGAAGATGTTGCTCACACACATACAACGTGCTCAACAGATGCCCAGCAAAGTGCAGGAGTCACTGATTAAGCTCCTGCAACCTACAAATGTTTCTTGATCACCTGCTCTGCTCTGGTCCCTCTTCTAGGCACTGGGGATACAGCAGTGAACAGAACAGACAAAAATCCCTGTCCTTGTGTATCAAATACACTGTAGTTTAGAAAACAAAACAGCTAAAAAAGGGACCTAGGGAAACACTGGAAACTTTAATATGGATTGTGTCTTAGACCATAATTATCTTTGGTGTGACAGTAGTATAGTGCAATGGTTTCCAAACTTCTCTGCACATTGAAATGTGCTGGGAGCTTCAATCAATCAATCAATCAATCAATCCTGATGCTACCGACCTACCCAAGAATTGCGATTTAATTAGTCTGGAATATGGCTTGAGTTTTGGAATTTTAAACTTCTTTAAATCTCTAAATCTAGGTGTAAGATTTGTGTGTATTCATTGACCACTTTAAAATGTTTTTAAGGGCTTACATTTTTCACAAAAAAAGTTGGGGAAATGGAATCTCAATCATCTTGTTCACTAGATTGTCTTAGAGAGGATATTGTTCTGTGTACTAAATTCACCAATTCCCAAGCAGAAAACTACTTTCAGAGGCCAGGAACTGTTCCAGAATTCACCAAGTGAATTCTTCATTTGAGCTTACTACAATCATTTTACTATAAACTCCTTTTGTTTCAGTGCTTGTTGTAAATGTTTTTAAAAGTTTGAGTTCAAAACCATCCTGTCTTTGAAAGAACAGTGCCTCACTGACATTATTCTGAGTATCAACTGCCTCTGGAGAATGCTGCAGGCATAGAATACATTGGGATTTTATCTATACCAATCCTAAAAACACACTTCAAAGTACATTTTTAAATAAATCTTTACTACACATTTGATTTGTCCTAATTTGCCTCTTTCTCCTAAAGATGTAAAAAATGTTCCAATTAATATTACAGAATCAGTCCATTCTAGTGCCATCTGTCATCTGGACAGCTATTATTCATAAGGAAAACTGTAGTTATAATTCATTATTTATATCTTACCAACTTGATTTTTCCCCCTGGCAAGAACATAAAAAGGAATAGTGAGAAATAGAGCTGGAAAGGCAGATTGGAGCCCCGATTAAAGAGAGAGCCATACTGAAGCACGTACTCATTTGTGAAGTCCTTACTAAGAACCTACTATGCACCAAGCAATGTAGAGACCATTATGAACAAGCCAAACAGGATCCCAAATGTACAGTCATGTTGGGAATACAAATAAGCATACATGACCCAATTAGAGTGTTGCTTCTGAAAAGTTAATATGATGATCAGAATTAAACTAGACTAGGCTTGCATTTAAAGAGTACAATGTACACAATAAAAGGAGATTCTTTCTGAAAACTAAATTTAATGGTATAGTCCTCCTGACCCAGTTGCTTTCCATTTCACTTTTCTCCTCCCCACTGTATTAGTTCCACATGGCTGCAAATTACTATAGACCGGGTGGCTTAAAATTTATTCTCTCATAATTCTAGAAGGTAGACATTCAAACTCAGGATCATCGGCACCAAGGTGACAATGAAGCTATACTCCCTCCAGACCCACTCCTTGCCTCTTCCAGAGTCTGTTGGTAGCAGCATTCCCTGGCTCTTGGCTCACACGTGGCATGACTTCAATTTCGGCCTGCATTTTCACATGCCTTCTGGGTGTGTCTGTGAAGTCTCCCTCTGTCTTTTCTAAGAATGATGGTGATTGCATTTGGCGCCCAACTGGATAATCCAGGGTATTCTTCCATCTCAAAATCCTTAAATTAATTGCATCTGCAAAGATCCTTTTTCCAAATAAGGTGACATTCACAGATTCTGAGAATTAGGACCTTAAATCTTTAGCAGCCATTATCAGATTACCATACCCACATAGAAAGACAAAGAGAGAAGAAGGACAACGGGGAGAAAAGCCTGCTTGCCTAAACCAGAGCATTTACCGTGTTCTGCTCCAAATACATCTGAAGAGTTCACCTGCTTCAATTTGGTCCCGAAATGCAAGGCTGTTTGCTCCTCCGCTACATCCATGTATTTATGGTGAGAATTTAGTTAAGTGAGATGGGAAAGGACTGTACAAACTAAAAGTAATATTTACTATTTTTCTCTCTTCTGCCTCCTTAGTCATAACCTCAAATATCTTTGCAAAACAGCCCCTGTAAGTTTCACTTACTCATTTCAGGACTCTGGCTTGTTTCTTTGCTGTATTAAGTATGGGGAGAAAGAGCCCAAAAATGTTCAGCAAGGTAGCCCAACACAGGGCCAGTTCTTTGGAGTCTTTAGGACCATAGTTCTGGTGGAACTTGGCAGCCAGAACTTTTCCAGTCTCTAGAATAAGAAAAGTGACATGGGCATTCATGCTGGGACATTCTAGTTACAGTCACTTTCCTATAACTACAGAAGTCTTGGCTACAAATGCTTAAGAAGTCTAAGGTCAGGGGTGCCTGGCTGGCTCAGTCGGTAAAGCATGGGACTCTTGATCTCAGGGTCGTGAGTTCGAACCCCATGCTGGGAGTAGCGATTACTTTAAAAAGAAAAAAAAAAGTCTAAGGCCGAAATCATACAGACAAGAAGAGTGATAGAGAGAAACCTCCAAATTTCCAGTCCAAAAAAAAAAAAAAAAAAATTTCTAGTCAAATCAGTGAGGAGCCTTCATGCCTTTTGTACTTTAGCAATTACAATACTGGAGGCTAGGCCAAATCTTTGCTTTCTTGACCAAACCATTTGACTAGAAAAATAAAGAGACCATCTTAATCCTGCCCTGCCTCATTATCTGGTCACTTAGATCTGGAAAAATCCTGCTATTCTAGAATCCACTAAGCCTGTGATCCTTAGCTAAAATTCTTACAAGTATTTAATATTGTTAATACATAAGGTTGAACCCTAAAAATGAAAACATTCTGATCTAAAATATTTAACATGAATCAATAATGGCCTGTATACAAGCTCCGCCCACTTTCTTCCCACTCCAGACCCGCACCAGTATATAAATTCAATACTTAGCCTCTCAAACTGGAATAAAGATACCACCTCATATGCTATGACACCATTACAAATACATTTCCATTTTATTTAAGCTATTAACATTTTGTGCTTTCATAAACAGAATAAATAAAACATTTCATTGTTGCATTGGCTTAAAACACAGCAACAAGAAAGCAAATGCAAACTGAATAATACACTAAAATACACATATTACTCAAGGGTTATCTCATGTAGGGCAAGCACTATGGGACAGTACAAACACATAAAAAAATCTGAATTTCACCTTCTTGTTTTCTAAGAGTATGGTGAACAATCTCGTGGGTTACATAACCTATACATGATCATGGATTACCATTTATCGGCTTGCCTCAGATAGCAGATGTGACAGGCAGCTACCTAACATGTATCGTGTCTCCTCCACTATCTCACCATGCAGGAGCCCTCCGCTGCAGTGAAAAACCGACATTCTCTCATAGAACTCACTGTAACTTCATAAATTTAAAAACGCAACAATTGTGCCAGTTCAACACACTGTAATTACAGAACCACAGAATTTTTAAAAGGCAGGGTCACTGGAGATCATATGAAAGCAGACATGGCATCAATCCATATCACACTTTCTGGACAAACCTCTTTCTGTCCCTCCCCTTTCATCCCCAGTTTTTGGTTGAAACAAGGCAAGGACAATATTGGTGTCAGTGTGAAGGAATGCCAGGGCCACCAATGGCCAGGGCCACTAATGAGAGAACCCCAGCTTTGGAATATAAAACAACGTATGCAGTTTGTCTTTGCCAAGCCGGAATACGGCTATGACCACTGAAGCACACTTGTCTCATTTCCATGTGGCCTTGGGCTACTTCCTTCTCTGGCCCAGTCCCCAAAGCAACAGATGAGGTCTTAGAACGAAACAGCAGCACAAAAGGAGTCAAACCAGATCTGCCACCAACACAGGGTACAAATGAAATCTCCTGGACAATTGGGTATCATTATCTGTGGATAGCTGTGGAAACATGAATTGCTGACATTGGGGTAAGAGAGTCACATTCTTTCATATTTGGGTAACACATTAAGCTGACACCCTAGGGATACAAAGAAAGGTGATTAGGCCCCCAAACACAGTCATATAACCAGCAATCATGCATTGATTGTACAGAGCATGGCACCCATTAACAAGATGTAGAGATTCGGGGATAAAGAAAACACCATGTCCAATGCTTTCATGGTTAATATTCTAGACAGCTACAAGAAATGTATACATTTGCTGAGAAGAAACAAGGGACTACACAATAAAACACAAAAGAAAATGTGTGTTCTTGAAAAACTCACTCACATAAAGCATTTTATCAAAGAAAAACATACTCATAACAACACATTTTTATCAAAGGACATAGCTTGATAATATTACTATCTCCAATTGGCTGTTCTATTTCTCTCTCTCCTGCCTCTGCGTTTGCTTTCTTATTTTCCCTTACTCCTATGGTTTAAAGTCGTTATTCCCAGACTTAATACTCTAGAAAAAAAAAAATTACTTCGGGGTGGAGGGAATCAATACAGAGTTGCAAACATCTTATTTGTCAAAGAACAGCATTTTTTAAAATGAAAAACTAGGTATCTATTTGCACTAGCTTCATTTCAGCAAAGACACTTGATCACATAAAAGAATGTGATCGCATTTAATTAAGTACAAGCCACCAATATCAGAACCTTTCATAACTGATTAGTAGCGTGAATTATAGGGGCGCCTGGGTGGGACAGTTGGTTAAGCATCTTGGTTTCAGCTCAGGTCGTGATCTCAGGGTCATGGGGTCAAGCCCCGCATGGGATTCTGCTCTCAGCACAGAGTCTGCTTAGGACTCTCTCTCCCTCAGCCCCTCCCCTCCCCTCAAATAAACAAACACGTAAATCTTTAAATAATAATAAAAAATGAAAAGAATTATAAATTATAGAGCAAGAAAGGTACCAAATAATAAACTGGAGAAGAGAAAAACTCCAAGGGATCAAAGATGCAATGAAGAACAGAGTCTGGAGATGGCAAAGACTCTCCCCACTCCCCAATTTTCACTAGGGCGAGCCCAGTTTACCTTTAACAATGTGATACAAAGAATCAAGGTGTATCTCTGTCTGCATGGAGTGGCTGAGGAGGAGGAGGACACCATCAAGAATCTTAAAAATGATGCTGGGAGAACTGGAAAGTAATACAGAGGTGTTACCGTGGGAGGGGTTTTGCTCACAATACAATGCTGAGAAAACACTGGTGAGAAAATGACTTCTTAAAGTGTAGTTTGAAAAGTGCAGAAGCTAGAGGCCAAGAAACAGGCACTAACAGCATGAGATGGCTGAAGTAGAGATTAGGGTTAGAGCAGCTGAAAAATGAAGGGCAGAACTGAGAAACTGGCGGGGGCGGGAGTGGGGGAGGAATAACAAAGCTCAGTAAGGGGTTCCTTCAGCAGGCCTGGGGAGAGAGATGTCAGTGATGACTCAGATGTCATGAGTGCAGAAAAGGCAGGCCAGCAACAGGACTGCCAGTGGCACAGAGGAAGTAAGAGAGGAAATGATGCATAGGATAGCTAAGAGCCACTATAAATAGCTACATGTCTGTGATCTCTCCAGCAAGAAGACATGTGTGAAACAGTCTGCATTCTACCCCTTGGTTGAAATTTAACTGGGAGAATAACAATGTATTAATTGACACAAACTGTTGCTTTCCACAAACTGTTGCTTTAGCATAGATGTCTAGGAATGTGCCTGGAGGAAAAAAAACAAAAAAACAAGAAAACACCGAGGGAAAGTTAAGTTCAATAGTGCCTAGCCCTGGAGCAGTGGTATAAGGGGCCCTTAATTTCCTTCTTTGCACTTTTATTTTTCCAAATTTTCTCTAATAGGAATGCTATTTTGTTGGTAGAATTTGTGGAATTTCATAACTAAATATGATAGAATGCTGTGTGTTCATTTCTAAGTTTCATGGGCCCACATACACACACACACAACGGGTCCACCTACTTTAGGTATCATAGAACTTTTAGCACACTGGGAGCACTTCGAAAGAGCACGAACACATCCACAGACATTAATGTGGATCGTCACAGTCTGCCATCTGCCGATTTTCACATACACCACATATATCAGAAATGTGCAGATGGACTATACTTCGAACACGTGAATCACGAAAGCCAAGAAATTTCAGCCCACTACGTTACATTATTTAACCTAAAGCCTGACACTGCCAAAAAATTTTCCATCGAGGTCTGTAAAAAATCCTTCTAGAATTACAGAAGATCTCAGCACTTAAGATTTCCTAGTACTAAATAAGGCACCTCATGGTAATAAAGAATGGATACTTCCAAAGTAAATTGGGCAAATCCAGTATGCAGGGTCACTAAAACAGACAATGGTGATCACTCCTCCCTCAAACTCCGCCTGTGGACTGTGGCCATGCAGCAATCATTAAGACAACAGACTCTGGTTAGACTGCCAGGGTTCTGAGCCCACCTCTACAACTTTCCTAGTGTGTTGTCTTGAGCAAGTTTCTTAACCTCTGTGCTTCGGTTTCCCCAACTGTAAACAGAGACAATGATGATACCTAACCTTCATGATATTGTGAAATTTACGGAAGTCAATATTCATATACAAGACACTGTGATGCACACAGTGTAGTACTAGGGAACTACGGGACACTGCATAGAGAGGTTAACTAGTACTATTTTCATCCTAAAGTGAGATGTTGAAAAAGTCTCAGCCTTCTCAGAAGTTATACTCAGATGCAACCAAAGACTGTGCAAATCATGTTCATAATCATTTGATACAGTTTTGCCATATTCAAAAATACAAAGTTGCTTTTTTTTCTTCCCACTTCCTCTTATTTTCCCTCCTGACCTATATGCAGAGATGAACACAGCTGATACTGGTGTTCTGCAAAAATAATGGCATCCCAAGAGTAGGAGGCCTAGATGATTTTTTCCCCCAACTGTATCATGCTCCTCCCTGCTCAAACCCTCCCCTAAGACACCAAGGAAAATTCTTTACTCAAAAACCCAGTGTGTTGACAAGTTCTAAAATCAAAAGCAAGTTGACTCACTGTAAACACAAAACGTCTGTACTAAAGGAAAATTAAATAAATATATATTTTACAAAAGGCTCTAATAACTAGATCTCCTGCCGTGCAACCCGGTCTCTAGGAACTCCAACTCTGATTATTTCCTCAAGACACCTCTCTGAATAAAAAATCTTTTCCCAGCAGGGCCATCCATTTGTGTACTGAGTGCCAGCACAAAGTGAAATACAAACTTCTTTGAGAGCCAACCCTCCACCCCCTGACCCCACAGCGGTAGGTTGCTGTCTTCCTCAGCCATGCTGTCATTGGCTCCTGCCCTCTGAAGCTGGGCTGCTCATCTCCTAGTGAGTTTGTCTTTTCCCAGCCACTCACACAAGCTCTATGAGAATTTTACTTTTTATTATTAGGGAGCCCCAGAAAGCCCACCCCACCCCCCAGTCTGGGCAATGACAGTACCTTCTAGCCTAGCACACCACCAGTAAGAAGTCGAACCAAAGTTTCCCCGTTGGGTAAGCTGACAAATGCCAGAGGCGTACCCAGAATTGCCTTGTCTCCTCACAGGGAACTTCTTCCAAGCTCAGCCTTTTCCCTGGGATACTAAGAAAGCCAACCACCTGGATATACCAGCAAAAACTGGGCTGAGAACTTTCAGAATCCTCAGATTTTTCGGCCTGGAAGTATTTGTACAATCTTCTGTCTTTCTCCAGGTTCACATTTCTTTCAGAAGTCATGGGAGTTGCCTTGTCAACTCTCACTGAATTATCTCCCTTAAAAAAATAAAATAAAATAAAATAGGGGCACCTGGGTGGCTCAGTCGTTAGTCAAGCTTCTGCCTTCAGCTGAGGGCATGATCCTGGAGTTCTGGGATCAAGCTCCGCATCAGGCTCCTCCACAGGAAGCCTGCTTCTTCCTCTCCCACTCCCCCTGCTTGTGTTCCCTCTCTCACTGGCTGTCTCTCTCTGTCAAATAAATAAATAAAATCTTTAAAAATAATAATAAAATAAAAATAAACCTTTTTTTAAAAGATTTTACTTGAAAGAGAGAACACTCACGAGAGAGAGAGCGCGAGTGCACACACACAAGTGGTGGGGTGGGGGGAGGACGGAGGGGCAGAAGGGGAGGGAGGAACAGACTCCCTGTTGAGCAGGGAGCCTAATGTGAGGATCCCGGGGTCCTGGGATCATGACCTGAGCCAAAGGCAGACACTTAACTAAGTCCCCCAGATGCCCCAAAAAACCTTTCTTTATAAGCACACGGTTTCATCACTTCAAGATGTCGACTGGCTGCAAGTGCTAAGGAAGGATCATGCTCACTTGCTTGCTTCTATATACCAAACCCTCGGGACTTGCAACTCTAGTTCACGGGTCTCAGAGAAATTGTAAACTATCACATTTTCCCACCTTCCATATTACTGCGAATGGTAGAAACTATAAATGTTAACTCTGGACACTCAAGGGTCTGAGGGTTTACTGACAGAGCCTGTGGCTAAAACCTCACTGCCAGAGTGTTAAGAAGGTGTTTCCTGCCTGTCTGGTGCTGACAAGCCATAATCTCTTTCCTCGAGCATCAAGTAGTATTCCTCAGGACACCCCAAGCACAGGCTCAAAGCCCACCAAAGTAGGCTGGCCTGAGAAAACTTCCTTCATTCTCTTTTCTAAGCACGGGGAGGAGGTAGACAAGCATCCTTGTCTAGGAAGGCAGACTCCACTACAGGAAATGAATTTACAGGCAGCTACGAAAAGCCCCCCTTCCTTCTAACCTACATCTTCACCTGCGCTGACCACTTCCCTATCTCCTCATCACGTGTTGTGTAGCTCTGGATAAACCGTGAGCTGCAATAATACTAGGACAGATGGAGGAGACTCTCTCAGATAGCCTAACAAGTTCAGCAGGGACCAAACATGTTTCTTTTGTTGCATGCAGTTTATGTGCTTTACCTAATTTAATCTTCATACCACCACTGAGGGATCAAGGTCAGCAACTTGTCCTAGGCCACATAACTAGAAAATGATGGATTCAAGATATGAAACCATGTTGTCTCTCAATCCAGATCTCCCGCTTTTCACCACAGTGCCATTACATTATACCTGTCTCAGTTCAGTGGATCCAAGGAGCCATGACGGAGCAGGTGGGTATTCTGAAAAGTAGGAAGGTCACATGCTAACACTGATGGAAAGAAATCCCAATTCCTCAGTCAAGATTGAGCTCTAAGGCTTGCCACAAATTGGCTTCAACCTCCCCTTCCAGCCTTCCCTTCCACCTCTCTCTAGCATCCTGTTCTCTAGCCAAATTATAATCCTCATAGAATTAACCTCATACTGTCCAGTATGAATATTGGGGAGAAAAACCTTCCTCTACCCTACGGTCTTTCTAGCTGGACTTAGAATCAAATTGACAGGAGACAGATTAACAGGAGAAAATCAAATTCAATAGGCATATGTACAGGGAATCCACACAGGCCTCAAAGTCTGAAGACAAAGAGGCAACAGGAAGCTTATAGGAGCTGAGGAGAGGAGCAGGGGACTGAGGACACAAAGGGAGAAAGCTCATTAGCAGGAAGGTGAAAGGAAAAACAAGGATGTCCTATTATGCAGATGAGTTCCTTAGGTAAAAGGGAGTCTGTTTACAGCTCTGTGCCTGGTACAGACACTTCTTCCCCATGTAAGATGCTTTTCCAGCCTCTGCAGGGTTGGATTTACTTTTAACTCAAAGTCATCTTTATGCCAAAGTGTCCCATCTTGGGGCTACCTGCCCTTGGCCCCCACATGAACCTCCCTCAACTCAGAACGCTCTTCCCCCTCAGACCGAATCCTACCTAAACCACTCTAACAAGATGAAACTTAAAACTTGCTCTGATCCTCTTAGTTGAATGTAAGATGTCCTTCCTCAGAAAATACCCATAACAGGATTGGTTTTTGTTTTACCTCTATTATAGTGATCGTAACTTCCTGTACTGTATCCTAGATCTGTGATACGGCAGGCTACCGTGGGGTGTTACACACAACTAATGAATCATTGACCACCACATCAAAACGAATCATCTACTAGACAGTGGTTGACTGAACATAAAAAAAAAAAGGCAATAAATTCTGAGAGAAGGAAAGGAAAGGAAAGGAAAGGAAAGGAAAGGAAAGGAAAGGAAAGGAAAGGAAAGGAAAGGGAAAGGAAGAAAGAAAGAAAGAAAAAAAGAAAGAAATTTGAAAACTCCTTACGGGGTTTTCATCTGAAGAACAGTGTGTATGTAGCATAAGACAGAACACGGAGCACCTGTTCCACAAACCTCAAGGAGTTAGGACAGCACCGTTCGTTTGTTTGCTTGTTTTTAAAGATGTGCCCTCCTGCACAACGGCTGCACTGGGTAATGAAAACAAATGTAGCCACGACCGGGGGTGAGGAGTCCACCTTTGGGAGAATCAGTAGACGGATTCTAAGTGCACTGCATGTCAGTATTGTCCAATATAAAAAAATAAATAAATAAATCTCTCTTTTCCTTCTACCTCCTTGAGGATCTCCGTGTCACAAGACCAAAAAGAGGTAGATTCTAAGTACTTCAACATCCAAAAATGCATGCCTTGTTCTTCTTCTTTGTCTGGAATTTACTGAACAAGCAGAATTCAAGGGGCAAATGCTAAGTTTCCCACTGCTGACCACTTCACCGGCCTCTGAGGCCTCTTCAGCAGCTTGGGGACGAACTCATCCATCTCTAGCCTGAGAGACAAGAAGAAATCTGACAACTACAAGGCAAGGATTCTCCTCTCCAATAAAGACGGGAGCTGCCCCGAGGAAGCAGAAATGGGCAGATAATGTTTTTGCATTTGAAAAACGTCACCGGACTCACAGGACTTGGAGGAAAAAATGCAGGAAGAACAGTCCACGTGCACATTATTTTGCAGGAGATGGCCTTTTGGCAGAGTTTCAGAAATCACTGCAAGTGTGAAGGCAAAGCACATACATAAGACACATCTCTCTGGTCCTCTCTTTCATCCCCCTGAAAAATCACTCATTTTTTCCATTTGCTTCTCCTGGGGACTTGAGAAAACAGAATCCCTGGAACAATAATTCTTGTCATACCTCCCTCACCCCCTGGCATCCCAACCTTCAAATCTCCATTCTGAACTCTGTAACGAGCAGAGGTTTGACTATGTAAGTCAACTTGTCATTTAAGTTTAAAAGGGGACTAGTTAATTTCTGTTTTTAAAATGATTGCATAAATCGGGGCACCTGTCTGGCTCGGTCGGTAGAGCATGGGACTCTTCAGCTCGGGGTCCTGAGTTCAAGCTCCACATTGGGCCTAGGGCTTACTTCAAACAAACCAACCAACCTAAATTTAAATTATGAATGTAATGCTAATAACCAGAAAACATGATTGCTTTGGCTAAACAGTCCATTTGTAACATTTTATCCATCATGAAATCAATACAAATTTCCTGCCCATGTAAATCCACATGTACGTGTGTATACAAATTGATTTGCACGGCAATTATAAGTGAAAATGAACCAAATGACTTATTTATAAAGTACAAATATTATCCTCACCTATGTGCAGTGTCTAAAGTGGCACAATGCCATTAAAATGAATAAAATCACTGAACTTATGCTTATCAGATATATTCCTACAAAGGGTGATACATAATATAGAAAAGTCTTAAATATCCGACGTGGCTTATTACCTTAGTCTCATGTTATCTACCCCTACATACAACATATAAATTCCCCAAATAGAAAATGATTTATGTTTCAAATACAATAAAACATGACAAATCAGATAGTAAAGAAACAGCTGATTATTTACATTTTTCTCAAGTATAATTTTAGAATCTGTAGATAAGGTTCATTTTCAAACAAATAATTAATACTGTCCTCGCTTACTGTTTATCTGAGATGTAATGCAAATAAAATATTAAATAGGGTAAATTCACTTTGAAAATACTGATGCATGGGGAAGAGGATACATGTCTACAGCTCTGAATGAGGTACATTTGTAGCATTTACTATTCCTCTCAAAAAGAAGGAAAACATTTCCTACTATGATTTCATACATGTCACAATTTAGATGATTCATTAGGGATCAAATCAATCTTATATGCTTTCACAACATTTGGAAGTTTTCTTAAAATCTCCGAAACCACAAATTCACGTCAGTGCTGTCATCATTTATTCAATATCAACTACTTTTGAGTTATGGAAAAAAGATGCCAGTGGTATGCAAAAAAAGCACAGTGTAACAATCGCTTTGTACTTTCATCATCTGTATATTGGCCTCTGTTTAAGCTGTTCTCTGATGAGTAATGTAAGGCATGTTCTATTACTGCACAAAATCCTCACAGTTTAACAGGCTGTTCAATCATGACTTTAGTTCAATAAGAAAAAATGAGGTGAGGGAAGAAGCAGGGAGTATGTGAGCGGGAGGCGAAGCAGGGAATGACCCAGGAAGGGTCACCTGCAACACAAGTAACACCAACACTTTCCCTACCCCAGTTGATAAAGGACTGCCCAGACTTTGGCCCCAGCCCTTATCAGCTGAAGCCCTAGGAACCCTGGGGACTCCACTTAAAGAGCCAGCGGATAGCGATGGGGGCAGGGAGATCTTGAATGAGCCAGACCCTTTGCTTCAGCCATCACCGTGAGATGACCTCCCTCCATCTTACAATGAATTCTGTGAACTTCCACATTTTGCTCAGTAAGCTAGCTTTTCCTAATGAAATTCACCCTTTCAGTAATTCCTTCAAGATGCTTGGGTTATTGGGATATCAGGTGGAAATGTGAAGACTGGCTTTCTCCAAGCCTTCAAACTCACTGGTCAAGGGTTCCCAGAACAAAACCTAATAAGAGACATTTTTCATTTCAGTGCCATCAATTAAAAATAAAAGAAGGTACACCCAAACAGGTGTCTCCCTAGCCTCATACCCAGGAAGCGTAGTTGAGGGGATGTGAGCTACCCCCTCACAAGAGAAGGAAACAAATGGTCTCTGGCAAATAGCTCATCCATGTAATCTCCCCCCTCCCATAGTCTGTTTTCAGGTCCCCAAAAGGCTGCCAAGCGGCTACATACGTGCCTCCCTGTAGCCAAGAGCTCTGGTAACTTCTATGCGCACCAGCCTGACGTTCCCACTACTGGTCAGCCCACAGTGGCCTTCCTGGGTCCTTGGCTGCTCCTGCAGCCTACCTCCATTGCCTTGAGGGCCCCAGATATAGCCTCAGTGCTGACGCTACCTGACACTCTGTAAGGTGACAGGAGCCACTGTCCCTCACTTCCATGACTGCTCTCCTCTTCCAGGCTCTGCCTACTTTTTTGTTTTTGACCCTGAAGCCTGGGGCCCACCCTTCTTCCCTAGACTGAGACCAGCCCACTGGCCTCACAGGAGGGCTGGGCTGCCTAGGCCTTTTTGTCAATTTTGTTTTTATACCATGAAATGTTTCACTCTTTAAGAAATGCATGCCTTCTTACTTCCTTCTCCCAGGGAGGCAAGTTCTCCAGGGGGCTAAGCTTGCCTCAGTAGGCCCCCTTCTCAAGACTACTCCAGCATGCTTAGGCTCCTCTGCAACACACAATTCACATCTTCCCTCCC
Source organism: Ailuropoda melanoleuca (assembly GCF_002007445.2). Lineage (NCBI taxonomy): Eukaryota > Metazoa > Chordata > Mammalia > Carnivora > Ursidae > Ailuropoda > Ailuropoda melanoleuca. The sequence continues at coordinate 76,647,412 of NC_048227.1, forward strand.
CCTCTGTCCTTCCTGCACTCGATCTATACACGGGGCAGTTAGGTAAGACCGTTCCCTGCAAACCATTTGCCTGGGTGCAGAAAACAGATATGATGTGAAAGAGCTTAAAAAGGCACAGAACGCCAGTAGACAAATAGGAAAGCAGGCAGACATCCCCCAAAGAACTCTCCCTGGTAAAGTGACACAAGAATGGCATCCTAGGAAAGCGAGAGCACTTTGAGTGGACACAGAATTCTGTTTTTGCTAAGATTAGCAATTTGTGGCAGCGGGACATTTACGGGAACATGTCATGCAGGGACACCTTGGCCTGGAAATCAGCTATTTATAAAACAGGTCTAGGTTTAGGACCAAGAATAAGGCAGTCCCAAACCTTCAGCTTTCTGACAAGTTTCAAATGACTTTGCCTACAAATGAGAAGCTCAGGAGAGGGCTGTGGGGAGGTGATCATTTGGTTAATAGTTATAAACTAAGAGAAACTATTTGCTATGAAAAACATCCATAGTTAAAAGATAGTTACAAGTACATGCTTCCCCAGCCAGCCAGCCCTCACTCACCACCTTCTTAAGTATTCGATTACCAAAGAGTAATCGAATCAAAAGTGCTTTTGAAACACCAAATAGGACATTTCATTTTGTACCATCTGAGTCTGTGGTGGGTCAAGGCTTTAACGTCCTTGCAGCCCCCTGAAGTATTTGAATGTCTTGAATTGTTTCTTAGCAACTGTGAGAATTCCACACTTTCACCGCTCAAGGGAATGCTCATTTGGATTTCAGTGGAAATTTCTCATGCAACAGAAAGGGCACTAAGACCATCCAGATGGTTGGGGAAGGCCTACAGACAGCATGGACTCACAGCTGTCTTACTGTCCTATTTCCAAGGCTATTTCCCTCTCCTTCTGTGGGCGTTCTCTTGCTGTCTCTCAAATAAATAAATAAATAGTCTTTAAAAAAAAAAAATACAACCACCTAATGGCAAAGACAGTGGTGGTGGTGGTAGTAGTGATGTTTTAAAGGCGTATCTTGTTACTGTGTCATGCTGCTTCCGGAAGCTTCTCAATGCATTTGAAGACAGTTTCAAGTTCATAAACGCCTGCTGATGGAGAGAGAAAAGAACTGCCCCTCCCCCACCCAGGGCTTTCTCCTCTATCCTATTTACAGGAACTTTCCCTTCCCCATGAGCCCCTACCACATCCCTGGCATGCCCAGACTTCTGCTTGGAAAGACCCAGATCAAGGCCTGCCACGGAAGACATCCTTCCCGAGAACAGAGGCCTCACAGTCCTTCAGACACACGTGCCTTAAGGGAGAAAAATGAGAACTGCACTTACTCTGTGGGTCTCAGTAGAAAGACAATGACCAGGCTTCACACTGGAAGTGGTCTGTACACAAACTGTGTGATCTGAGACTAGTTATTCCACATACATGAGCTGCCTTTAAGAAAAGGATAATAATTCTCACCTTATGAGGATTACACAAATTCCATTTTAAAGGGCTTTGCACATAGAGTACTCAATAAATATTTGTTTTTCTTTTCCTCTGTGATTTAATTTGCCCCAGTTACATGAATAGCTGACCACAAAATGCCAGGAGACACCTCAAGGCCACACAAAATTATTTACTAAATGGAAGAATTTAGTAAAACTATTTCTCCTTCATTGCAGTAAAGGGTATCTTAGGGCCTGAAAGTAGTTGGAATGATCTCCCAAAATGCCTATTTTATTACCAGTGAATTGCTTTGAATCCAGATTGGCATAACCTTATCTCAATACCAAAAAGAAAAGAGTTTTTACTGCAAACATGCACTCAAACTACTAATCAGGTGTTCTACTGGAATTTAACTTCCTCTGTATATACTTCTAGAAACCACATTCAGTTACAGAAGTTGGAGACAAGTAATTTCTATGAATGGCCGAGTGGTGAAGACCCCGACGGACGAATGCCCAGGTCCAAACCCCAACCCTGCCACTTATCAGCTATAGGACCTCAAGTAAGTTACTTTACCACTCTGTGCCTTTATCATGTGTAAACTGGGGCTCATACCACCTACTGCTGGGGTTGTTATGAGGAGTAAATGAATTAAGATGGCCTCTCTAACTCACTGGTAGTAATCTTTACCTGAAAACCTATGTTCTGCAAGAAAACACTGAGATTGTCCAATTATTTTGAATGGAAAAAGCAACATATGAGGGTCTATCCAAGACCCTCAATCGGTTTTCTAAAAGGTAACACAGTAAAACTCCAGTACATAATTAACAAACCACGTTAAATGGAAAATGCTTGAAAGGCTGTTCAATGAAGATCAAATGATTAGTAAGATTAAATGCTGTTTCTAGGCAGTGACACGGCACATACCCTTTTTAGTGACACTGGGTATGTTTTTCAAGATGTCCACATCATACTACAAATGTAACTTGAGATATTTCCCCAACATATGTGTTTAAAATGCCATATTAGGTTTGGAGGCATACCTATAAATTTTCCCTATCAACACAAAAACTAAAAAATGTTGTATTAAAAACCTTGCGTTCTGTGAAGCTTGGGTATTAAAAAATAAGAAACCTTCTTACTGTGGAAACATGTTCACAAAGGAGAGACCCTACCAAGTATGACTGTGTTGGTAAAATGAATTGCGGCCAGCAGAAGGGTGATTTAAAGAAACTCCTCCTCCTCCCCTCCCCTCCCCTCCCCTTCTTCCTCTGCCCCTCCTACAAAAAAGCCCAAAATATATGACTGGTTCCATGGGTGCCTGGGTGGCTCAGTTGGTTAAGCATCAGACTCTTGATCTCAGGTCCTGAGTTCAAGCCCTGCACTGGGCTCCAAGCTGGGTGTGGAGCCTACTTTAAAAAAAAAAAAAATGTTCCTATATTACTAATTCCAATATATGCAATTTTTTAAATTTTTCCACATACAAAGAATAGCAATATGTTGAAATTTCACAAATTGTGTTCCCTGGAACACTGGTAATCAGTGTTGTGCAAAAAAGGAAGAGCTTCTAGGCCAAATAAATTTGGAATATGCTTCTTGTTAAAATTTTTTTTAGGAATTCATAATACATGCTAAGGTATTATATGCTACAACATATCCTATAGCAAACGGCTTATGTCAAAATATTACCACCACAAACCCATTTTTTTAAGATTTTATTTATTTATTCATTTATTTAGAAAGAGAACATGAGTGGAGGGGGGGAAGGGAGGAGGGAGAGGGAGAGAATCCCAAGCAGACTCCTCACTCACTGAGCATGGAGCCTGATTCTAGGCTCAATCCCACGACCCTGAGAAGAGGACCTGAGCTGAAATCAAGAGCCGGATGTTCAACAGACTGAGCCACCCAGGTGCCCCTCCACAAACCCTTTCTAAATGGAACACCCAGTGTCAGTATTCCATACACAATTTCAGAAACAGAGATCTAACACTTTGGCTTATTTATTGAAGAAATTTGCTTTAAGCAGATTAACAAAGTATTAGTCTCTACTGAAATGTGTAAAAAGCTATTAGAAAGGGCTTTGCGATTTAAGGACACCTAACATGGACTCTGCTTTCAAGTTTCAAGCTGAAAAGGGATTAGTCTCTTTCTTTTGCCTGAAAAATGGTGACGATACAATTTTAATCCATCATATAGGAATGAGAAAACTGGTGAAAATGTACTTCTCCAAATGACCCTAAAATCTTAGGAATTCAGTGATCTGACGAATAAACCATTACCAGCATTTCTATAGACAAATCATTTGAATGTATGTAATGCGTTCTTGCAAAAACAGTAGCAGCCCTAAGTTGGAGATACAAAGTATTTTTAAAATAGAAACATCGTCTAAACTTAAAGTACTGTTTAAATTTTTTTTTCCTTAAGAGAAACACACTCCACTCCCTGAGTTCATAGGGTGTCCTAGCCACTTATCTTCCTCCTTGCTTTGAAGAAAGTGTGGCAAGAGGCCAAGAGAGTTTAGTAATATATTAGTAAAGCAAAAGTTTCTAAACAGGAAAGGAAATCATACAGTGATGCTGTTTGGCTATGTTAAGGCTCAACGTTAGGAGTTACTGGACGGCCAAATGTAACTAACATCCTGGGAGTAGAAAAAACAAGTAGCTCCAACACTAGCAATTAATTTCTATAGAGCCTCTGGGAGCTTTTCCATATGTACGATGTGATCTCAAAAATATTATGTACTCCAAAACACTACACTGGAGCCCCAACAGTCCCTTGGAGAAAATACCGTTGGATGTAAACAAACAAGGGCCTTTGGCAACTCTGGCGCCATGGAAGAGAGAAAATACGTTCTTTACAAGAAGTAGCTCATTTCTCTGCACTATATTCTTCTCAAATTCACATTCACTTGTGCCTAAAATCAAATTCAAATTTAGATCCTTTTTTGAAAATCAATTTTTGAGAATCAAGCATTTTTTTTTTTTTGGTAGAAAGAAGAGAAGGCTGTATAAGTTGTCTTGCACACAATAAAATCTAACCCTTCCGATATATCAAATATCAATCAATTCACTAATATAGTTGAATTCCTATCACATACAGGGCACTGAATCCATCTAGCGCTTAATGTAAGAAAAATTAAGTCCCCACTTAAGGCATTCACAGTCCACGAATACAAAAAATTCTCTAAAATAAACTTACCTGATAAAGCAAGGCAGAGGAATAAATACACATAGAACATTTCTAGACTCACGGAGAATTTTAAAGTCAAGCTCCAGGGAACAGAGGTTTCTGTGTAAGAGTGGTAGGCAATAAGACCGAAAAGGCAGGGAGCGCCAGACACAACTGGAATGATAACGGAGTGGTTTAGGCCAAAGATGGCCTCCCTGGTGCAACCATTCCCCCACTAAGAGGTCAAGCTTATTCCTCCATGCTCTTGAATCAGAGCTGGCCTAGATTAATTGGCCAATAGAATATGCTCATGGCCCTGAGTAACTTCTGAGACTAGGCCCTAGAAGCCCGGCAAGTTTCCCCTTCACTTCTTGGAACACTTACTCTGGGTAAGCAAGCAAGAGTGTAGGAAGTCAGACAATCCCGCTGCTGTACTGCCTGAGAGGAAGCCCACACTCGTCGTGTGGAGAAGATGCACACCAAGCAATGACCCACCAGCCCAGATACCAAACCAGTATGTGAAGAGGCCTTTGGTGACCTCCACCCTCAGCCCACCCTGCTTCACAGACCCCAAGAAAGAACTTGATTGTGATGTTCCAGAATCATGAGAGAAAAATTACTATTGTAAGCCACTAAATTTTGGGGTGGTCTATTACAGAGCAACAGATACCTGAAACCACCACCTTGACCTTTAGGAGAGAGGTCACCAACCAGAAGTGCCTGTGTCATATCCAACTTACAGGCAGGATTTTTGGGGGCTCAGTATTTTTTTAATTCCAGTTAAATTTTCTACCCAAACTCACATTTTTCTGAGGCCTGCACTTTCCAGTCATCCACTTCATTCACTTATTATGCAACCTGCCAGCCCTCTATTGATTTTTTTTAAGATTTCATTTATTTATTTATTTGGGGGGGTGCAGGGAGGGAGGGACAAGCAAACTCTGAGCTAAGCATGGAGCCCAATGTGGGGCTTGATCCCACAACCCTGAGATCATGAGCTGAGTCAAAATCAAGAGTCAGATGCTTAACCAACTGAGCCACCCAGGAGCCCCCCTCTATTGATTCTCAAGTATATAAACCTTTATCTAAAGCATGCAAAGCAAAGGATTAACACACTTACAAAATTACCTGAATACATCCAGTGTGTAACACTGTGTGATTATACTATAATCACAGAATGACTATAATTTGAAAGAATTTTAGTCTGCAAATACTAAAACATATATATACCCTTTTTCAATAATAACAGTGATTGGTTTCAAAACATAGAACACTATATAAATTTACTTCTACCTTGACCCAAACAACTTCTATCAGATGATGGACCGTATTATTTGGATCAGAGAGAAATAAAAGACAGACACTTAGTAACTCTAGTAAAAACATTAATTATAGAATAAGTTGATTGAGTTACATGTTTCTAGACCACCTATAAATAGCCAAAGTTCCTTTCAACTTTCAGTGCCAACTCACCTTTTCTTAAAACCAAATCTCAATTATTTAACAATAAATTATTTTAAAGTTTTATGCCTCATGCCTGGACTTCCTAAATAAGACACTGAAAAAAAAATATTTTAGAATCCATTTGAATTACATTGCAAGCTCCTCCCTCAGAGCAGGAATTCTTACATTTATTTTATTCTGGGCTTATCATTTACACCCAAAAAGGACCTTCACAGCTTACTTAAAATACCTATTAAAATGTTTTAAACAATTTAAAACTTAAGATAGATAGTCCATATTAACATATCCTAATACCTTTCTAAGTTACCTGAATCTTTCTAGGTAAGATTTCAATTGTATGCTTATCAATATCATTCCTATGATTTTCCTCAAAATACAGATGATATCTGATAGACAGTAGCATTCAGAGATAAACCATATCTCTACAGCCCAACACCCAAACCAAAACATACTCGTTAATGAGAATCCAATATCCTCCCTCACGATTCCAGTTTCATAGCAGCCTGATATTAAACCATTTCCCACTGAATCACATATTCTTCTCACCTGATTCAACTAGGATCACAAGAACATCTATCAATTTCCACCTTCCTAACTCTTCCAAAACAAAGGATAAATGGAAAACAAGTGCGTAATCCCTAATGGAAGACAGGCACGTGTGTAGGAGACATGGAAAGTCTTCATTGGGGGGGATGAGCAGATCTCCCCTGTGCCTCAGGAGGCACACGGTACTAGAGTAAGGCAAAACTACAGGCAGAAAAAAAAAAATACAAAAAAAAGAAAAATAGTAACTCTCACTTCTCAATTCATGAAGGTCCTAAGAGGCACCAAAGAAACACTGAGTAATAACCTCCAACTTAGTTGAAGATTTCATTTGAGTTTGAAAAATGTATTTGGGAACCTGTTTTTGGGAGCTCAGAACACATTTTCCCCATAGCAACAATGCTACAAATAAACAGCACGTTGAGTTGTGTGGCTAGTGAAAAAAAATCTAAACTCTAAAATGGCACAATTGGAGAATTTACAGCCCTATGGAATTTAGACCTCATTTATACCATCATTTTCCCATGGAAAACAGCTTTTGCCTTTCTAATGGGTATCCATCTCTCCCCTCCTGCCAGGCCACCCCCTCATTTCTTCCTCTAGTACCTCTGCTTCCACCAAAAAGTCCCCAGTCTCCTAGAGCTGGAAGCAAAACCGTCTGCTCTTGGGAGCCTTTCGTATGCAGGAGCTGCGGAGTTTTTAAGCAATTTGAAATGCAGGTGCAGGGATGGATTTGAGAACTGCTGAAGAGGACAGAGTTTCTGGCCTAGGGCCCAGGGCCCACTAGGCATTTAAAGTAAATTTATTATGTCTGACACAGATGAAGAGAAAAACCAGCAGTACAGTTTTCAGATTTGTGTGCTAAATGGGAAAGGGGATGCGGTTCAGGACTCAGGGGGAATTGGGGGGGGGGACATACCCCCCCAGATCTGTGCCATGGATATCATACCCTCAAGAAATCTGGTCTATGGAACATCACTTCCTTTCCTTTTTTTTTTTTTTTTTTTTTNTTTTTAAGATTTGAGAGAGAGAGAGAGCGAGCACGTGGTAGAGGAGGCAGAGGGAGATGGAGAAAGAAACTCAAGCAGACTCCATGCTGAGCGTGGAGTCTGACACGGGGTTGGATCTCATGACCCTGAAATCATGACCGGAGATGACACCAAGAGTCAGATGCTTAACCGACTGCGCCACCCAGGTGCCCCCATCACTTCTTGGTTATGAAATCAACAGTTGTTCATAAAAGCACATACATATATTGTAAGGGGAAAAAAGCAAAAAGTATTCTTTCCTCAAAGACTTTGCTTTAGTTAATAGTAACATACCAGTACATTTACCTGTAAGTATTCAAATAATATAGAGTCAGTTTACTCTTTGAGGAACATGAGCAAATAAGTCTTCCTTGCTCTATGTGAGATGATGTCATGTATTAAGAGTAACAAATGATTTAGAAATGTACATCTTCCCAAACTATAAACAACTACTCAAAACAGTCACCTGAGCCCAACAAGGGTTCAATACCTTTAAACCCTTAAGATATTTTTTGTATTCCCAGTAGTTATTAAAATAAATATAATCTGAGATATTTTTATAACTTATTCCACAATTATTATTTTTTTCCACAATTATTTTTAAAATCAAGAAGTTATACCGCCTATCAAACATTCTTTTCCCCAAGTCATTTACAAATCAATCTCAAAAATGCTTTCTAAGAGTATTTCCAAATTAATTCACCAACAGGTAATTTGACTCCCTTACATCATCATAGAAAAATTATGATTTTAGTCAAGCACTCTTCTAAGTACATCACATATATTAACTCATTCAATCCTCCTAACAACTCCTGCATTAGGTATTTTTCTCCCCCGTTTGCAAAAAGAAAAGAAAAAACTGAGGCCCCATGACATTTAACAACTTGCCCAAGGTCTCACAGCTATTAAATGACAGAGCCAGGATTCCGACCCAAACCTCCTAGTTCCAAAGGCTGTGTGTGTAATCACTACACCTTATTCCCTCTCACATTCATTCATTAAAACTTTTATTACCTGCCTGAGGCACTTTGCTAAGGCCTAGGTGTAAAGAGACCAAAAAAACCGAAACAAAAAAAAGGCAAGGTCTCCAACCTCAAGGAACTTACATTTTAGTCCACAGCAGAAGTAAAATGCAAATTAAACCAAAAAGTTCAGTATGACAATTCAAATTAAGTGATTCGGATTTTTAGTAATACTCCTCTATTTTTTTTTTGAAAACTCTCAAAAGCCACATATTTGGTCTTTATAATTAATCTTGTAAAGCAGACAGAGCATTATTACACCCATTTCATAGATGAGGAAACAGATAAAGGTAGGATGTGCTCAACAGCTTATTAAGATGCCACATCCCTTCTGAGGATCTGCTCTACCCACAGAACCTGCTTCACTAAAAAGACCCCGAGTCGTCAAATCATAAGACTCATAGGCTTCCTGGGGCAGCTCAAGAAGATTAACTGGGCAATTTGATCCCCTTTCAAAACTTCCAAATTAGGAAACAGAGAGATGGGTCAGTTTGCTAGGAGATACAAGTTCATAGAGGGCAACAAGGCTGGGGCATCCATTAAGAGCTGAGCTCAGGTTTAAAATGATGAGATTATAAAGCCCGCAGACAGAAAAGAATAAAAGAGTGTCGACAGTGAGCAGACATGCCACATGACCCGTCAGTGAGGGAGAAAGACAGCCAATGCTTCCTCTGCCCAGGCCCCAGCTGCCTGCAGTAAACCTCATTTTCCCTAAAGACACTCAAGGGCTCTCTGCCAAAGCAACCACCAAACAGTATGCGTAAAGGAGATGATGTTTCACGCTCTCTTTCAGCACAGGACTTCAGATATGTAGCGCACTTGAGTTTGGAAGAGACTCCAGATGCAGTAACTGGCCACACCAGTCTCCATGGCTTCTGTTTACTTCTTGCAAAAATGGGATAAACTTGGCCAGCTCGCAGCAACAAACACAGCAGTCCAAAGAATGTGTCTTCCGAATTATCCGGACATCAGCCCTTCTGCTCCATCTACCCTAATTCACTCCTGACACCTTTATCTATCCCCACTCCCCTCAAGTAAAGAGATTTAGTCTTTATCTCTTATCAAAAGAGCAAAGAAGTCCTTAAATATCAATACACACTAAAACATTACAGCAATTTTTTCTCAGATTTAGGTCAGGACAGAAATCATCTAGAAGGGATAATTCAGGAGAGGACTGCATCACACCTAATCTAGCACACCTTCTTTCCCAAACCAAGCATGGAGAACCCTCTGTTGACCTCCCCCGACCCCACCCCTGCCTCCCCACCATCATCAAGCTCTCAAGCTCTCCAGTTCTGCTGCTCTAAGCTCTCTCCCAGTGACACCGCTAGGGTGACAAGTAGAAAGGCTTCTGAGGACCCTTGGGCAGAGCTGAATGAAGAAAAGGCAGGAGACAGAAGAGAGAGAAGGCAGCCAAAGGAAATGAGGCGTACAAATCCATGACCATGGAGCACAGGGAACCCTCCACTTTGGACAAGGGCAGGCTCAACCTCCAGGATGCAGGTCTTTTTGCTAATGAATGAATGTTACTCATATGTACAGCTGACAAGGAATTTAAAAAGAAGAGAAAAAAAATAATTCATTTTGGAGGTCCAATTGTTAAAAACAACTAAAGCCTAAGGGGCACGCAATCTGGTAGCAATCAAGTCCATCATTAAACGCATCAATTTTTGTGAGTTCATTTTGGGTCAACACTCCTAAAAGCATGACAAATACCAAGAACTTAAAACATAAGAAAGAACATGAACCTTGATTTTTTAAAAGATTTTATTTTATTTGAGAAAGAGAGAGCAAGGGAGGAGCAAAGGGAGAAGGACAAGCAGACTCACCACTGAGTGCAGAGCCTGACTCAATGGGGGGGGGGGGGGGGGGCAATGCCAGGATCTCTGAGATCATGGCCTGAGCTGAAATCAAGAGTCAGTCGCTTAACCAACGGAGCCACCCAGGCACCCCAAGAACATAAAATTTTAAATAAGCATAAGTTCCACTTAGAGAGACAAGAGTAGACAGGGCAATAAGTGGACCGTGGAAAACAAAAGGGTTTTGGCAGGGTTTGGGTTTTTTGTTTGTTTTTGTTTTGTTTTTTGTTTTGCAAGTAGATGAGGGAGCGGTTCTTGAGATTCATAAATCCTTATATTTGAAAGGCATAAACCTAATATAAGTTCCATGAAGATCACTTTAAACAGGCCCGCTGAATTTTCAAACTTCACAGATGAGGGCTGTTAAAAGGCAAATATCACATAACTCTAAATAAAGGTGAGACCTGCCCAGTTGGAGTACTGGGTGTGTCTTTTAACGAATCAAGAGAAAATTCTGGATAAGGTTTCTAAACTACACAGTAAAGAAGTTTTCAGAAAATACTCTTATGTCATGAAACGGATGACAAGATTCATCTAGAAGCAGTTATCCATATGGACAGGTTAAAAATGCATTTGGAATGCCTTAAAAGCTAAGGTGGGAAATGCAGAGACACTCTTTGAAACCACAACCCGCTCTGTTCTTCCAGTGTTCACTATCCTCCCCCAATCACTGGCTTCGCATCTCACTTTGTGCGAAAATTAAACTCAAGTGGGCTACAAAACCATCAGATCTATCTACCTGCCCCAATTAGTTTTCTGCTCCTCAAAGCCACTTACTCCCAACCACTCCAGCCAAGTCCGGCTCTTTGCTCCTCTGGGGGCATTGCTCTAGGGCTAACTCCAGGCTCTACCTTGAAAGCTCTTCCCCTAACGCTTGTCCCCAGACATCTGCAAGTCTCACCTGCTCAGGCCTTTGCTTTCTACTCTGTGTCCGCCCCTCCACCCCCACACGCAGGTGTTTGTCTGTTGTTCCCCCCATTACAGCCTCAGCTCTCGGACAACAGCCTGACGCATAGTGAGAGCTTAATAATCATATGCGGAATGACTGAGTGACCAAAAGGTTATGCTTATGACATAATTTTGTAGAACCAAGAACTGGGTAGGATTTGAAAAAGTCTAGAATTAAACAAAGCATATAAAAATGGCCACCTTCTTCCATTTGGCATATGCGGCAGTAGTTCTTAAAGGAGGAGGAAGGAAGTTTGGGACAAGGAGTCCAGTTGCCTAAAGGAGACCCACCCACATTCCATCTTGCCATAAAAGTCTGTTTACAGACCTCCGTGTGGCCCATCAATGCCCCAAGGCAGGCTCACTAAAAGCAGCCCTCACTAGTCCAAATTCTCAATGTTGCTATGGATCAAAAGGACGTTTCCAAGGTCTTTCAAACGCCGAGGCCTGAACGTGTACATTACGGTTCATTTTCAGTTATGCCAATTTTAGTTAAGCACATAAATCATGCCCATGTTTCTGAACACATGACAAAATGATATTTATGAAAATGCTCCTGAAATGAGGAAGAACACTTTATATGCTGCAAAGCTCCATAGTTACTTTAGCTAAGGTCAAAGAGAGGAACAGCTAGCTATAAAGCAGACACTGTTCTGTGGGCATTACAGGGAAGAGCCCACTTGGTCCTCCCAATGAAGCAAGTACTATTAAGTTCAGTTTACAAGTAGAGAGTGAAAGAACCCCTCGGGGGCCACACTGCTAATGAGCGTGAGAGTTGGGATGTGAATCCAGGCAGGTTGGCCCAGGGTTTCAGAGCCTACGTCACCATGACACACTGTCCCTTGGTTCTGCTTGCCCAATTCCAATGGTCTGCAAATGGGGTCAAAAAAACAAGACCTTACATGATGAATGCCATACATATGTTTATGGAAGACATAAAAATACCACAAATGTCAACTAGAGGTAATAGTTTCAATAAGAAAATATCATTTGACATTAATATTTATTAAATATTGACAAAAACGCATATAAAGCAAGGAAGTTCTTCTTAAAAAGTCAAAGGAGGGGGCGCCTAAGTGGCTCAGTCGGTTAAGTGTCTGTCTGCCTTCAGCTCAGGTCATGATCCCGGGATCCTGGGATCGAGGTCCCATCAGGCTCCCTGCTCAGCAGGGAGCCTGCTTCTCCCTCTCCCTCTGTCTCCCAGCTTGTGCTCTCACTCTCTCTGTCAAATAAATAAATAAAATCTTAAAAAAAAAAAAAAAGAAACTCAAAGGAGAATAGTAAAAATAGACAAAATGCAGTATCCTTTGAAAAACTCCTTTACTAAAGCAAACAGTAAGAAGCCTGCTTCAAAATTAACAAGTAAATACTCCATCAATATAGCTAGTCATAAAAAGTGGTTTGCTTTGGAAATATCTGTGTATAAGTCAGTCAGAAACACTTATGTTAGCATAGTTCTTCAAATCCTAATGTTTTAAGGAATAGGACAAAAAACTGAAAACAGGATTCTGTAAATATTTGAGAGACTCTAACCAGGAGGAGGAGGAATTCCTTAATCAGTCATCCAGTGAATGTGTCCTGATAAAGAGGGAGAATGGAATGGAATGGAATGGAATGGAATGGAATGGAATGGAATGGAATGGAATGGAATGGAATGGAATGGAATGGAAGGAATTTTAGACTAACAGATTACTTACAAAAATATTAATTCCCTACTACCCCAGCTTCTCCAAAGACCAAAATAAAAGTAAAAAAGGAGTTGGTTAGGCAAAGCTAAAAATCAAACACGCTCTATAAATACCCTAAATCATATGCATAGCCCTTTATACTTTTCAAATGACATAAATGAGTCCATTTTATTGAACTAAACATTTGATTAAATAGTTCAAAGTGCATATCATTTGGAAAAGACATAAACTTGCAATAAGCAAAGTTAGACTCCCTTGCTCCCTCCACCGACTGTTAAATGGGTGGGGGAGAACAGAGCCTAACTTTGCCTCTCTTTGAGTTTTGTTTTGGTTTGGTTTGAGTCTAAGAGCTTTTTAAAACAGGCATCAACCAGCAACTCTGCACCTCAGAGCAGTTTTCCAGTGCTTAAAGCACCAGGTAACCAATCCAATCAGAGTGAAAACCCTGTGTGCCCGACGCCCCCATATTTAGGGGGTCACTCCTGACCCCATCCCATCCTCAAATCCCTCCCGCCTCCATCCAACCCGCTCCCACTCCACTTGTAGTATCTCAACCTTTCCAGGCTAAAGAAGGTGCCTCCCAAAATAACGCTAAGCTAAATTATTCCATACTTAATGATAAAAGCCACTAAAGACTGTCCCTTCTCCCTCCTTCCTGCCTTTCCTCCCAGCCCTCAAACCAGGGCTCCCATCTTGTCCAGCCAATATAAAGAACTGCCCCAGGGTGCCTGGATGGCTCATTCAGTAGAGCATGGGACTCTTGATTTCAGGGTCTTGAGTTCAAGCCCCACACTGGGCATGGCACCTACTAAAAAAGAAAAAAAAAAAAAAGTCCCTATGACTCTAATTCAGTGGTGAGAATTTGGGGCCAGAATGGACAAGCAATATGGCAGCCAGCAGGGGAAGCAACTGGGAACAGAGCCGATGCTGCGGCCCCAGGGGGAGCACTCACAGCATGGTCAGCTGCTGCCTTAGCACCTCTTGATTCTGCTTTAGCATAGATGGGGAGTTATCAGTCCTCTCTTTCGTTCTCTCAACCCACTCAAGTACAGGCCACCGACAACAGGCTGCAAACCTGCAAATACAGAATAAAGCTTCCAGAACGGAATATGCAGCCCCTTGGCACAGGCCTAGAACCACAGGCCTTGCAACACCCTAATAATTCCTGGGGTTTGAGGACTCAAGGGGAAAATGAGAGGTTTGGACCCTATGTCCCTAAGGTTCTTTCCACTCTCACAAACAAGATCCAAAATTCGGCTCAGATCCCCAGGCCACTCCAGAGTAAAGCCACTGGAGAAGGTACTAGGTTTGCCCCATTCTGGCAATTTTGGCTCCGATGTGGACTCCAAGTTAGGGACGACATAAGGCCGGGTGTTACAGGCTGCTTACTGCTAAAAGGTTACTAATACATTGATGAACTACAGAAAAAATGAAAATGCTGAATGATCTCACACAAAATGCCTAAAGTGACAGAAAATAAAATGGTAGCACAAGTACCAATTCCCTTTTATCTCTGGAAATGAATTCATTCGACGGAACACATACTGTGGCAGCTATGTGAGGAAAAGTTCTGGTCAGCCTGAGAATCTAATCGAGTACTACCACAGCCATTCCTTTGATTTGTATTCCCCTCCTCCACATTTGAGGATTTTAAAACAAATGAAAGAAGGCATTATTTCAGCTTTAGGCATAAGCATAAGTCATATAAGAACAAAGGTTTTATTATCACATTAAACATCAAGGAGGAAATACGCTTGCCGATAACTAATTCAGGTTATGCTACACTAGTAGGTTAAGCATTTGCTTTTTGCAAGCTTCTAGGCCAATATTTACAATTTATATCTAAGACTGGAGGTAAAAATGTTCAGCTAGAAAGAAGGTCATTAAGGGAACGAAGGGGGAAAAAAAGCCCTTGAAAAAACAGAACAAAGTACACGGAGAGAACGGTACTCTTTGCGCCTCAGTGGTCTATAGGACACTTGCCCTCTCTGCCTATAAAGTGATTTAACATTAACCACATTTCACTCTGGCCCCAGCATACTACCTCCTGATTAAAAAAAAAAAAAAAATCCTTTTTGAAAACTCTACCCCATGCCCACACATACACAAAAGAATGTGAAACACACTGCCACAGGCCAGTGTCTTGGGCATTTTGCCTAAGAAGTTTGCTTTCAGCGAGGAGAGGGAGGGGGGGAAAACCCACACTCTAACAACAGATTGTACAATGAACAACCTCCTTACTTGTTGGCACACTTCCCCAACTAGCAGTTCCAGCGGCTGTGCCTTGAGCCCATTCAAGAATTCCATCTCATAGGAAGTGTTTCAAACATAGTCATTTGATCTTTCAACATTTGCAAATGCACCTGCTAAGCAACAAGCCTGATAGCCACGGCCCCAGTTCCTTCCCATCCATCTTCACCAGGAATCGGAGGGGCTATTTCAGGCATGGACTAGAGGAGACGCAAAGTACACGAAACCCCCGCCAAACACTCTGGCGGCTGCAGGACGTTAGGCTCGACGTGGGATGCCCTTCCGCTCTCCCCGCACCAACTTCCCTGTCACTTTTTTCCTGGAGCAGGTAAGAGGTTTTGTTTTACTCTCGGGCTTTCGAACGCCAGGGCTTACCTTGAGGTGGCTTCCTCGCCGCCCTTGCCATGGTTCCCGCCCACGGCCTGGTCCTTGCCGCTGGGGTGGTAGGCAGTGAGGACAACTCCCTGGGAACTGGAGAGCCAGTTCATGGTGACAGAAGGGGCATAATTTCTGCGATCCTGACAACGAGAAGGGGAATGAAGTTCCTCTAGGCAGCTCGGCTCATTAGCATTGGCCGGCTCCGCCTCCCGAGGCCGGTGATTCACATGGGAGGGGAGGGGCCTCGCCCGTGAAGGGCTGGCTGACGCTCCAATGAGAAGAGCTGTGACTCAGAGTATTGTTTCCACACGGGGCAATTCCAGTCCCAGCCGCTTGAGTTAAGGAAGGGTGGGGGTGGGGGCTATTGAATTGCCCCCATCCCTGAATTATTCTGATTAAATTGCCGGGTTGTGGACTCTGCTCTTCAGTGAAGTACAAGCTGTCTGGGTCAGAAAACAATGAGTTACTACAGGGCTTTTTTCCCCCCTCCTTCCCAATTCCTGTTTCCATCTGATAATTTCTGCTACTTCATGTAACATGAGTAAGGGCGTTTCTTAACCCCTTCACGTTTCAGTGTTAAAATTAACCAAAGCAAAAACCAATGAACCTAAGCAAAAGTGTGCAATACAGGAAACAAGGAAAGCTTTACCTCTGTGTCTGGTTTAAAATGTCCTCATAGAATGGGTATCCTGGAACGTCATCTTCTTTCACGTAAAAGGCAATGCCAAATCTACCTCTTGCTTTTGTCAATACACCCTTCAGCACTAGAAAGACACATCTACTGATCCTCTGTTAAATGTTATTGCTGAGAATACCAGAAGTGCTTACCATTTGTTGAGCACCTACCATATGCCCAGGCCCTCTGACACGTGATTCATGTGTATTATCCCTTCAATTCATTTCAATTATTTCTCTCTCTCTCTCTCTCTCTCTCTCTCTCACACACACACACACACACACACACACACACAGACACCCTTACAAGACAGGCATCATATCACCTAAGAAAAGTAAAGCTGAGGGGTCAGGCTAAGTAAGTTCTCTTGGCTACAAGCGCACATTTGTTCTGTGCCAGAAGCTGCATTTGAACAGAACTCTAAATTCCCTTCTTTTTAACCAGGGTGCTGTTCTTTATCTTGTAGATTAGGAAACTAGCTCAAAAGTTATGAAACATACAAGAGATGTTTCTGTTCTTTCTCCCCCTCAAAAAAAAAATGTCTCCACCCTTCTACATACCCAGTAGTCTGAATTGGTTTCTTGTTGATCTTGATAATTAGTCAATGTATCTAAAATTCCTCATAAGCAAGTTCTCAACTTCATCATTCCATAAACATTGTTTACACTTTTTTCATTATTTAAAATCATCATGAGAAATAAGTACTTTATTCATGCTTACACACTTATTTTTTTTAAGATTTTTATTTATTTGAGAGAGAGAGAGAGAGAGCATGAGAGGCAGGAGGGGCAGAGGGAGAAGCAGACTCCCTGCTGAGCAGGGAGCCTAATGAGGGACTCATCCAGGGACTCCAGGATCATGACCTGACCCAAAGGCAGTCGCTTAACCAACTGAGCCACCCAGGCACCCCACTCTTAAAATATTTTTAAAAAATTTTAAACCCTCTCTTCCTTGTCTACAGTGAACTCTCACTTACAGAAGTCTTACCAAAAAAAAAAAGAGAGAGAGAGAAAGTATATCTTCATCCCTCCTCCTCCTCAATTTTTCTTTTTTTTTTTTTTTTAAAGATTTTATTTATTTATTTGACAGAGATAGAGAGAGAGGGACAGCCAGCGAAGAGAGGGAACACAAGCAGGGGGAGTGGGAGAGGAAGAAGCAGTCTCCCAGCAGAGGAGCCTGCTACGGGGGCTGGATCCCAGAAGGCCTGGATCATGCCCTGAGCTGAAGGCAGATGATTAACAACTGAGCCACCCAGGCGCCCCCTTCCCCAACCTTTGTATTTCCATCTCCACAGGCTCTACCTGCTGTCCTCTTTCTATCTCCATTGCCTGAGTCCCTTCCCTTATAGTTAAGTCTTAGTTCCAATATTACAACAGTCTTTTTAGCTCCTTCTTTGCCTTCTCTTCTAAATTATCTTGCACATTACAGTTGGCCCTTGAACAACATGGATTTGAACTGCAAAGGCCTACCTGTAAGTGGATTTTTTTCAATACAGTACAGTAAATGTATTTTCTCTTATGATTTTTTTAGTCTTTTTTATTCAAGTGTAGGTGGCTCTTATGATTTAATTTTTTTTTTGAGAGAGAGAGAGAGCAAGAGTGAGAGTGAGCAAAAGCATGGGTGGGGGACAGAAGGAGAAGGAAATGGACAATCTTAAGCAGACTTCACACAGCGTAGAGCCCAATGCAGGGCTCAATCTCTTGACCCTGAGATCATGACCTGAGCTGAAACCAAGAGTCAGATGCTTAACCAACTGAGCCACCCAGGTGCCCCTTCCTTATGATTTTCTTAATTTTATTTTCCCTGGCTTACTGTATTGTAAGAATATAGTATATAATACATAGAACATAAAATATGTTTTAATCGACTATGTTATTAGTAAGGCTTCCAGTCAACAGTAGGCTGGTAGTAGTAAAGTTTTAGAGGAGTCAAAGTTATACACGAGTTTCTGACTGCAAAGGTGAGGGTATGGGATCAGTGCCCCTCACTGCCACCTACCCCCCAAGTTGTTCAGGGCTCAACTGTATTATCACATCCAAGCACAGCCCTGATGGTGTCTCTTTCTTCTTGCTTAAAAACTTTCACTGGCTTCCCATGGCCTACAGATCCAGTTCCAAATTTTTGAGTGGACCACTGAACATTCCTGCTACCTTATTCACACGCACGCCTTCCCATCTCATCTGCCAGACACCATTCTCTCCGGTCCCACTGTCATTCCTTCCTCTTCCTTCCACACCTAACTGAATCCTTCCACATAGTGGGCCTTTAATGAATGTAGACTAAATAAAAAACTGAATTTCATGTGTCCTTAAGATTCCTGGGGTGCCTGGGTGGCTCAGTCGGTTGAGTGTCTGACTCTTGGTTTCAGCTCAGATCATGGTCTCAGGGTTGTGGGATCAAGCCCCACATGGGGCTCCACGCTTACTGGGGAGTCTGTTTGGAATTCTCTCTCTCTCTCCCTCTCCCTCTGCCCTCCCCCGATGCTCACTTGCTCTCATTCTCCCTAATATTTAAAAAAAAAGAAAAAAGAAAAATTACTAAATTTTTAGTCAAAATTGATAATACTGGGGCACTTGGGTGGCTCAGTTAGTTAAGCATCCAACTCTCGATCTCAGCTCAGGTCTTGATCTCAGGGTCATGAGTTCAAACCCCATGTTGGGCTCCATGCTGAGTGTGGAGCCTAGCTAAAAAAAATGGTAATATTAAACAGGTGATTGGTAATACTAAAGAGTGCGAACCCATGATGAAATATTCAAGAGTTCAGGCAAAATGATGGGGCGCCTGGGTGGCACAGCGGTTGGGCGTCTGCCTTCGGCTCAGGGCGTGATCCCGGCATTACGGGATCGAGCCACATCAGGCTCCTCCTCTGTGAGCCTGCTTCTTCCTCTCCCACTCCCCCTGCTTGTGTTCCCTCTCTCGCTGGCTTGTCTCTATCTCTGTCGAATAAATAAATAAAATCTTTAAAAAAAAAAAAAAAGTTCAGGCAAAATGAAAACTACAGGAAGAGAGGTGAAAACAAAGTCAACTGGCATATATGAGTTTTAAAAACGTAAGGCCCTTATGTATATAAAATAGAATGTAAAATATAATATATAAAAATTAATAATGCCCCTCACAGTCACCCTTCTTTTTTTAAGTATCTGCTCTCAAATGCAAAAATAGAAGAATCACCACCTTCTACAGTTATTGGTGGTAGGCCACATATTCCATCTTTTGGAAATGCTTTTCTTCTCTGTTTCCCTTGCCATCCCACTCCTTCTTTGCCCTTAATTCCCTGGTTCTCCCTTTTATCTTCTTCCTTCATTTTTCTATTTTTTCCTTCTTCTTTGCTATATCATCAAGCTGTCAGTGTCACACATACCCAGTAACAGCATGAGCACTGCCATCTCTCACGAAACAATTCATGATAGAATCTTCGACCACTTTTAACCAAAATGATGCTTAAGTTATATCTTTGCCTAATTACACTCTCTTCACTTGTTTAATTACACACCATTAACATATTAACCTATGCACATTAACATATATTTTATAAGCTCAGAATAATATTTGGGTTCATAATAACCATGGCCCATGGCTTTTTAAAATTTTTGTGAAGCAGAAAATGTGGCACAAGTCGATTTACATAGTTTAGTACATAGGATTGAATCCTATTAATTGAACTGCCAGGTATAGGGAAATGCTCTTGGCTCTTTTCTTCAACCCCGTAAGCCCTGTCGTTACTGGTCTGAGGATGTTGCTTGTCAGAGACAGATAGTAGTAGGACTGTGCACACACACTGTGCCCTGGGGCACACAGCCTCAAATACAGGCTCAAGTAGATAAAAAATGATTTTCAGAATTTTCTTCTGACCATCACAGAAGCAAATCTCACTACCAATATGCTCCCTTGAAAATGTTGTTCTTATTTCACACCTTAAACCCTACCAAGTTTTAACTAGAGTCCTCCCTTAGATCCCAACACCCTTCCTGCTAGAAGCTTATTTTATGAAAAAAAAAAAAAATACTATTTTACTCCCTTCCGTAATCACTTTAAACAAACACTGAGAACCTAATGTCCTTGAAGATGTTAATATTCCAGGCTATTGATTGCATGCCAAACACTTTCCTGTTATGAAACATCTTACCAAGTAATTAATAACAAACATCAAGACAATTTAAACACTCATTTCATTCATTCTCTTTAAATGGGACATACTAGATGACATAGGGAGGAAAAAGGAAGCTGTGATTTTTGTACCCAAATAGGTTGTTAAAAATAGTGTGGAGAGAGTACTGAAGCCTCTGAGAATTTGACAATCGTGTTAAAAAATAATGACAAAATTATTATATTCAGTGCTTGTAATGTCAAGGAGTAAATTTACTAACTGGTTTTCATATTTTGATTTAGGAGCCTTTTTAGTAGCATGGAATTAAAACTGAATTAGAATCAACATATTTATCAAATTTTTCTCGATCCGTTTCTATTGCTTTTAATGGAATTAACTAAGGAGAATGGGTACTCATACCCTGTCAGATTACCGAAAGCTATAAACAGATACAAGGCCGTGTGAAAACTGACCTTTCAATTGGCAAAGTAAAACTCAATTTACAATAATATAATAAGAACTTGAATACATTAATCAACCGTGAAGTTAAAGTTTTATATAAGTGATAAAAACTAGATTTACACAGTAGCACGGACTAATTAAGAGAGTGTTCCAATCTCCCCTGCCTGACCTTTATCCAGACTTTGAAGGAGGGGTGCCTAGGTGGCTCAGTCCTTAAGCGCCTGCCTTCGCCCCGGGGTGTGGTCCCGGAACCTGGGATCGAGCCCCACATCGGGCTCCTCTGCTGGGAGCCTGCTTCTCCCTCTCCCACTCCCCCCTGCTTGTGTTCCCTCTTTCGCTGGCTGTCTCTCTGTCATAAATAAAATCTTTAAAAAAAAAAAAAAAAAGACTTTGAAGGAATAGTTCTTGTGAACTTGCAAGCACACCAATTCTGTACTGGGGAATTGTTCCTGAAAATTATTGCATACACAGAATCTACACCCACTTCCTTGGAAATTGCATTCATTTTTACTAATTCTGCCTCTGGAACGATAAGGGGGTGGGGGAAACCTTATGCCTCTCTCCGGACAGCTCTAAAACTTTCTCCATTCTCAAAGTTATTTTCTTAACTGCTCCTCCAGGGAGAAAATACTAGCCATGCCTGGGATAATTATAACTGCTATTGCCAGAGGCTAATTTAGGCTTCTTGGCAAACATCTAGAGCAGATCTCCCTCACAGTTAAAGAGTTTATGACCAATAAATAATAATAGCTAATGTTTGGGGCACCTGGGTAGCACAGTTGTTAAGTGTCTGCCTTCAGCTCAGGGAGTGATCCCAGAGTCCTTGGATCGAGTGCCACGTCGGGTTCCTCCTCTGGGAGCCTGCTTCTTCCTCTCCCACTCCCCTGCTGTGTTCCCTCTCTCACTGGCTGTCTCTCTGTCACATAAATAAATAAAATCTTTTAAAAAAATAATAGCTAATGTTTGAGTGCTTATCCTTTGCTGGACATGGCATACACAGTCTCACTTAATCTAATCGTCTCAAAAACTGATAGATTATAATTATGCCCATTTTAGAGAGAAGGCATGTGCGGTCTC
Source organism: Ailuropoda melanoleuca (assembly GCF_002007445.2). Lineage (NCBI taxonomy): Eukaryota > Metazoa > Chordata > Mammalia > Carnivora > Ursidae > Ailuropoda > Ailuropoda melanoleuca. Next base: position 76,669,485 of record NC_048227.1, read on the forward strand.
CCAGCTAGTGGGCAGCAGAACAAGGACATGTACACCAGGGTGTATTTAACCATTGAGCCTGAGCTCTTAAACACTGAAAAGGTTACAGCTGTCCTGGAACTGACTCTCTTTTGTTTATGAAAAAACCTGCATGCATGAATAATTAATGAGGTAAAATAAGCTACAGCAAATCTAAAACGTTTAACCAAATAGAATAGTGATGTAAATGCAATGCTATGGAAATTTACATTCAAACAGGCACAAACAGTAGTTTCTTTTCTGGCACTCTGAAACTTCTTTTTTAAGTCAAATTACTGGGGGAGCATGACTTCAGTATGCATATTACTGTAGGAGATCCTCTATACCATCTTACCTAAAATTGTTTATTACTGATAGAAATTAAAGAAAAGTACTCAGGTCATTATGATTACAAACATCTTTTTTTTCCCCTAATATTAGGCAAAGACATATTTAGGTTTATAGACCTGAAGCTTACAGAATTTGTTAGATACAGGGTTGTGGAGGGGGACTTGCAGGAACAGGACTCTAAGAGTTTAACTCCATTTCGCTTCATAATAAATCCACCTCTTATCAAAACTAGCCCAACTTGGAAATTAGCCAAGAAAAGAAGGTGCAATGAACCTAGCTTCTCCTTTGGTTTTTCCTCTTCATTGCTGAATACAGTAAGACCCATGCTGCATACACCTCCAACTGAAAGTATGAAGTCAGGAAGACTGACGTGTAATCTCTGGAGGGACGTACGCTCTGGAAAGGTAGCATTTTGATTATAAACGAAGACTCAGTTTGAAACATCTAGGATTGTATCAATACCCAGACTTGCCTTAATACAAAAGCCTTCCTTTTTTTTTTTCTTTTAAAGATTTTAGTTATTTATTTGACAGAGAGACAGTGAGAGAGGGAACACAAGCAAGGGAAGTGGGAGAGGGAGAAGCAGGCTCTCCACTGAGCAGGGAGCCGGACGCAGGGCTCTATCCCAGGACCCCTGAATCATGACCTGAGCCAAAGGCAGACGCTTAATGACTGAGCCACCCAGACATCCTCAAAAGCCTTCCTGAAATAGATTATGTAGAACACTTATTTTTCTCATAAAGTAAAAGAAGCCAGTGTGACTGTGGAAGACTTGATGAAGCTGACTATCTAAGGAAAGAGCTCAGCTGATGTGTGGCTTGGGGAGAAATGTAGGAAATAGAACCCATGGTTCTACTGGGGGAAAAAAATGGCAGTGATCCACTCCATAATGAAGGCGGGTCTCCTAATGTTTTACTGTAACCACTCCAGGAACAACTCTATTTTCCTCCTCGACCAAAATACTTGATAAAACTGCACAGAGATATATCGTCAAAGAAGAATTTCTATTTTGTGAGCCCCTTGGGAAATTGCTAAGGCTAGAAAGGACTTCAAGAATGATGAAGCATCATTTCACTGGGGGGAAAAAGCAAACAAAAAACCTGGTACCCTACTTACAGATGGAGTACCTAAAATGTTCAGCAACACCCCTGGGTTTTGCTTTTCTGGTGAAGAAATTAGATTCAAAGGTCATGATAGAATTAGCTTTACATGTTGACTGCTAGTGAGCACCTGATGGCCAAAGCAACTACCCCAGAAGCATGCAGGTTCTCGTTGTGGTCAGAGTTTGGGCCTTAAGCACGATCTTTTTAGGGAGGGGTGTGAAGCAATAATAGAAACACATCAGTATGCTTTTGATTACACAGAGCGTCCCTAGTTTTCCAGAGGACGTTGACATATGTCTAATTCTATTTTCTGGAGAAGTTTTAGTTTTTAAGAGAAAAGACTCACCCTCAAAATAATTTCAAAGAGGCATTTAATCAGGGAGTTTGGCTCATTTAATGATAATTGTAGCTGGCCAGCTGAATGAGTAAATCTTCTCATTTTTAATGGTGCAAAATAAGCAGAGTTGTTTTAGACAAACAGCCGTCACGCTAGCAGAGATCAGAAATTGAAATACTGGACAAACTTTTGAATGCCATAAATGAACGCTGGCGTAGAGAGGGTCTCCTACTTCTCAGTGTTGCTACATGCAAAAATCTCAGCAGAACCCTTTTTCACTTTTGCCTCTACTCAGATGAATGGGAGAGTAACAGTCCTTGACTTCCTAACATGACTTCAACTCAGGGCCTTAGAAGAGTCTAGCTAGGCCTGCCTTAACATAGGCTGGTGTCTAACAAGTTATATGAATTCTGACTTTCTCTGCTGCTACTACTACATACCTCTGGGAATTAGCGTTTTTGGGAATTTCAAAATGAAATAAAAATAAATTATATAAAATAAACTGTACATATAACTTAAATATATATAAGTGTGTATATGTGTGTGTGTGTATATATATATATATATATAAGTTTAAAAAGAAAATATGCATATTACTTTGTAGAAGAACAGCCTTTCATTAAAATTATGTTGGGAAGAACTTACTTTGTTTCTTGTTTGACCATTTTGTTCCTTGGAAATATTAATATTTTTTTCAAATAAGTGAGTCACGGTTCCTGGTTTTTAAAAAAAAATTATACCATATTCCCTCAATTCTAAGGCACAGACTTCAACATTTTTGCAGTCAACTAGACTATTTCACATGGTGGCAACACTTTTATTTCCCAAAACTCTATTAACTTGACTTGTTTTTACAATAAATGGCAATCTAGTATCGTGAAAATATTCAGTCTCTGCAAAATTATTGTATAATATACTTCATTGGGTATAATATAGTTGCTTCATCGGTTACAATTTACTTATTTCATCGGAACTTTCTCTGTGAAAGAATAAATTTCTAGTGAAAGAAGTAAATTATATCCAAAATTTTGAATATAACTGTTTACACTGATTTTTTTGAGCTAGAGTCTGTTTAATATTTCCAAGGAACAAAATGTTTGCGTCGACAAAAAAAACGTAGAACAATGCTCACGCAATGCCCCGTACCTCGCTCTAACTGAGAAAGATCTTCTCACATTAGATCCTAGCTCCAAACTGTTTGTGTTCCTGAAATATTTTCTGAGAGTTTCTGGGAGTTCGTTCATCTTCATTCTATTTAATAATTTGGCTAGCTGGTTTGTTACAAATCTCAAAGGACATAGCGATACTCATGAGAACTGTGGTCTCCTGAAATTTTAAAACCCCAAAGTATAGGGTTGATGTTGTCTAAAGGTTATCTGTATCTCATCCAAATGACTTCTTTAATAGAAGCAGCTGCTCTAAGGAAAGAAAGGTTACACAAAAGCTGGTCAGGCAGATGGTAACAGAGCCCGGTCTCAAGGATTTGCGGAAAACACCACATCCTGGCACCAGGATATTTCCTTGCAGTTCCAATTGCTCAAGTTCAGAGACAGCCTCAACACACAGTCACTGGCTCAAAGTGTGTTTTGTAAGAACTGATCTCTAGCTCTTATGAATCACTCCTAAATAATACCTCCAAAATTTCTATCCTACCCACCCACCGCCCAAAAAACCCCATAAGATTCTCTACTATTCAATTTTAGTGAAAACATTTGAATTCCACTACTTAGGGTAGAAAATAGATTCTTTTCCATCAACCTGTCTTCCCGCTAACTGGATTTTGTTTTTTAATTTTTCTTTAAAAATATGTAAGATACAGATTTTCCTTCCCCAATAATAAATTTATATGTTTAATATTAGATGTCACATTCCTACAGGTAAGGATAAGTAACAATAGTAACAATGCACATAATAAAAGTTCTTTCAGTCATCGTTCTTCCACATCAAATAACCACAAACTCTGCAGACTGGAAATATTTGCAAGGAGCAGCTTTTATCGCAAATTGGCATGAGAGAGGAGAAAAGCAGGAAGAGAAGTGCCTCAGTGTGACAAAGTTAGATTATTCTTTCAGAGTTTACACACACACACACACACACACACACACACACACACACAGAGTCTATCACATTGCCTCTTCCTCTTAAACGAAATTAGTTTTTAAAAATGTTTCCAGAAGGTGAATATAACTTTCCGAGTTTTTAAGTCACTCGCATGTTCTGGAAATTTATATCACTATAAATTATCAAGGATTCGAATCAAGGCAGTAGATCCACATTTTCGGTCATGAAAATGAGACCAACATCAGCATATTCCTTACTGTGAGTCTGGCCCTGTGAAAAGAAATACTTGTCTGTCCTGCAAAGACCATCAAAATAAAGCTGTGGTGAACGAATGAATAAATCACTTAGAAAAAACAAAGTGAAATGGGCAGAGCCCTCTAGGAACTGATTTCTTTCAAGAGGGGCCACCTTCGTGGTATTGCCTGCAGCCAGAGCTTTCACATACTGGAGGGAAACAGAAAGAAGCTTGATAGAGTTGCCATCAAACACAACAAAAATACTTGCAAAGATTTCAGTCCAGAGCAAACATTCTGCCATGTTGATGTGATCCACAGGCACAAAAGGAGCCCTCTGGAGATTCCTCGAATGTCCCAAGGGCACATACCATGGACACTAGTAGGCCTGCCTCTAAAATAGCAAAATTCCCCAAAAGCCTATGGTTTCACCACTGAAGTCACAGGTGGACTTATATTGCATGGCCACTGGCTCGCTTCAAACAGATAACCTGAGGGACGTAGAGGTGAGTCAGAAACAACCCAACCCCAGAAGGTTATTTTTAGTTAGGAGGGATAAATATGTATGTATTCATAATAGGAAGCATTACATAATAAATCCAAAAGTAAACACACACACACACACACACGCTAAGGGAACAGCTAGAACACCTAAAAGGAGGTATAGAATTCCAAGATCTATTAAGATTTAGAGGAAGAGGGAGCGACTAAAGTAATGTGTATGTGTGATTCCCCCCCCAAGCTTTCTCTATTAAACATTTATTATTTTCCAATTAGAGAAATTGCCAGTAAGTAGACATCAAGTAATAACCACCCATTAGGTCTGGAATCAGGGCGGGTAGAGCAGGTCTTTCCATGGGAAGGGAGAACAAACGCAGCTAAAGCAGATTCCAGCGGACTGTTTCCACCAAGTCAAGGCGCGTGCACAGCCCAAGTGCTATGAGGAATGCAAATCAGGGAAGGGGAGACAGGAGAGGGAGAACTAACCTAAAAAAAAATAGAAATCCGTGCCAGATGTTTAAGGACTTCTAGTGCCTTGCAAGTATTTAGTCTATATTCCACAAACAGCAAGGAATAATCAGGCTACTGAGCAAGATAGTAACATAATCAGCTCTACTAGGAGAAAGAACACTCCAGTGGCTGTAAATAGCATGGAAGGCTGGGAAAAGATGAAAAGAGCTCTGTGCTCAGAACTTATCAGTGAGGAGGTGCTGTAATATTCCTATAGAATTACAGCAGTGGCAGCCCTGTGTGTCCTTCTACACTCGCAGCCCATGCTGCACGCAGCAGGGGCAACACACACAGCCATTGGACAATGGAATCTTTAAGAACCTGGTAGATGTGCGGAGGTGGGAACAGAGAAGGGAGGAGTCCAAAGTGACCCCGCCATCTCTAACCCAGGTGAATGAAGGTGAATGACGAGGTCTAACAAATGGTTAAAAACAACTAGGAGCCCCTGGTTGGCTCTGTGGGTTGAGCCTCCCACTCTTGGTTTGGCCAGGTCATGATCTCAGGGTCATGAGATAGCCCAGCACCAGGCTCCGAGCTCAGTGCAGAGTTGGCTTGTCCCTCTCCCTCCCCACACTTGTGCCTGTGCACGGGTTTGCACATGTGTGTGCTCTCTCTTAAAATAAATAAATAAAACCTAAAACAAAACAACTCAAGGACAGTCTCTGATGTGTTCCCACAATGGGAAAGCCTCAAGCAATATTTGGCCATGAAGCACCTGGAGATAGCAGATAGGTTAAGAAAAAAATGACGGAAACTTTGTTTCCATACTTAGTTTGGGTCCCTAGTCAGCCCTCCCCAAGACAACTAGTAGCCTAGTAGCCACAAGAGTTTCTTCCTGTGCCTGCGTCCTTGATGAGTGCATTTCTCAGGGACACTCAACTCCCGCCCTGGGAGTCCATTAGAACCTGTAAGCTTCAAAACTGTTTCAGACAATAAATATTTTTAATCAGGATAAAGGATTAAAAAGGAAAGGAGGAAGAAAGATGAGAAAGGTGAATTTACTGAGCACCGATCAAGTTTTAGACACTGGCTCAACTCTTTAAATTTGCTTCTCTCTCTCAACCCCCTGTTTTCCATACAGGGACCCCAAGTTTTTAAGATGCATCAATGCACTGCCCACCACCGCCAGCCAGAGAGCCAGCCAGCCTGGGCACAGTCTGCAAGCAGACCAGGCTCCCTCAGAAATCCAACTGCAATTTCAAACAACAGGCACCCGCTCATCTCCTCTTCATTTGATATTTTATTCCCGAAATAAGACTATTTGCTTGTTATTTGATCCATTTGCAACCTAATTAAAAATGCAATTACCAAACAGGAAAGAGAAATGCCCAGGCAAAGAAAAGAAGATCCCGTAATTGAAAAATTTCAGGCAAAACTGAGAAAGTATAAAAGCAATTTCCACAGCTCCTCTGTGATCCCAGCCTGGATTAGGCCTGGAGGTCTAATATCCACTGTTGGTTGGTCTATCACAGTACGGAAATGATAACTTGCTTTTGGTTTTGAACCAAGCCCTGAGGTTTTAGGATTGATCTCTAATTTTAATGCATCATTTCGTTCTAGCCAAACAAAAGAATAGTATGAATTGATTTATGGATCACAGTATTTTTCAACATTTGGTTTATACCATCTTGAACCAATTTTCTGTGAACAATGAGACGAGGAAAACATCTGCTCCCAAAAATGCTAGGCCAGGTGATATAATATCCTTTTCCCTCTTCCTTTTCCTCTTCTTTAAATAGAAGCCCATCCTTGTTTACAGGATGAGGGCAAGAGGTAAATTCCTTTCCAAAAAGGATGTAGTTGTGGGACATTGTTATTAAGGTATTGTGTAAAATTGTTAGACGTGCTGCCTCCAGAAATTTATCAACAAAAAAGTAGCTAAATTCTCACCTACATCAGTGGTTACCTGTGAGAAGCCTAATAGCACTAGGGGAATAATGGAAAATCAAAGGCTCCAGGGAGGTCTTTCTCTTAACTCACTCATGCTGCTAAGCCTCTGTTTCTTTTTTTTTTTTTAATTATATTATGTTAGTCACCATACTAAGCCTCTGTTTCTAAACCTGTAAAATGGAAATTACATATTCTTACCTGACAGAGCTATCCTGAGGTACAAATAGGCTGATGGAAAAGGTAGAGAAAAAAAGAAAGGCATTCAACTAAATTTCTTCATTGAATGTCTTTAGTGCAAAACCTTAAAATGAATGCTTTATTCCCATCATACAAATGAGAACACTGCAACCTAAAGATTAATGTCAGGGCAAGCTCTTTGCTCAGATTTAAAAAAAAAAATGCAGAGCCAGGATTCACAATAAAATTCCTCTGATTTAAAGCCATGCTTTTCCCATTATCCTATCCTTGCGTAAAGCCGCCAATGCATTATGAAGGTGAGATACATACATATATATACACACATATACACACCACACACATATATATTATAGTTTATCATATTTAAGAAACCTATCCCTTTTTGACTCACCATTAGTTTGCAAACCACTGGTTAAAACAAATGCTACCAGAAATAATATAAACACCACCAACTCTAAGTTGCATCCCAATTTCAGAGATGTTTAAATGTTAATGAAAGAAATATACATCTTAGAATCAATGAAATAGAAGAATCAAGTAGAACCAATTTTTTAATTTCACCAAAGGGTCATAAATTTGGTTCTTTAAAGATCTATCGGGTATTTCATATTTTTAATAAACGATTCTGATATAGTCATTTATTTAGTCTTTAATTTGTACATTTATTTAACTACTATGTGCTTAGCACTGTCTCAACCCTCAAAGACATATTACCAAAAAATAACAATCAAGCTGCTAAACATGTTATCAGAGAATAGCCATGTTGCCTAAAACAGCAATCAAGTGCTCAGGGTATGGGAGTGCGAGACTGCAAAGGTTGGCAGGAACACAAAACATGCGAGTAGTCAGCTCTTTCAGGGAGGAAGCAAGTCCTCAGTCTTTCCATGGGGAACACGAAGGCTAAGTTACTTGCAAGTAGTTACCTTCTCATCTCTGAAAATAGCTGGCTTCAGAGGCAAAGTTCCCACCTTTAATATGAAAACCCCACTCTGGATTTATTTGGTCATCTGTTTATCTTTCTTCATCTTTAAAAAGGCTCATGGCCTTCCAGAGTGACACAGAAGTCCTTGCAATGGGGCATGGTTTAACTGGAACCTGCCCAGGTCTGGATTCTTCCAGACTTCACATGTCCCCACCTATACCCATTACATTCCCTGGCTTGGTTGTGGGCTCCTGGAAAGCCTCTGGGACTGTCCTTTGGCTGACTTCCACTTCAGCATTTTTGCTGAGCCAATCCTACTGGACGAGATTCTGGTTCTCTAGGAGTGCACATGAGCCTCCCAGGGAAGTCCTAGAAACCATCTGATGTGCCCTGGGATCACTTGGCAAGGACATGGCTTACTTCCTTTCAGATCTCTGGTTTATGCCAAAGAGTGAACTTACTGTAGCCCGGAAGACTTCAGATATAAACATTCATTTTTCAACACCAAAGCCACTTATCTGCCCCATTAATTGATACAGTAAACTTTAAATTTATTAATACAAGAGGAATATTCCTAAATACCTGTTGATAGTTGTGAAATTCTCTTAATTCTCCACTTCCTGGATTAATGTGAGGGTTGCCAGATTGGCCCTAGACTATCACTCGTGGCATAAATATTGTCAGTTGTTTATTGTTTATTTGTTTATTGTTTATTGTTTATTTATTTATTGTTCTATAAGGATGTGTTCCTTGGCCATTCATCAGTTTATTCATTCAGCAAATACTTTTGGCCTGCACCTACTACTGCCAGGCACTGTAATTGTTGATGGTAATAAATTAAAGAATGAGATAATAATGAACTTGCAAAAAGCTAATGGGCCCAAATTCCTAGACCCCCGAATGGAAAAAAAAATGCATTTATTAAATGCCAATTATATGTTACTCTGTGCTATTTCATTTGTATGATCTCACATATCTCAGTTCTTTGCTTGTATTTGACAAATAAGAAAACGATTAGTCAGAAAGATTAAGCAATTTATCAGAGAGAGAGAGAGAGGGGTTCACATCTGAGCCCAGGTCTCCTGACTTCATATCAATCTTATGGTCTTTTTACTAAATCATGTTGCTCATGGCATCTGGCAAAAGGAATATTTGGGTGCTGTTAGAAGTGCCAATCTCAAGCAGATTTGCATTTTGTTGGTTTGAGCATTGCTGCGTCATTAATGGAAACCCAGAACACAAATTACTAGCAGCGGAACCCAGTACAAGAGCTGTAGTACTCTGAACACTACGACGTCTTTCAGCTCTCATATTTATTTTCATTTGACAAAAGAAATACCACGGATCCATATTTTAATCACACAAGTGCCCTACACATTCTCTGTAGTGAGCTAGTCTTAACCTTCCCAGGGAAAGTGAAGCTATTAATATTTCTCAGACTTTGTATTGGTGTAAAATTATATTGTAGTCCTTGGAACCTTGTAACAATGAATCCTGGTTCATAACAAAGGACTGTTCCAAAGGTGACTCTGACACAGATAATAGTTGGTTTTCCAGTAACTAAACCCCCTTGGATTAGAGTCAGCTCTGTAGGGAAGCACTGGCTACTTGCTTACTTTCCTTTTCTCTCTATACCCTATCCTACTCTAAGAGGGATTAGAGGCTGTTCTTACAGACATTTTAGTTAAATGTGTACTGTAGGACATATACATAGCTTAGCATTTAAAAAAGCAAAAGCTTTTATTTCTCACAGGGAAGAGCTAGGTATTAACTTAGATCTCCTTTGGAAGGTCGGCAGAAAGGCTGAATAAGTAGGACCAGCACTGCAGTATAGGGTAATTTCATCTAGAACATTCTCCCAAAAAGATGTCTGGCCCTCTAGTCTGCCACTCATCCTGTTAAACTGAAGTTATTTATTTTCCTGACAACTTCCTCCCCTACACACACACACACACACACACACACACACACACACACACACACACAGAGATCCTATACAATTATAGATTCTTGAGGTACTCTCAATGTATGGTACTCTCAAATTTTGGACATAGTCACTCACTAGTAGTTACTGACTGGAATGCTGAAGTACTCCAGTTAAAGCCACTGAACTGGCCAAAGACATGAGTAAAAGCCTCAGGAGTCTGGCTTCCCCACAGAGGGGGTGGAGGCATCAGTGTGAAGGCTGAGAATGGTATACTAGCGACATGCTATAGATTTCGATCCCTGCTGGAATAGTCTCTTGGCTGCTAAGATAAATGCTGGAAGTCTGTGGTAAGAGTAGGCTCTTCTATTGAATCAGTCCTTGTTAATACAACCCTATATCACCTGTGAAGCCATATGCATTGTGAAATGGGAAGGAAAAAAAAAATCATCATTTCGCTGAATCCTTTCACCTTCCCTTTCCTAAAGAAATCAGAATCACTATCACACCAGAATTGACTAATTTGTCAATAGTCTCAACTAGTCTTTATCTTACTGAGCTTCAGGATATGTGATAAAAAAAAAAATGCACGAAGAGAGCAAAGTCCATAATTTCCCACAGCACAGCACTAAACCTAGACATTAGAGATGTTATTAACTTAGCTACTTGAAATCATTCCAGGGCCAGAAACTATTCATGCATTCTTGCCTCATGTATCTGGCCTAGAACCAGTCCTGTAATCGGCAACCTTTCCTTAGGCTTCTAGGGGTCAGAGGCAGCGACCATTTGGTGAGAGCAGAGCATCTCTGAGAAGGTTACTGTATGCTACCACCCAGATCTCTCTTCCACTTAGACCTGAAACATCCCTTTGGATTTTAGATTTTTTCTTTTTCTTTTCTTTTTTTTCTTTTTTTCTTAAGATTTATTTGTCAGAGAGAGAGCACAAGCAGGGGGAGCAGTAGGCAGAGGGGGAAGAAGGCTCCCTCGCTGAGCCCGGACTCGATCCTAGGACCCCGGCATCATGACCTGAGCTGAAGGCAGACACTTAACAGACTGTGCTACCCAGGCGTCCCATTTTAAATTATCTTTTACTTGATCTTGATTCCCTGAGGTCGTGCTGTGATTTTTGATACGAATAGTCCCAGCAAATGTGGTAAATACAAGCCCTATCAGTTTAACAAAGACTTGACTAAGGGAGGACCCTGACGTGGGGAAAGTGTCAAAAGGAAACGAGGCTAACGCAGACTATACACAAGTTTGTGGCAGGGCAGGGAGTACGTAAGCCCCTTGCTCCTCGCTCTGCACCACTACCGCTTATATTTTGGATGGGTTTGAACATTTCTAATTAGAATTGAGACAACCAAAGTAGTGTCTTTGCCAGGTAGAAGTATTGGGCTAAGAGAGGAAGGAGAAACCATTGCAAGTATTCGGGATAGGACAGCCTAATGATGTCCTGCTGAATTTTCCAACTTGTAAAATGAAGGGTTGCACAGCACACGGGGACCTCTGCTCTCCTTAGAGCCCCAAGCTGCTAGGTCTGTGGTATATCAGTGCATGAATTTCCCTGACAGTGTGATGCACCGCACTCCCACACCGGCAGGTTATGCAGAAGTGATGGTGCCTTATCAACTGATTCAAGGCACAGTGTCCAACACTCCCTGACCTCTACAACTACTGGATGGCACGAGTGACAAGCAGCGTGCTACATAGGGGCTGGGGGAGAGGTTTGCTCCTCTGGCCTCCTACTCCTTGAAAGGACTTTGTAGGGAAATGCAGATCATTAAATGGAGCTGCAGGGTAGCAGCTTTAACAAAGTGAGTGCCGCTAAGTCATTTTTCTAGAACGTGGGTGGTGATGGTGTTATTACCCATTCCTGACAATCACAGGATGCTGAACAGGATGCATATATCAAGTACAATGCTAGATGGTCTCCCTGTTGAGAGAAAGGTGGCACAGCAGGGACTTGCTTTGAAAAAAAAAAACAAAAAAAACCCAAAACACTAGTATCAGGGGTTCATCTTACTATGTGGAATTAACTTCTCTCAAAGCACAGCAGCAGCGTGTATCATGTGACTGTGGTTTGCTCAGGACATCTCTTGTAAACGCAGCTATCACAGCACCTGCCATTCCCACTCTGCTGCCACAGTCCCTGGAAAAGGGGTAGCCAGTCCTCAGCAGCCGTGTTCTCTACCGTCCACCTCCACCCAGAGCGAGTGATTAATCCAGGGGTATCAGTGTTAAGAAGAACAGTGGCTTCAGGGGATCTGGTATGATGAAGGCGTTAGTTAGACCCCTCCCACCTTCCGTGATTCTGCGATAATATAAATCCTCTAAAGAGCGCCTTTTGTTATGTTGGCTTACTGTGTGCCACACACCACAGTAAGTGCTCTTCACACACCACCTACTTTATTTTTCACAACAGTACATGATATTGTCCTCACTTCATAGATTAAAAAACAAAACAAAACTAAGACTCAAAGACAGAGTTTACAAATGGCTCTGTCTTGCTTACACCTTTTAAAGTCTTTTTAGTTAAAAGGTGGACTTGTTAAAGAATGACACACAAATTCACAGAGGGCGAACCAAACAAAATCACATACAACCAGACTGAAAAGAAAATGAAATAGTATTTTTATAAGCACTCTATTTTACCAATGGATGGCTTTACTTCTTACTCTGCTTTTTAAACTGCCAAATCAAGTGAATGGATTCATTATTTTAAACACAATGTTGCAGAAATCTGGATGATTCCTCCGACAAACTTCTAAAAAGATGTACGGCTGTGATACTCTGGTATTGAAATCAAAAGCAGCCTTAAGGAAACTAATCTGAATCTGGGGCTTAGTGTTAACAATGCCTTAGCCAGGAGTGACTCCGCTTCAGAGCGAAATGTTTTTCATTCACCTGTCATTTCCATCATGCATTAATATGAAAAGCCAATATTTTTACCAGTTATCATAATGAGGTGAACTTTTAGCTTTAATTTGGTTGCCACCTGCTGGCTAAAAGACAAAATCTTCCCTCTACAGCAAAACCAGCTTGGTAACTGAGAACAAATGTAAGCAAACGAATTCTCTATCATCAGCAACCCAAGTCCAGGTGACATCAGGTTGTTTTCTAAAGGGATACTAGTATTTAGGGCTTCCACTCTGCGTGAGACGCTAGAGATATATTATTACATTTAATCAGCCCCCAAAGATGTGACTGATATAAGTATCAATGCCACTCTTTTAAAGAAAACAACGGACTTCAGATTGCACAACCAAAGAATGGCCATGAATTCAAAACCAGGTCTCGCTGGACATCAGCTTTTCTTCATCAACCCATGATCTTTCCATTACACTGTGATTCTCCTTTACGGTGATACATCCAAGTAATCCCATACTATAAAGAAAACTCTGATGAGTTGAGGCTTAGAAACAGAGCTACAACTCACTGCCTAGAGTCACAAAACCTTCATGCTATTTCACAAGTTGAGAAGAGACAAGCCAGATAAACATTTTGTAAATTTGGCAAGGGAGACCCAACAACGATTAGTCAATGTAAGGGAGAATGACTGTACTGTGAGAGCCATCGATAAAAGCAATTTCGGGGAACCAGGAAAAAAAAAAAGAATTTTATTTTTTTTAAAGACTTTATTTTTATGTAATCTCTACCCCCAATGTGGGGCTTGAACTCACAACCCAGAGATCAAGAGTCACATGCTCTACCAAAGGCGCCCACAAAATAATGAATTGGAAATTATAATTTCAAAGATTCAATCCTTCAGAAAAAAAAAATTGAAAAAAGGAGGGTTGGGTTATTTTCATTCATCCATTTGGGAAGCAGCCACCTGCACATCCATCTGCTCAGGACCACCTGTACTGGGTGCCCATGGGACACATAGGCAGCCTAGCTCCTGGCCTCAAGGAGCTCATGATCCAGTTGACCAAACCCAATAGAAAGAGAGCTTCTGTACTCTGAGCCCCCTTCTCGACCCCCTTTTTCATCTACAGTCTCATTCCTCTCCGAGAGGCACTAGGCATTATCTTTGAAAACAACAATGGCTAGTGTTTGAGTGCTGGTTCTAGGCACTGCTCTAACTTGACATATGTTAGCCAACTTAATCTTCATATAACAATATGCTGGTATCTTTAACTGGTATATAACTGGTACCTCTAACCTACTCTTTTACTGAGGCGAGGGGACAATTGGTCTAAAATCACACAGATCTCTTAAGTAACAGAACAGTGTTCAAACTCAGGCACTTTGCTCCATGGTTTATAAAGACGAGGCTATGCAACCTCTAAGAGAAGTAGGATGGTCCTGGTTTCAAGAACAGGAACATAAAATTCAGGCGACTTATCAGATGTCGTACAGTTAAGAAGTCAGAAGCAGATCCTGCCCTCCAACCATCGGTCCAGGCCTCAACTACTACCATCACGTTCTCCTGAAAACAGGAACAAGGATACAACGAGCGTGGAGAAGACCCATCCACACCACCTGGGGTAATGCAAGGTCAGGTTTGGGGAACAGAACTGGTAGCAGTGATGACTATGGAGTGGGCCTAGTCCAAGTGAGGCTGCTTGGAGGCCATGAGTGACTTCCCACTAGGCTCTGAACTATTTCCTCCTCTATCTTGGAAGCCCAAAAGGGCCTGACCCAAAGTAAATTCTGTGGGGAGAAATGATTAACTAGACATCTCAGATAGACCCTATGCTTTGAGGAAGCACTTGAACTCCCACTTACATGGTTTATCACATTAGAATGATCACCAGCTTTGGGGGCAAATTTAAAACGCAACTTTACATTCTGGAGTCAATTGAAAAATAGGAGAATTACAATCTACTCCAAACATCACTCCAGAAGTAACGCCTACACAAAGTCATTCTCGGATGAAATTTTACTTAGAAGTTTTGAAGGAATAACATTATTTAATAACCGTTTCTCACATTCCTCTAATACTGCTATAATTGGAAAATACAGTTATAACTAGTATTTACCACCAACCAAAATACTGACACTGAAAGCAGGGTGAGTATAATGAGATACACAGACAAATCTGGAAAGTAATCTGTACCGAATTAGAAAGACAAAGTCATGGCTAATGATCACTGACACATAGACCTAAAGGAATTTGATAAATGTATCTTTTTTTTTTCCTTCTTAAGTAGGCTCCATGCCCAACATGGGGCTTGAACTCATGACCCCGAGATCAAGAGTCACATGCTCTACTAAGTCAGCCAGACACCCCTCTTCTTTGATTCTTTTTATTCAATTTCTCAGGACATTATTGTTTCTATAGCTCCATGTTTTCTTCCACACCCCGCTCACCCCCCACACTGCCATAGAATGATGTGGTTGTTTTCCTTTATGAGGGCTACGGGAGGGGGGAAATGAAAAATGCAAGTGGAGAAAAGAACAATGTACTCTGGTAAGTGTAGGTGATTCCATAGAGAATTTTACAAGTGAGTTATAATTTTCATCGTTCTAAAAATCTTCATAATTATTGCCAATAGCTTGAAGATAAATACATCATCCTCTGTCCCTGAGCTAAATAAACTGTATTTGTTTTAAGCACTAATGCCACATTTCAAGAAAAATGTGTACCTAGAGATGATGATTGGGATGGTATAAAAATCCCAAAATGTATGAGAAAAAAGGAAGTGGGGATGCTAATCCTCAAAAGGAAAAAAAATATTCAGAAATAATAATAGCAAACTTTTTTTTACTGAATGTGTATTATAGACCAGGCATCATGCTAAATAGTTTACATGCATTATCTCATTTATTTCTTACAGCTACCATACTAGATATTATTTTACAAAGAAACTGAGGATTAGAAATATTCACCCAAGGTTAAAAGGTGATGGATAGGGAAGGTAAAACCTCTCTGTAGGTCTGCCTTACATGAAAACCTAACGTCTAGTTCAATCTGCTATAATGACTACAATTTAAGAGACAATGCCCCAGCCTCTCTTGTAGAGGATGTGGTGCTGGTACCATTGCTGCCATCAGCCGGGAAAGACGACTTCAGGTAAATTATCACCTCAATACATGACTGTTGGCTCATCTACGAGAGTTGGGGTGATTGCTAAAAACTCCTATAGCTCAAATTCTGAAACTCCAAATATTGGAAAATATATTGAACAGACAATGAATTTTGTGTTGGTCTCAATGGCAGAACCAGAATGAATGGGATGACTCAGTGACTGTCTAGAATATATGGGTGTTTCTGGTACTACTCAGGAATAAAAAAGAGAATCTCAGAATAAGAGAATATGTAAATGTAAATACAGATTTTAAACTTATTCAATGTTGAATATATCCATACCTTAGGCATACAATATTTTGATTTATTTCCTAACAATGGTAAAGTAGAACCGAAAACTGACCTGGAATTCAACTATTATAAAATTCTAAAATTATATTCTGTGTACCTTTTAAGTGATATTTTTTCCTCACTCTATTCAAGCCAAGGCAGTGTCTTTTTTTTTTTAACTTTATTTTTAAGTAATCTTCACACCCAACATGGGGCTTGAACTCTCAACCCCAACATCAACCGTTGCATACTCCACAGACTGAGCCAGCCAGGTGTCCCAAGGCAGTGCCTTTCTTTTCTTTAAGATTTATTTAGTTTTATAGAGAGAGAGTGAGTGAGAGAGGGAAAGTGAGAGGGGAAGGAGGGGCAGAGAGGGAGAGAGAGGGAGAATCTCAAGCTGACTTCCTGCTGAGCATGGAGCCCTACACAGACTTGATCTGACAACCCCAAGATCATAATTTGAGCCAAAATCAAGAGTTGGATATTCAACTCACTGAGCCACCTAGGCACCCCCCCCCAAGGCAGTGTCTTTCAAAACACCCACACAAATTCTGAATCCCCTAAATACTAAAATATTTCCATAATTGCAAATAGCTTAGATATATAACTTGATAGTGCTAATGAAAAACGTTTTAAAACATCCATAATCAACAAAAAACTTTCATGTTGTTTATCAGAACAATCCATTCTCAAAAGTTTTTAGGTGACAAATTTATTTTCCTGTCAAACTAAGGTTATGATATAAAAACAATTGAGACTGATAGAAAATCCATATTATACAGCCATTCTTCTCTAAAAATTATTTCTACATAGATGACTCACAGTCTTGATTTCTATTCTCAGTCTCTCCATTTTAATATGCCAGTCTTTCATTCTGCTACCTGCTAGATATCTCTTATTGGGCATCCCTTCAATATCTGAACTCTATATGCCCATGTTGTCAGTCTATGGAGAGTAGACAAAAGCTTCCAAAGAATTGGCTCCATGCCCAAGGCGGGGCCTGAATGCACGACCCTGAGATTAAGAGTCTCAAACTCTACAGACTGAGCCAGCCAGGTGCTCCTCCCCCAAGAACTTTTAAAAATGGCTGCAATGAGGGGCACCTAGGTGGCACAGTTAGTGTCAGACTCTTGATTTTGGCTCAGGTAATGATCTCAGGTTGTTGAGATCGAGCCCCGTGTAGGGCTCCACACAGCACAGAGTCCGCTTGAGATTCTGTCTCCCCCTCTGTCTGTCCCTCCCACTCATGCTTTCTAATAAATAAATCTTTAAAAAAAAAAATGACTGCAATGAACAGTCCTGGGTCTACTGATCCAAAGTAATGTGAAAGACCAATCGACTTTCAGGAAAGCAGGATCGTGCCAGTGAAACAATTTATAATCTTACTGAGTGAACATATTTAAACAAAGATCAAAGGGGTGAGGGAGGAGAGATTTGGGCCAAGCAGGTAGAGCAGACTGATGTATGGAAATGGCAGTAAATTGCAGGAAATGGCAGTACCTATCCAAATGACATCCAGGAGACCAAGAGCCTTACCAACTGATGCATCGAACACCTCTTGTTTTTAGTGACAAAATCTTTTTTTTTTTTAATGGCATGGCTTCACGTGGTCTGTCTAGAAGATACTGTGCTAATCAAACACATTCTTAAGAATTTCCCATTTCTGTGTCACTACTAATCCCTAATAACATGTCAGTAACATGGTTTCTAACTGACCTAACTTACAGAGTATGAATTGGCCATGTCTAAATACATCATCCTTGTGAGGCAAATATAATATACATAAAGAGAAATAAACAAATATGTATCTTTGTAACTTGTTGCATTGATATGTCACAATGCAAACACTCAAGTAACCACTACCCCAGTTAAGAAATAGGACACTGACAGCTCCCAGAAGCCTTGCACTCCTTCCTTCCATGCCCCTTCTTTATTTTTTTTTGGAGAATTGCCACCTAAGCATACATCCTAAAGCCATGATTCAGTTTTATTTCTTTTTGAACTTCATATGAATTTAAAGATACAATATCTATTCTTTACTGCCTGGCTTTTTCTGTTCATAATCTATGCTCATCAGGGGCACCTGGGTGGCTCAGTCAGTTAAGCATCTGCCTACAGCATGGGTCATGATCGCAGGGTCCTGAGATTAAGCCCCACATCAGGCTCCCTGCTCAGCAGGAAGTCTGCTTCTCCCTCTCCCTCTGCCCCTTTCCCCCATCTCATTCTCTCTCTCAAACAATTAAAAAAAAATAATAAATGCTCATCGGATTCATTCACATTGTTCAAATAACTGTAGCTTATTCATTTTCATTTCTGTATAGTACTCCATTGCATGGATAGATCAAACTTCATCTGCTGTACTGTGAATAGAAGGCTGCTTCGAGTTTTTATCCATACAAATAACACACTATGAAAATACACGTATGTCTCTTGGTACATAGGTGAACACATTACTATTGAAGTATTTACCCAGGAGTAGAACTGCTAAGTGACAGGTATGCATTATCTTTAACTTCAGCAGATCATACCAAACAGTTCTCCAAAGTGTGCACACTCATACGTCGGCTCAGCAGTACAGGAGAGTTCCTACTGTTCACACCATTGTCAACTCTTGGTGTTGCCTTTTGCACTTTAGTCAATTTGTTGGGTGGTAAAACTTTTGTAATCATAAAAAGAGTTGAATTTTATCAAACAAATAGTTTTCTCCTTTTTTCCGTTAATGTGGTAAGTTATAATGATTGAATTTTTTAATGTTAAACCAACGTTACCATTCGTGAGTAGGCCCAACTTTATTTCTACATATTATCCTTTTCATATATTGCCAAATTTGGTGTGCTAGCATTTTGTTAAGGACTTCTGCATTTAGTGTCACAAATAAACTAGGAATATACACTGTGGCAGACAGAATAATGCCCTCCTCCCAAAGATGTCCAAAGTCTAGCCCTTGGAATTTGTGAATGTTACATTACACAGCAAAGGAAAATTAAGGCTACAAGCGGAATTAAGGTTGCTAATCAGTGACCTTAAAATAAGGAGTATATCCTCAATTATCTCGGTGGGCCCACTGGAATTATAAAGGTCCTTAAAAGTGGAAGGAGATGTAACAGGAGGTCAGAATGATGCAATATGATAAGAATTCAACTGCTATTTTTGGCTCTAAAGATAGGGGAGGGGGTTACGAGCCAAAGAATGCTGGCAGACCTCCAGAAGCTAGAAAATGCAGAGATGTTCCCCAGAACTTCTAAAAAGAAATGCAGTCTTACTAATACAATTTTAGCCCAGTGAGCACAGTATTAGATTTCTAATCTAAAGACTATAAGTTCATTTGTTTTAAGCCACTAAGTTTATTGTAATTTGTTACAGCTGCAATAGAAACTATTACATAAGCTTAGGTGGAATTCCACAAAGAAAAGCAAATAATCATATTATCATACCAGTTTCTTGTAGTAACCTTCTCAATGTTTGATATCAAGGTCCTTGTGATCTCAAACAAAATGTTGAACATTCCCTCTTTTCCTCCTATCTCAAAGAGTTTGAAAAATACTCTTTTTTTTCCTAAGTGTTTTGTAAAATTCATCACTGAAGCTATCTAGGCTATATCTGTGTGAAGGTTTTGTTTGTTTTGTTTTTTAAGTAAGCTTTACACCCAATACAGGGCTCAAACTCACAACCCCAAGATCAAGAGTCACATGTTCCATGTACTGTTCACAGGCACTCCTTGTCTAAAGCTTTTAATCACAAATTCAACCTACCTAGAAGTTATATGGAGACTCCAATGTTCTATTTCTTCTTAGGCTAGTTTTCTTAGGTTATATTACCCAGAAATTTATTTCAACTAAGTTTTCAAATACATTTATATGAAGTTGTTCATGATATCCTTTTATTTAATGTCCTTACAATTTACGGTTATGTCATGTTTTTTTCTTGATACTGGTTTTTGTGCTCTTTTCTTAATCTTAGTATTGCAAAGAAGTTACTACATTTCATTTGTCCTTTCAAAGAATCTACTTTAGGATATGTAATTGTTATTTATTGTACTTTATTTTTTGTGTCATTAATTTATCACCTTTATTTCTTCTATGTTTTTAGGCTAAATTTGCTAGTCTTTTTCTAGTTTCTCACATTAGATGCCTAGCTCACTGATTTTCAGAATTTCTTCCATTCTAGCATATACATATCAAGCTATACGTTTCCTTCTAAATAGGACTTAGGTTCACCTGTATCTCACAAATAAACAATACATAGTATTACATTTTTCATTACTGTTCATTGTAAAATATTATCTAATTTTAGATTAGGTCCAAGAATTAGTGTACTTATTCCCAAACATTAGAGATTTTTCTAGTATTTGTTGTTGTTATTGATTTCCAGCTTATTTATATTGTGATCAGAGAACATACTAAGATTTTAATCCGCTGAAATTTTAGGGAACTGTCCTTTATTCAGCATACAGTCAATTTTAATGTTTTGCATATACTGGAAAGAAGGTCTATGCCACAGTTGTTGGGATCCATATATTCTTATAAGTCAGGTTTGCTAGTCATACTGTTCACATTTTCTACATATTTACTGTTGTGTGTGTGTGTGTGTGTGTTTTAATCTTCCTGCTTATTCTACTACTTATTCAGAGAGAGATGTTAAAATCCCCCCATGTGGTTGTGGATTTGTGCATTTCTTATTGTAGTTCTGTAAATTTTATGTGGCAGTTATTTCTTATTGCAAATTAATGAACTGGCATTCTGATCTTTACTTCATCCTTCCATGGGTGCTATTTGGATAGAGTTAATCAGGTTCTTAAATGGCCCAAGAACCCCCAAGAGTCAGGGGTTCTCAAATATTGTGCCCTGGGTCCCATTGTCAGTCTAGTGAAATGTGTAGGCATTGTCTCGGAATAATGTTTTTAAATGCATTAAATAAATAGGATAACAAATGAACTACTTTAAAATGTAGTTGACTAAATGTTAAAAAAATAAATTTGGAGGACATAGCAAAGCAATTCTAAGAGGAAAGTTTACAACAGTATAGATCTATCTTAAGAAGAAGTTACCAAAAATATAACCTTACAACTAAAGGAACTAGGAAAAAAAAAAGGGTAGTCGGGTGGGTGGGGACAAAGCCCAAAGTTAGCAGAGGAAGGAAATAATGAAGATCAGAGAAGAAAGAGAGTCAAAAAAAAAGAAAAAAGAAAAAAGAAAAACAATAAAAAAGACCAATGAAACCAATAACTGGTTCTATGAAGGTAAAATTCATAAACTTTCTAGACAGACTCATCAACAAAAAAGGAGCAAGCACTCAAATAAATAAAACCAGAAATGAAAGAGAAGAATTACCAACACCACAGAAAAATAAAGGACTCTAAGATACTACAACAAAAAATTATATGCCAATAAAATGGACAACTTAGAGGAAGTGGATAAATTTGTAGAAACATATAATCTACCAAAACGAAAACAGGAAGAAATAGAAAATTTAAGCAGACTGATAACCAGCAATAAAATTGAATCAGTAATCAAAAAACTACCAACAAACAGAAGTACAGCACCAGGTAGCATCACAGGTAAATTTTACCAAACATTTAAAGAGGTAGTACCTATTCTTCTCAAATCATTCCAAAACATAGAAAAGGAAGGAAAACTTCCAAATTCATTCTACAAGGCCAGTGTTACCACGATACTAAAATCAAATAAAGACACTACCAAACACACACACACACACACACACACACACACACACACACACCAGGCCAATATCCCTAATGAAAGAGAAGTAAAAATTCTCAACAAAAAATTGACAAATGGAATTCAAAAATACATCGAAAGGATCATTCGCCATGATCAAGTGGAATTTATTTCAGGAACCCAAGGATCATCAAACCAATAAACACAAATCAATAAACATGATACATCACATTAACAAAATAAATGATGAGAGCCATATGATCATCTCAATAGATGCAGAAAACACATGACAAAATTCTACATCCATTCACAATAACAAAGCTCAACAAAGTAGATTTAAAGGGAACATACTTCAACATAATAAAAGGCCATCTATGAAAAACCCAAATCAAACATCATACTCAATGGTGAAAAACTGACAACTTTTCCTCTAAGATCTGGAACAAGACAAGGATGTCTCACCACTTTTATTCAACATAGTACTGGAATTCCCACCCATAACAATCAGACAAGACATAAGAGGCATTCAAAATGGTAAGGAGGAAAAGTGCCTGTGTGGCTCAGTTGGTTAAGCATCCAACTCCTGATTTCAGCTCAGGTCATGATCTCAGGGTTGTGGGATCAAGCCCTGCATCAGGCTCACGCTCAGTTCAGAGTCTGCTCGCTGTTCCTCCCTTCACTCTCTCTCTTTCTCTAAGTAAAATTAAAAAAAAAAATTGGTAAGGAAGAAGTAAAATTGTCACTGCTTTCAGATGACATACTGGATATGTATGGAAAACCCTCAAGACTCTCTGAAAAAATTTTGAATAAATGAATTCAATAAATTTTGGGGGTACATAATTAGTATTCAGAAATCTGGACTTCCAGGGAAGATGGTGGAAGAGGAGGATCCTGGGCTTACCTCATTCCACAGATAAACCTAAATGATACCCACACCAATGTAAATAACACAGAAAATGGCCCAAAGACTGGCAGAACAGATTCTCCACAGCTAAATGTAAAGAAGAGGCCACATTAAAGTGGGTAGGAAGGGCAGACATGCAGTTGGGAACCAAACTGACTGCAGGACCGTCCACAGGAGGGAGGGATGCCATAACACCAAGAGGGGAGGGGAACAGATCACTGGGCCCCCAGGCATGGGGAACCCCCATTGGGAAGATGAATCCTCATAACATTTGGCTATGAAAATCAGAGGGGCTTAATTTCTCGAGTTCCTACAATTCATGAGGCTTAAAGATTTATTTATTTATTTGAGAGAGAGAAAACAAGTGGTGGGGAGTGGCAGAGGGAAAGAGAGAGAAGCAGACTCCCCACTGAGCAGGAAGGCTAACCTGGGGCTTGATCCCAGGACATAGAGATCATGACTTGAGCCGAAGGCAGATGCTTAACTGACTGAGCCAACCCAGGTGCCCCAACATCTGGAATTTTAAAAATCAATGAGCTTGGCTATGGGGGATCCAGAGGCCAATGGGAAACTGACTTCCCACCTTGAAGAGATAGCACAACAAATAGCGCCACTGGGATAGAGTACAGAATCAGCAGTTTGAAAGATGCCTGGGGTGTACAAGAGGAAGATTTGTCTGCTAATCCCAGTGCCTGTGCTGGAGGGGTAGGACCTTTGGAAGACTTCAAGAACAAAGGAACTGGTGGGTGCCCTTTCCCTCCCATGTCCCAGCACAGATATACAGACACCTGTGGGAACCAGCACAGTGTGAACACTCTCATGTACCTTGCTAACAGCATGCTAACCCTTGCTAACCCCCAAGTAATTCAGCAGATCTGCCCCCTCCAAACCAGCTTCACCTCCAAGTCCCCTCCCACAGCAGACCTGTGCAAAACTTGTTAACACCATGTGCCCCATCCCACACTCTACTGTGAACGACTTCCTCCTAATCGGCCTCCTCCCACAGCAGACAGGCACAAATCTTGCTAACACTGCACACCCCACACCCACATTCTCCTGTGAACTTGGCAAGAGTCCATCCAAGGTGGTACCACAAGCATGGCAGGGTGCAAGTAGCCCTGACAGGAGTCAGCACCACCCCAAAATCACTCTTGCCTCAGGAACAGAGAAAGATAACCACATACACCTGTTAGACTGCAGTCCCAGCAGTGGGCTGGGGCAGACATCTGCTCCGACTACAAGACCTGCCCACCAATAATAGCTTCTCAGGTGCCAACACAGGGAGAGTGCCCTGCAGTTGAGTGTTACTACATCTCTGGAAAACACCTGGTCTGACCCAACTCAAGCCCAAGGTGGCCTCAGACTGGCCCACTCACAACACAGTCACCAAACCCTGCCCACAACAGGTAATGAAAGCCATCACAGACAACGAGAGTGAAGGCAAATATGGCAACACTTCAACAGTAGGGCGCACACCACACACGCAGGAGATATGCATGAAGCTCCAGGTTCTGGTGAAGAGGGGACATTGCACTGCAGGACAACATAGGACCTTTCCTTCCTCAGGCCACTATTTTCAAGAGTAGGAGATGTAGCTGACTTTCCTAACTTATGGAAACAGACACAGAGAGACAAAATGAGGAGACAGAGGAATATGTCCCAAATGAAAGAACAGGACAAAAATCACAGCAAGAAAGCTAAATGACATGAAGATAAGTAATATGCCTGATAGAGAATTTAAAGTAATGTTCATAAAGATACTCAATGGACTTGAGAAAAGAGTGGAGGACATCAGTGAGATCCTCAGCAAAGAGAAAACAAAAAACAACCAATCAGAGATGAAGAACTCAATAACTGAAATTAAAAATACACAA
Source organism: Ailuropoda melanoleuca (assembly GCF_002007445.2). NCBI lineage: Eukaryota > Metazoa > Chordata > Mammalia > Carnivora > Ursidae > Ailuropoda > Ailuropoda melanoleuca. The sequence goes on from NC_048227.1 coordinate 76,694,269, forward strand.
GTTAGAATAAATTGCAGATTAGAGGAAGCAGAAGAATGGAGGAGAGACATGGAAGAGAAAATAATGGAAAGCAATCAGGCTAAACAGGAAAAAGAAAAAAAATACAAAATGAAAACAGATTAACGGAACTCAGAAACAGCATCAAGCATAATAACATTCACATTATAGAAATCTCAGGAAAGAGAGAAAAGGGGGCACAAAATATATTTAAAGAAATAATAGCTGAAAACATCCCAAATCTGGGTAAGGAAACAGCAATTCAAATATAGGATGCACAGAGAACTCCCAACACAGCCAACACAGAGGTCCACACCAAGATACATAGTAATTAAAATGGCAAAAAGTACTGATAAAGAATTTTAAAAGCAGAATGAGAAAAGAAAACAGTTACATACAAGAGAAATCCCATAAGGCTATCAGCAGATTTTTCACCAGAAACTTTGCAGGCCAGGAGTGAGGGGCAGGATATATCCAAAGTGCTGAAAGAAAAACCTGCAACTAAGGATACTCTATACAGCAAGGTTATCATTCAGAATAGGAGAGATAGAGTTTCCCAGGCAAACAAAAGTTAAAGGAATTCATCACCACTAAATGAATCTTACAAGAAGCGTTAAAGGGGACTCTTTCAGTGGAAAGGAAAGACCACAAGCAGCAGAAAAATAGGAAGCACAAAAGCAGTAAAATTAAGTATATCTATAAAAATCAATCAAGGGATACACACACATACACACACACACCGAAGCTGTGGGGGAGAGGTGAGAGGAGTAAAATTTTAATTCTTTTAGAATGAGTTCACGGGCGCCTGGGTGGTGCAGTCGTTAAGCGTCTGCCTTGGGCTCAGGGCGTGATCCCGGCGTTATGGGATCGAGCCCCACATCAGGCTCCTCCGCTATGAGCGCTTCTTCCTCTCCCACTCCCCCTGCTTGTGGTTCCCTCTCTCACTGGCTGTCTCTATCTCTGTCAAATAAATAAATAAAATCTTTAAAAAAAAAAAAAAAGACCAAGTTCAAACTTAGGTGACCATCAACTTAATATAGACTGCTATATGCATAAGATGTTACATATAAACCTAATGGTAACCACAATTCAAAAACCAGTAATAGATATGCAAAAAATAAGGAGAAAGGAATCCACAAGTATCACTCAAGAAAACCAGCAAATAGAGAGGGGGGAAGAAAAGAACAGAGAACTACATAAACAACCATAGAACAAAATGGCAGTAAGCACATACCTACCAATAATCACTTTGAATGTAAATGGACTAAACACTTCAATCAAAAAATATTGGGTGATGAAATGGATTAAAAAAAAAAAAGCAAAACCTGGGGTGCCTAGCTGGCTCAGTTGGTAGAGCATGTGACTCTTATTCTTGGGATCACAGCTGGAGCCAAAGGGTGGGTGTAGAGATTAATTAAAAAAATTTTTTTAAAAAAGCAAGTCCTACCTATATGCTGACTCATTTCAGACCTAAAGACACAAGCAGATGATTGAAAAGTAAAGACATGGAAAAGCATTTATCATATGACTGATAATGGTAGCAATAGGTAGCAATACCTGCATCACATTTAAAAAAAAACACTTTAAAATAAAAACTGTAGCAAGGGACAAAAGAGAACACACATATTTATAAAGGAAACAATATAATGAGAAGATATAACAACTGTAAATATCTATGCACCCAACATGGGAGCACCCAAACACATAAAGCAGCTAATGACAAACATAAAAGAAGCATTCAATTGTAAAACAATGATAGTAGGGAAATTTAACACCCCACTTACATCAACGGATAGATCATACACACAGAAAATCAATGAGGAAACAGTGACTTTGAATAACATGGTGGACCAGATGGATCTAACACATATATTCAAAAATCCCATCTTTTTTCAAGTATGCATGGAATAAATATTCTTTTCAAGAACACATGGAACTTTCTCTAGAATACATCAAGTTAGGCCACAAAACAAGTCTCAACAAATTCAAGATTGAAATCATTCCATGCATCTTTTCCAGCCATAATGCCATGAACTTAAAAATCAATAAGTAAAAATCTAAAAAGACCACAAATACATAAAGGTTAATTAACATGTTACTAAACAGTGAATGGGTTAATCAAGAAATCAAACAGGAAGTCAAAAAATACATGGAAACAAGTGAAAATGAAAACCCAATGGTCCAAAATCTCTGAGATGCAACAAAAGCAGTTCTAAGAGGGAAGCTTATAGCAATATAGGTCTACAAGAAGCAAAAAAAAAAAAAAAAAAAAAAAAAAAAAAAAAAAAAAAATCTCAAATAAACCTAAACTTGTACATAAAGGAGGCTAGAAAAAGAAGAATAAACAAAACATAAAGCCAGTAGATGGAAGGAAATAATAAAGATTAGAGCAGAAATACTGGAAATAGAAACAAAAAATAGTAAAACAGATCAGTGAAACCAGGAGCCGGTTATTTGAAAAGATTAACAAAATTGATAATCCTTCAGTCAGAATCAGAGAGAGAGAGAGAGAGAGAACTCAAATACCAGAAATAAAAGAGGAGAAATAACAACTGACACCACAGAAATACAAAGAATTGAAAGAGAATATTATGAAAAATTATACAGCAAAAAATTGGACAACCTAAAAAAAATGGTTAAATCCCCAGAAACATATAATCTCCCAAAACTGAAACAGGAAGAAATAAAATTCGTGCAGACTAATTACCAGCAATGAAATTGAATAAATAATCAAAAAACTCCCAACAAAGTCCAAGACCAGATGGCTCCATAGGTGAATTCTGCCAAACATTTAAAGGGTTAATACTTATTATTCTCAAACTATTTCAAAAAACAGAAGAGAAAGGAGAGCTTCCAAATTCATTCTATGAGGCCAGCTTTACCCGGATACCAAAACCAGATAAAGATACTACAAAATAGAAAACTACGGGTCAATATCTCTGATGAACATAGATGAAAGAATCCTTAAAAAAAAATAGCAACCAAATCCAATGATACATTAAAAAAAATGTTAACCCCAATCAAGTGGAATTTATTCTTGGGATGCAAGTTTGGTTCAATATTTACCAATCAATGTGATATATCACATCAATAAGAGAAAGGATAAACACCATATGATCATTTCAATAGATGCAAAAAAACAAAAACATTTGACAAAGTACAACAACTATTCATAATAATAACCCTCAACCAAAATGGTTTAGAGGAAACATACCTCAACATAATAAAGGCTGTATATGAAAAATCCACAACTAACGTCATACCCAATGGTGAAGAAGTGAGAGCTTTTCCACTAAGATCAGAAACAAGACAAGGATGTCCACTCTCATTTTTATTTAACACAGTATTGAATATCGTAGTCACAGCAATCAGACAAGAAAAAGAAAGAAAAGGCATTCAAATTGGTAAGAAAGAAGCCAAACTTTCACCATTTATAGATGACATGGTACAACATATAGGAAAAACTAAAGACTCCACCAAAAAAAAAAAAAAAACTACTAGAACTGATAAAGGAATTCAGTAAGGTCACAGGATCCAAAATGAATATACAGAAATCAGTTGCATTCCTATACACTAATGATGAAATAACAGAGAAATTAAGAAAAAAATTTCATTTACAATTGCACCAAAAATAATTAAATACATAGGAATAAATTTAACCAACGAGGTGAATGACCTGTACTCTGAAAATCATAAAACACTGAAGAAAGAAACTGAAGATGATACAAACTAATGGAAAGATAATGAATGCTCATAGATTGGGAGAACAAATATTGTTAAAATGTCTATACTACCCAAAGCAATCTACAGATTAAAGCAATCCCTATCAAAATGCCAACTGCATTTTTCACAGAACTAGAACATATTATCCTAAAATTTGTGTGAAACCATAGGAGACCCCAAATAGCCAAAACAAAATTAAGAAAAAAAAACCCACAAAACTGGAGGTATCACAATTCTGAACTTCAAGTTATATTACAAAGCTATAGTAATCAAAACAGCATGGAACTGGCAACGTAATATATACATTGATCAATGGAACAGAAGTAAGTCCGGAAATAAACCCATGCTTATATGGTCAATTAATCTTCAACAAAGGAGACAAGAATGTGCAATGGGAAAAAGTCTCTTCAACAAATGGTGCTGGGAAAACTAGACAGCTACATGCAAAAGAATGAAATTGGACCACTTTCTTACACCATATACAAAAATAAGCTCAAAATAGATTAAGGACCTGTGAGATCTGAAACCATAAAAATCCTAGGAAAAAGCACAGGAAGTAATTTCTCTGACATTGGCTGTAGCAACATTTTTGTACATAGTTCTCCTGAGGCAAGGGAAACAAAAGCAAAAATAAACTGTTGGAACTACATCAAAATTAAAAGCTTCTGCACAGCAAAGGAAACAACTTTTAAAAAGACAACCTACTGAATGGGAGAAGATATTTAAGAGATATATTTGATAAAGGTTTAGTGTCCAAAATATATAAAGAATTTCTAAAACTCAACACCAAAATAAAACAAATAACCCAACTAAAAATGGGAAGACATGAACAGACATTTATCCAAAGACATACAGATGGCCAGCAGACACATGAAAACACACTCAACATCATTAATCATCAGGGAAATGCAAATCAAAACCACAATGAGATTATCACCTCACACCTGTCAGAATGGTTAAAATCAAAAACACAAGAAACAACCAATGTTGGCAAGGATGTGGAGAAAAAGGAAGCCTCGTGCACTGTTGGTAGGAATGCAAACTGGAGCAGTCACTATGGAAAACAGTATTGAGGTACCTCAAAAAATTAAAAATAGAACTACCCTATGATCCAGTAATTCTACTAATGGGTATTTGCCTAAAGAATATGAAAGCACTAATTCAAAAAGATCTATGCACCCCTATGTTTATTGCAGCCTTATTTACGATAGCCAAAGTATGGAAACAACCCAAGCATCCACTGATAGATGACTGGATAAAGAAGATGTAGTGTGTGCACAATGGAATATTATTTAGCCACAAAAAAGAATGAAAACTTGTCATTTGCAACAACATGGATGGATCTAGAGGATATAATGTTTAGTTAAATAAGTCAGAGAAAGACAAATACCATGATTTCACTCATATTTGGAATTTAAGAAACAAAACAAAGAAAAAAAAAGAGTCCAAAAAACCCCAGACTCTTAAACATAGAAAACAAACAGGTGATTACCAGAGGGTAGGTGAACGGGAGAAGGGGTGAGATAGGTGAAGGGGATTAAGAGCACACTTATTGTGGTGAGCACAGAGTACTGTATAGAACTGCTGAATCATTGGGGTGCCTGGGTGGCTCAGTATTAAGCGTCAGCCTTCAGCCCAGGGCATGATTCCAGATCGAGTCCCACATCAGGCTTCTCCTCTGGGAGCCTGCTTCTTCCTCTCCCACTCCCCTGGCTTGTGTTCCCTCTCTCGCTGGCTGCCTCTCTCTCTGTCAAATAAATAAATAAAATCTTTAAAAAAAAAAAAAAAAGAACTGCTGAATCACTATATTGTAGACCTGAAACTAATATAACACTGTATGTGAGTTATGCTGGAAATTTAAAAATAAATGAATACATAGCAAAAAAAATTTTAAAAAGAAAGAAATCTGTTGTGTTTCTCTACACTAATAGCAAAGTACTAGAAAGAGAATTAAGAAACAATCCGATTTACAATTACACCCAAAAGAATATACCTAGAAATAAACTTAACCAAAAAGGTGAAAGATCTATACTCTGAAAACTATAAAACACTGATGAAGTAAATTGAGGACAACACAAATGGAAAGATATTCCATGCTCATGAATTGGAAGAATTAACATTGTTAAAATATCCATACTACCTAAAACAATCTACAGATTCAACACAATTCCTATTAAATACCAATAGTATTATTCACAGAACTAGAAAAAATAATCCTAAAATGTGTATAGAACCACAGAAGACTCCAAATAGCCAAAGCACTCTTGAGAAAGAAGAACAAAACTGGAGGTATCACAACCTCAGCTTTTATGATATCCTACAAAGCTATAGTAACCAAAATACTGTATAACTAGTACAAAAATAGGTTGATCAATGAAACAGAGTAGATAGCCCAGAAATAAACCCATGCTTATATGGTCAATTAGTGTCTGACAAAAGAGGCGGAATATATAATGGGAAAAAGTCTCCTCAAGAAATGGTGTTGGGAAACCTGGACAGCTACATGCAAAAAATGAAGCTGAATCAATTTCTTACACAATACACAAAAATTACCTCAAAATGGATTAAAGATCTAAATGTGACACCTGAAACCATAAAACTCTAAGGTGAAAACATAGGCAGTAATCTCTTAGACATTGGTCTTAGCAACATTTTTATGGATCGGTCTTCTGAGGCAAAGGAAACAAAAGCAAAAATAAACTATTGGGACTATACCAAAATAAAAGACTTTTGCACAGCAAAGAAAACGATCAACAAAATGAAAAGACAACCTACTGAATAGGAGAAGATATTTGCAAATGGTATATCCAATCAGGGGTTAATATAAAGAACTTACACAACGCACCGCCAAAAAACAAAACTCAAAACAAATAATCTAATTGAAAAATGACCAGAGGGCCTGAACAGATATTTTTCCAAAGAAGACATACTGATGGCAAACAGACACATGAAAAGATGCCCAACATCACTCATCATCAGAGAAATGCAAATGAAAACTACAATATTACCTCATACTAGTCAGAATGGCTATTGTCAAAAAGACAGGAAATAGAAAGTGTTGGTGAGAATGTGGAGAAAAGGGAAGCCGTGTGCACTGTTGGTGGGAATGCAAACTGGTGCAACCACTGTGGAAAATAGTTTGGAGTGTCCCCAAAAAGTTAAAAATAGAAACATCATACCAACCAGCAATTCCATTACTGGATATTTACCCAAAGAAAGCAAAAAACTAATTCAAATAGACATTTGCATCCCTATGTTTATCACAGCATTATTTAAAATATCCAGAATATAGAAGCAACCTAAGTGTCCCTTGGGAGATAAATGGTGTGTACGTACATACATACACACACACACACACACACACACACACACACACAGGAATATTACTCAGCTGTGGAAAAAAAAAAAAAGAAAAAAAAAAAAGAGAATGAGATCTTGCCCTTTGCAACAGCATGGATGGACCTAGGGGCTGTTGTGCTAAGTGAAAGAAGACAGAGAAAGACAAATACGGTATGATTTCACTTATATGTGAAATCGAAAACACAAAACAGAAATGGATTCGTAAATTCAGAGAACAAGCTGGTGGCTGCTGGGAATTGGGGGTGGGAATGGGCAAAATAAATGAAAGAGATTAAGAGGTATAAACTTTCAGTTATAAAATAAGTCACAGGGATGAAAAGTACAGTATAGGGGAAAAAGTCAATAATATTGTAATAATGTGGCATGGTAACTAAGCCTATGGTGGTGAACATCACACAATACACAGAATTGTCCAATTACTACCTTGTACAACTGAAACTAATATATTCTATGTCAATTACACTCCAACAATAATTTTTAAACATTAAAAAAAAATAATCATGATATTGTAACACGATTGTTTCTTTACTGGTGCTTTCAATAACAAGATCTCATGGTGGTTTTTACCACCTCCAAAATCCCAAACTAATGACAAGCACAAATAGCTCTTCAAGATCTCTGCAACTGGTATGTGATATGAAGTATCTGTGATATCAGTGACAAAGTAAGGTTCTGTTAGTACTACAGTGCTTTACTGCCTACATTCTTATTGAAAGGAAATGTTCGAGTTCAGTAAGACATTAGTGAAAATAAATTTGCAATTTTTTTCTCCAAATTCACAGGTACACTGAATTCTGTCTATTCAGAGGTTCATGTGTCTGGATCATAGAATAACCTCTGCTTCAAGTTGTCAGATCAAAGGTGGACCTTTCAGAAGGTGCCTTGATGGTGTTCTCACCTCTAGGTCACTAACTCCTGTTTATGCATTTCTCATTCTTATATTTTCTCCCCCTCTCCCTCGCTCTTGCTATTTCTCATTCTTCAGTTTATAATAAAAACAAATGCATAATCCTCTCCCATCCCTCAAGCATCTTTTCCCATAACTTCACTATTTTAGTAAATTATATAATCTTTTTAAAGAAATAGGATGGTTTTCCTTCCTCAATCCTTATAGCAACTCATTTCTACTATTGCATTTATCATATTATGTTTGGCCTTATGGATGTTGGTGTACTTGTCTTATCTACATTCATAAATGATAAATTTCTATATAAAGCTTTGCTTATTTTGTATTTAATGCAGTATGAATAGGTGTTCAATAAATGTTTGTATACTTTGTATCCAAAAAACCTTACCTTCTGAAACCTTTTTCATCTTTAGACACCAATTGAGTAAATGGGAAAAAACAAAACAAAAAAAACCAAAAAAACCCTGCCTCTGATAGTTCCTTTTTTATGGCCCTATTTCTTTCTTGAATTACTTAAATCTAGATGAGATCCTGATTTTATTTATATTATCCAAAACCTGGAAACCATCTAAATGCCCATTTACAGAAAAATGGACAAACTGTGCTATTTTCATACCATCAACATTTTTTAAATTATTTTTTTGATACGTGAAACAATACAGGTGAATTTCAAAAGCATTATATTTAGAAAAAAGCCAGATACCCCCCAAAAATAGCCAGACACAAAAGCATATATGTATTTCATTTTAAACAAAGTTCATTAATATACAAAAATAATCCATTGTGATCGAAATCAGAATAGTGGGAGAGTAGGGGCAGTTTTTGACTAAAAAGAGCACAGGGCACATTTTGGGATGATGGGTTTAACTTTATCTTGATCGGGACTGATGGTTACACAGGTGCATACATCTGTACAATCTCATCAAGCTGCATACTTAATACACTTCCATTTTGCCATTGGTAAATTACACCTCAAAAGTTAAAGGAAAAAATATCTGCAGCATTTATAAGAAAATCTTATAGGCACTAGTCTATGCACTAAAGATAGACCAGTAAACAAAACTGTGTGATAGAGAAAAATGAATAGTATATTGTGATTTTAAATTTCTTTGACCAGAGTAAAACATACAGCTAATACTGTAACTTGAATGACAACCTTTAAGAAGCAGTCCTTGTTGATTTCCTATTTTTATTACAGCTTAATGTCTTTATATTAGTGCATTTTAATATGCAAGTAGTAAATGCTCATTGCAGAAAATAGAGAAATTACAAATAAGCATAAAGAAAATTAATTATCCATAATCCCACCGCAGAGATTAGTTTCTTTTTATAATGGCTAAATTTTTTGTTCTACTATGGGCTACGTGCAAGATAACAAGGAGTTTCTAACCATAAATTACAGGATCCCTTTAACATTGAAAATATTCCATTCTAATCAATCTTCTCTCATTAAAGAAACAAACAACAAAAAAACTTCACTGGGACAGGCTTTATGTGTAGCTTTTCACAGTAAATAAAGGGAATAAGGATCTGTGCACATTTACAAAATAAATTTCAATCACATTAAAAAAATACACTAAGTTGGATGCAACTTTTTTGGCTTTGAAGATCCTTGATTTTAGCCACTGGTTTTGGAAATTTTCAATATGTAAAGGGTTCATACCCAACTTTATAGAGAAAATGGGGTGAACACGGAGTTGGTCTGAGGAATCAAGTGTTTCCACGGGTCCCCACGGCCTGCGGCAGCAGCATTTCCCCATCAGAGGTGGAACAGAGGGCAGGCATTCTGCAGTCAGTGTATTTAGCAAACAGGCTACAGCCACCTGGCTGGCTCAGTCAGTTAAGGGTCCAACTCTTTATTTTGGCTCAGGTCATGATCTCGGGGTTGTGAGATTGAGCCCTACCTCAGGCTCTGTGCTGGGTGTGGAGCCTGCTTCTGATTCTCTCTCTCCTTCTGCCTTTCTCCTCCCCAAAAACCAAATTTTTAAAAAATAAGTAAAAAATAGGAAACAGACTATGACATTTCTTACCCTAGGAAAATGTGCACAGTAGAGTGAACCTCTCAGAAGTCCTACAATGGGAAACAAAACCTTCTTTTTTACTAAATATTTCCCAAACTTCTTTGGCTACCTACGCCACTTTTCCCCACTTCTCAACACAAGTAACAACTAAGAACCCCTCAGAGTAAGGCCACACCTTGGAAACACCAGCAACTCATCATGATGGTGCCCACCAGCCTTCCACCCTCACCTCTACGTCCTTCCAGATACACCAGCCTATCACCACGGTAAGGTCACTGCCACTCCCTGCACACCCTGGTGTCCTGCAAAAGCCCCGCCTCCGTACGCATCGTTTCCACACTACTCTCCTTCAGCCTCCCTAGCTGGTAAATTTCTATTCATCCTTCATGCTGCTCAGCTCTCTGCCTGCCTAAGAGGGCAGGGCCAAACCTTCCTGGAGACTTCCATCTTCAGTGCCATTTGCGTCATCACAGACCTTTCCACAAGAGATTATAACTGGCTGTCTCCTTGTGACTCCCTGTAAGTCTCAGTGAGATCCCTCCATGGTGGGACCCTCACCTTTTTGTCTTTTATTAAGGGAGACTGGAATATAAGCGGTTCCTCACATGTATTAGTTAAACGAATGATAATTGAATAGTAAATTGACACCAGCTCTTTTCACAAAGGGGAATCAAAATGAAATAACGGTCAGATGAAGGTACCCGTATTCTTGTTTCATCAACGGATTTGTGGAGGCAGAATTCCTACCAAAAGTAGACTTCTGGATGGCTCCAGATACCTCCATCTGTTATCCAGTGGGGACGCAAATGCTCTCAATGCCACTAAACTGTATGCTTAAAAATGGTTTTAAAAAAGCAATCAATTTTATACTCTATATAACTTGCCACAATTTTTAAAAAGCAAATAGAAACATGATGTATTTATAAGTTTTTTTTTTTCCTGAGTGTTGGGAGAGGAACACCATAACTACATTTAAAAACAAAACAAAACAAAAACAAAAACAGCCAACCATTTTCTTTGGATAGACCAGCAATTTGAAGATGCGCTGAGCTGAAATTGAAAACAAAAACTGAGGGTAACTACAAACAAAACCAGAAGTGAAAAAGTTATACCAGGGAAGATACAAGTTTTTATTATGTAATTAAAACACAAAGATCCCACTAACTAGAGAAAACAAAGCAGCACTTCTACACACACAATCCCATTAGTTCCCCTTAAATTGCCAGGGACAGCCTACAGCTCACAAGTGACTATAAAGTAAGTCAACTGGTTTTACAATAAAACACATTCTAATACCGCAAAAGAACTGTCTATGCAAGAGACTTTTATGTGGCTCTTAAGCCTATTCCAAAAGATATTCCAGTAGAGGGGTTGCTGGAGTACTTTGATCCATGACACGCTTGTAATAACAGGTCCCCAAGGCATTTTCTCATAAATTTCCTTCAAAGGGGACAACACTTCTGGTTTGTTTTAGAATAATCTGTAGTAACTTTATAGGCAAGCTGCTTCTTTATTCTAGAACCTTAATCAAAAGCTCCAGTATTTATGCAGAAAAATCAACTATATTTCAACTTTAATCCATTATTCACATGACTTATAAATACACAGATCAGACACCCTCTGGTACTTTTTACTTTTGCTATCCCTAAAAATAAAGCACTTTTTAAATTGGCTTAACTTAAGATTTTCCAGGTTTCCCTTATAAGTAAGGTAACATGTAACAATGATGAAAAGTGATCAATGCAGAAATACAATTAATCACATAAAATGGGCCAACACCACTAGACACTTTCCTACAAACAGTTAAAGCATAGCAGGTAAATAGCATTAATAACAACTTTACAAAACACAAACAATTCTAAAATTCTCTGTTCACATTTTGTAGCTATCCTTTTTCTTAAATGGGAGAAGTCAAAGAAAAAAGTGTAATCCATTTACTTGCATGATTTCGCAAGAGACGATAAGTTCAGTATATTCTGTCACCTTATTTTTATTGAAACTAAGGTAAAGAATTTACGTACTGTTGGTCATTTCCCCCATGATCTGCTATAGGCTACACTGAGTTAATGGATTTCCTTTTCCCTTCCTTTTTGTAGATTGATAACCCAGGTTCACAAAGTAGAAGAAACCAGTTCATCTAGAATGAGTAAGTATAGCCAAGTGGCCACCAGCTTCTTCCTCTCTGCGCCACCGAGCAATTAACAAACAGTTGAGGTGCACAGACACTAACTGAATGTCATCCTCACCACCTCTCATTTCTGCTTCTTGCTTCTGACCCCTTTAAAGGCTATACCGAAGAGGTGAACTTTGCAGGTACCTAAATAAATAATGAGAGGAGTATTTATCAATTCTGCATGACCTTTTGTGCTCTTTCCCTCATTATTGAGACATAACTTTCCTCAAATGACTCCAGGATCAAGTGCCCTTATTTTGCTGCTACGTGATCTGTTCCTAAGGCCCAGTGTTTAGATGCTGACACATGGAGTCCTTAAATACATCTTCCATCCTCCTCCCTGCCCATTTCTCTGCCTGGTGCCATGACCTTCTCTCCGTAGGATTCTAAACTTGAGTTTTTGACTCATCTCTCTGTTAATTTCTTGGAGTTGACAGTTTGCCTGCCTGGACTGTGGTCCTGGTTCATCCCTCCCAGCTTGGTCAGCTTCCCTCAAACTTTGACTCCTGACATGCCAGACTCCTAATATGAACCAGCCTACCTTTTAGTGGACCCAATTCCAGACTCTGGCATGTCCGGCCTGCCACTCTCATTGTAACTTCTAGACTAGATAACCCACAAAATGAGCCTGCTGTTATTTTGCAGTAATGCAAAATAACACCACTTTGGCAGGTGGGACAAGAAGAAAACAAAGATGCAGGCTTCCTAATAAGGACTCCGATTCTGGAAGTGACATATACCAAGGGGAAGACTACACCCTTTTAGCAAAATGTGAAACATGCAGGAGATTCGATAGGACTCTAATATTTGACGTACTGAATAAGGTTGATCATCAAAATATCAGTAAAGACAAACTGGGAATTGGTCTCAGAACACTGTATTATTTAAAGTATACAAAATTAGTAAATAGGGTGCAAGTTTGGTCATTGTCAACAAAGTGTTTTGTTTTCTTCCTATAATTACAAATTTAAAAGAATCTCTGGGGTGATGGTGGAGATGTCACAACATGGTATGTATAGTCTCCACCAGTTTAATAGATGCCAAACACGTATACAACACTTCTCCCAACCCCATGTGCAGCCCGCCGGCAGAAGCAGAATGCTGGAAACCTGCAGGCTTCTGTCTAGGTTGGTGACGCTCTCCTCTTACCATTTGAGTTACATAGGGTGACCAAGAGTTTGTAAGTTATTCAGACCAGCTTCACCTGTTTTTTTAATTAAGGAATTTAATGATACATTATTCAAATTGATGAATTAGAAGTTCAGAAAGAATGGTTTCTGTGAAAACCAAGCTGGATGCCTTGGAAATCCTTTACAAAGGCAGGATGCCAAGACAAATGCTGTTGGATTAGGTGAGAGTGAGACAACTATTGAAAAAAAAAAAATGAGAGGGAAATGGATAGAAATCTAGAATTCTACATTCAGAAGAGGTTTTAAGCTCTAGTAGCATAAGATTCATATTTTTATAAAACACACCTCAAAATACATTACGCCCATATGTTTCTATATGATTACACACCAGGTTGTAAATAGGGATTTCCTGTTTTTGTAGAGTTTTGAAAGCAGTCATGGCAGCGAGGGGAGAGAAAAAAGACTATGAGAAAAAAATTACACAATAAATAACATCAGGTATTAAAAGAATCACGAAAGGAGGGTCCTTAAACTGTTAATAGTAGTTATCTTGGAACAATTTTAGCTTTCAAACATTTCTTTATGTTTAAATATTTTTTGAGCGCTTTACATAATTACAAGAAAAATGAGGCTGTTTTTCATTTTGGATTTTTTTTTTTTTACTATTATCACAAAAAGAGAAGAGACCATAGACTATTCGTAAGAGCAATGCATTTGCCTCTGACATGCCAATAGATAGCAGATAGGAAGGTGTTAAACGTGAGGGTTAAGGGACGTTAAATTCCAATGATGAATTCCCATGTACATAAAAAAAAAAACTTTTTTCTCTTAAGATTTTATTTGAGAGAATGCATGAGAGAAAGCATGGAGGGGTGGGGAAGGTGGAGGAAGAGGGTGAGGCAGGCTCCCCATTGAGCAAGGAGCCCAAGGCAGGGCTCGATCCCAGGACCCCAGGATCATGACCCGAGCAGAAGGCAGCAGCTTAACTAAGCCACCCAGGCGCCCAACCTTGGCAAATCTTAATTTTTTTTTAAATTCACTTAAAAAATGTAGTAGGGAACAAACTCTAAAAGAAAAATTATAACTTTGTAGAGAAAGACAAATAGCATATGATTTCACTCATGTGAAATTTAAGAAACAAAATAGACGAACATAGGGAAAAAAAAAAAGACAAAAACCCAGTTTCTTTAAATACAGAGAAGTGGTGGTTGCCAGAGGGGAAGTGGGAGAGCTAAGGAGGAAATAGATAAAGGGGACTAAGAGTGCACTTATCTTGATGAGCACGGAGAAATGTATAGAATTGTTGAATCACTATATTGTACACTTGAAGCTAATATAACATGTTAATTATATGAATTTAAAAAATTAAAACCACATTATAATGCAAACTAATAATTTGACATGAAAAGTCTGGGACCAGAGAGAAGAATCCAGCTCTTCTTACTGTGTTATGTTCTAGCAATTCTTTGTGGAGTTCTTGGGAAGTGACCATTCATGTATTTTTTTTTTTTTTAAGATTTATTTATTTGACAGAGAGAGAGAGAGAAACAGCCAGCGAGAGAGGAAACACAGGCAGGGGGAGTGGGAGAGAAAGAAGCAGGCTCCCAGCGGAGGAGCCCAATGTGGGGCTCGATCCCAGGACTCTGAGATCACCCCCTGAGCCAAAGGCAGATGCTTAACGACTGAGCCACCCAGGTGCCCCATTTCATGTATTCTTGAATACTTTTTTCTAACATTTTCCCTTTCCAATAAATCTCCATTCTTAGACTTCGGTGCTGCTTAAAGAAAAAAAAAAAAAGCCACCTTCCTCACAGTATTTTCTCTTCTCTGTTGATTAGGCAGGTAGACTAGCAGTTATCATTTACATATATGGTATGCTTCCAGTTCTATACCTAAGGTTAACTCATATATAGGGGGAATTCAGGCTCACAGGAAACTATCAAACTTGTGTTTCTATACAGATATAAGTGGGCAAACTAGAATTTAGACAAATCTGGAATCCCCTGGATTCTAGAGGAGAGCAGGTACAGTGGGTCCAAGATAGGGAGATGAATCCTCCCATCCTCTGTTTTCACTAATAGCTCAGTCTATCAAAATCTAACTTAGCAGATTCTGTAAGATTAGGTTTGCTTTGCAGGCGTTCCAGCACCTTGGCTGTGATCTAGAGCTGTCTGTCTCTAAATTTCCCCAAAGAAGATTTGAGAAATAAAAATGGAGTACTCTTGAGCTATGCCAGACTGACACCAATTTTCCGAGTCCACTGCAAAAACACATCCACGCCCTCGGAGTTAAAAGGATCACGATGGAGAAGAAGCCTTCCTGATAGGGTGTTTCCGTTCATACCAGGCTATAACGGAAGCTCTTGCATTAAGAGGCTCCTGGCGGTAGAAATTGGAGCGCGTCTCAGCGCGGCTGTCTTGGCTTATGCAAGAGTCTTGACAGACGCTGATCAGGCATGGCTCGCCTCATCCTGTCTTAATAATTCATTTGGTTTTACTTTCACTTACACACAAACACATACCACACAAATGTATTATTAGAAGTTACTGCTATATTGAATATTAATGTTAAGAGTACGTACTCTAAGCCCATCAAAAAATACAATTATTTCTCACTGGGAAGAAAATACGGTTAATTCCACATACTTTTCTCCCAGAAGTAATAACGAGATTATTCAGATGCCGTGCACTCTGTAATGCATGAAACCAGAACTTTCCGTCTCGGTGTCAAAAGTAGAAGTCAAACACAAAAATCAACGAATTCAGCAGGATTACACAGTTTGCAGATTCTGTGCTTTCCATTTTTCCTCCCCATATCAAATGACTGCAAAGACAGGTGATGTGATGGGGAGGAGGAGTTCTGAACTTGGGTGCCAGGAGTTCTGGATTCTAGTCCCAGCTCTAATATTAACCTGTCAAATGACCATGGGCACATGCTTCAGTTTCTCTCCTTACTTTCCTTACATGTGAAAAGGGAAAGATGAACAAAGAACTTCTAAAACCTCTTCCAGTCTAATCCCTTCCAATTCTAGTTTCTGCTTTGAAGCCCACTGATCCAACCTATAACAATACTTGCCCACTTTAAAGCTTCTTTTTCCTACTTGACACTTTTATTTCGACTAAGTATGAATTTCTGTTATAATTGTCCAGCATCCTCATTAGAAGAAAAAAAAAAAAATTCAGTTACAGGCATGCCCAAACATCGGCTCCACTTTTTCTCCCCCCAGTTTTACTGATGTAATCAATACACAGTATATTAGTCTAAGGTGCACAATATAATGATCTGATAGATGAATATATTGTGAAATCATTACCACAAATGTAGTTAACGTCACCTCGCGCTTACATTTTTTGCTGTGATGAGATGAGAACTTTTAAGATGTACTCTCTCCGCAAGTTCCTAGTAGACCACACAGTACTGAGAACAGTAGTCACCGCGCTGTACGTGACATCGCAAAACTAACTTATCTTATACCTGGATGTTTGTACATTTGACCACCTCCACCCATTTCCTCCACCCCCAGCAATCACCTGTCCATTCTGTCTTTCTGAAGTCCTTTTTTTTTTTTTTTTTTAGAATTCCCACATAAGGGAGATCATACAGGTACAATGAAGAAATATAGAACTGACGAAGGAGGAGAGATGCTTCTGTGTGCCGTGGAATCTGTGGTTAGTTGATACTGTTGACACAGGATGTTATTAGACTATTCAGAATTACAAATGAGGTTAGAAGTACTATTTGATATTAAACAGATTCTATTTCGCAATAATTAACAAGGGTAGAAAACGCAGCATGCTAAATCACATCAGAAATTTCCTTGGGCTCTGAGGCATGCCAGGAAGAATGTGAGTCGCTTTTATTACTTTTCCTATTCCTGTGCTCCTGAAGCAGGAGGAAGAGCCTTAGTCATTCGCAATTAATTACTCGTTGAATCTTCTAAGCCATGATCATCTTTCCTTTTGAGCTTTCATCTAAGTATCTCTAAGAACTTTTGAATATTAATTATGACAACACTGTCCTGAAATAATTTGGGGCTGTGATTAAAAATTGCGTGCCCTACATTTGGTTACTTTCTTCAGGAGTGAAGCTTACAAAAAAAAAATCTTAGAAGGTTAGAGCTTGGACAGATGTTAACACCCACCAGGTCCCCTTCACATTTATAGATGAGGTTCTAAGACGACAAGAGTTAAGGGACGTGCCGGATTCCACCTTGCTAGCCACGAAGCCGACTTAGCATACAATAAACCACATCCTGTTCTCCAAGGCCTCACTCGAGCTTGTGCCAAAATCACATGCTTCTTAATAATCTTTTACCCATTCACCTAAGTTACTAAAAAAATTAACTTATAACTTCCTTAGAGACAAGGCCAGCATGTAGGTGGGAATGGTCTGGGAGCCTAAACAAAACCTGTTTTCCTTCCTGAAATGTTTGGTATTTGTCTAATCTTCTCAAAATGGGTAATTAACATGAGGTCAAACATCCCCATGTAACAAGTTGTATCCAGTTCTGGAGTTGGAGGTAAGTTGTGTTTAAGTCCAAGAAAGCAGCCTCCAAACATCAAAAAGTCTCTTTATCTGGCTAGTAACAGAACAGCTGGGTTCAAGCATTAGGTTGCCTGTTAGGGGTCACAATAACTGGGAAAGTAGCTTTGGTTTTGGTTTTGTTTTCTTAAAGTGACCTATAGTGTCCAAGGTTCTCTGAGAAGGAGTGGGACCCTAGGGTGGGAGGTAAACACTAGAGCATAACGGAAAAAGAAACAGGGNGTAAGGACACTGGAGCATAACGGAAAAAGAAACAGGGCAACACTGAAAGAATATATTCCAATTAATGGGGCACTTGGGTGGCTCAGTCGGTCAAGAAACCGACCCTTGGTTTCAGCTCAGGTCATAATCTCAGGGTCTGAGCTTGAGCCCCACATCCGGCTCCACTCAGGGCAGAGTCTGCTTGGGATCCCTTCCGTCTTCCTCTCCCTCTGTTTGCCCCCGTCCCCACTCTCTTTCTCTCTCATATAAATAAATAAAATCTTAAAAAAAAAAAAATTCCACTTTCCTGGAGAGAAGAAAAATAGTAGCATTAAAGGGGTGCCTCATGAGTGTCTTTGCTCTTCACAACTGCGTAAACCATTAAGGGCTGAGCACTTGGGGTAAGGATGGTCCAGCTATTTTGAAGCATGTTTAAGAGTTACTTTATGGAGCACTTATTATGTGCCTAACATTTGCTACTATTTGTATTAGCTCATTTAATTCTCCGAACAGTTCTGAGGGGGGATTCAGTTATTATCCCCACTTTACAGATAAGAAAACTGAGGCTTGGGGGTACAGTATCAAGCCCAGGGTCACATGGCTACTGAATTGGAGGAACGAGGTCTGATTCTTAATGTCCAACTTTGAATACCAATATGGTCTTGAGATAAGTGTGCCATTTGAGTGCCAGACTTATGTCATGTTGTGGATTAATTGGAAAAAAAAAATTTTTATGCCAGATTTAAGAGAGAGAGGGAACAAGCAAGAAGGGTGGGGATGGGGGGTGGGAAGGACAAGCAGACTGCACTGAGCACAAAGCCCAACACAGGGCTTAATCCCATGACCCTGAGATCGTGAGCCGAGCCAAAATAAAGAGTTGGTTGCTTAACCGACTGAGCCACCTGGGCGCCCCTCCAGGGAAGCTGTTTTTAAAATTAACATAGGCTAGTGTATCCCTTCCCAGTGTTTTATTTGAAGGTACAAGCCTGAAACTCATCCTTCTGTCCACGATTATTTTTCATTTCTTCGGAGACATTCAGAAAATGTGGTGAAATGATATCGACCTGGGTCACATTAGAGCATCTAACCTGAATAGTTCATGCTTTGTCTTTACTCTTGTAATTTCCTTCCTTTGTTTTCTACCTTGTGCTTCATTCTACCTCACCAGGCTCTGCAACTCCTCAAAGCAAGCACAGATGATCAAGAGAAACAAAAAAAAATTGGTGATATTAATATTCAGGCTAATAATTTAGTAATAGTTAAAAATATAAATTGAATTAATAGAGGCCAAAGTCTAGAAGTTTCATGACCCCACAAAAGGTATCTAGATATAACTGTGTACCCTTTCTGGTCATTTTCTTTGTGCTCTGCATAATGTCACAAGCCTGTGTTCCTGGTAACATATTGTAATGCCCAAAATAGCATAGAAATTCATTTATAGAGCTCACAGGAGTAGTCCTCGACATACCGACTTTTTCAGATATTCAGTTTAATTTAATTTTGCCACAGTAGAGCTAGAGTTACTTAATCGAAATAATGCCAGATCGGTTTGGTTAACGTTCTGCCAAAAATAAAGACCTGGCATTCTATTAGATTATCAAAATTCTACTCCAAGTTGGAGATAAGGCAGAGTTTTATGCTGTCAAGATATCGGGTCAGGTGTTCCTTCTGTTAGTTATCGGTAGTCTGAAATTCGCAATGATTCACTTCAGAAAATAAATTCTACCGCAATTAGAATGTGTCCTGTAAATGTCTTCTGTCTCTTTTGTTCTTGTGCGCCATCTAGTGTTCTGTAAGAGAATATTCAGCTTAATTTTCATCCCTGCTGAGAAGATGAAAGACCTAGCGTAGAAAGAGACCATCTAGCCCAAAGCCCAGCTCTCATTTTCTGTATGAGGCATTCACTACTTTATGGAGATGAAACACATAATTGCTGAATATATATTATATATTCAGCAATTATATATATATATATATATATATATATAAAATGATTTGATTTTATTCTAGAAGAGTGGGGGACATTCTCCATAATACCCTGTTGACTGACTTTACTGTTCATAATTATATTAACAGTTTTAGTGGCACAGACCTGAGAAATACACAATATTCAGAATAGAACCTTAAGTATTACAGTGGCTTTGGAGACAAAAAAAAAAAAACTGATTTGGGCAAGGTTATACACTTCACTCAGGCTCAGTTCCATCATCTGTAAAATGTACATCATTGTATCTATCATCGTCATATCTCAGGGGGTTATTATGGACAAAGAAAAATGGGTGAAGTCCCTAATAGAGTTTATGATTTGTGGAAGTAGTCAATTAGTGGCAGCCGTTTTTTTAAAGACTGTATTTATTTGAGAGAGAGAGAGAGGAGCAGAGGGAGAGGGACAAGCAGACTGTGCTAAGCAGAGAGCCTGGTGAGGGCTCCATCCCACCCACCCTGACATCGTGACCTGAGCTGAAATCAAGAGTCGGACAATTAACTGAGCCATCCAGGTGCCCCCAACTGGCAGCCCTTTTTAATATTGTAGAAGTATCCCTATAAAATGGGGTTCTCAGAAGCCAATATTGGGTTGAATCAGCACCCATCCCGGCAAATCAAATCTGGATCTATACAATAACGAGAGGGTCCTTTCTCCTAGCACTCCTCCTCCCGCAGTACACCCGGTACAGCGTAAAATGTGAGAGTAGTGGGTTAGTGCTCAGGTAGGTAGAGACCCCACCTTCACCTATCAGCCAAGTGACTTCAGGCTTTCCACCTGACCTCTCTGTGCTAACGTTTCAACATCTGTCATATAGGGATGATGATGACACCTATCGCATTGGTTTTTTGTGAGGACTGAATGTGTTGCTATATGCCCCTGGCATACAGCAAGTGCTATATTATTTCTGTTAAGTATGAACTATACTTTAAAGCAAAATAAAACAAGTCATTTACTTGTAATGTGCTAATAACACTGTTATAGAATGGATATTTAACTAAACTTAATTTTCAAGAAAAAGATTAATACAGAGGCCTATTTCCTTCATCTGAAATAACCAGGAACACTTCTATATTTTAGGGGCTCCCAATATATGTTGTTTAAAAGGGTCATCTTCTTGAAAGATCTATTTGATAGAAGGATTTCTGGGTTGGGTTTTTGTTTTTTGTTGTTGTTGTTTTTAAAGGATTTGTCTTAAATAATAATTATCCCCAATTTCTTTCTCTATGCAATATATTACACCAAATGCTTGTGGTAATTGTGTCCATCGATCCCCAGTACAATGCTTCCAGGGGGAAGGACATGACCGTTTTCCAGACTATACTGATGAGGAACTAAAGCCTCTAGAGAAATTTCATAACTTACCCAAGTTTATAGAGCTGGTGTGTATGGAAAACAAACAAAACAAAAAAACCCAACCAGAATCCCAATCCAGAATGGGGAATATTTATAACTACTATGTAAAACAGCCTTTCTACTTAGAAATGGTTGAAACCGGTTTCTGTAAATACTTCAAAGTGAAATAATCCCCAGATCCTAAAGCAAATTGTTTCGCTTCTCTAAGTCTCCATTTTCCTCACATACAAGATGACAGGGATTAGATCAGGTGGTCCAAAATAGTGGAAACACCAAAATTTAAAGAACATATTTTTACTTCATACATCTGGCTGGTGAATCTAGAAATTTAAAATTTGAAAATACATCTACTTATGATTTTTCTGTTGCATTCTCTAATTGGTGTTCTAAAAGTTATCAGTTATTGATATCGGTTCAGCAAAAGTTTAAATTTGATTTTATCTAATTCAGAATTCAAAAAGCATATCTGTTCTTATGCATATAGCATATTAACTCTATATTTAGTCATCTTAATAACACCCAAAATTTCTATAAGCCCAGAATTTAAAAACACCAATTATCCCACATGGTCTGACTTGTTAAAATTACAATGTATTAAATCTACATGAAAGATATAAAATATGATAAAAATTGCTTGATTTATTTCACATATACTCTTAATTTTTTAAATAATTTTTTATGTTAGGTTAGGTTAGTCACCATACAGCATATCCTTAGTTTTTGATGTAATGTTCCATGATTCATTATCTGCGTATAACACCCAGTGCACCATGCAATATGTGCCCTCCTTACTACTCATCACCGGCCTATCCCAATCCCCCATCCCCCTTCCCTCTGAAGCCCTCAGTTTGTTTCCCAGAGTCCATAGNATTTATTTCACATATACTCTTAATTTTTTAAATAATTTTTTATGTTATGTTAGGTTAGTCACCATACAGCATATCCTTAGTTTTTGATGTAATGTTCCATGATTCATTATCTGCATATAACACCCAGTGCACCATGCAATATGTGCCCTCCTTACTACCCATCACCGGCCTATCCCAATCCCCCATCCCCCTTCCCTCTGAAGCCCTCAGTTTGTTTCCCAGAGTCCATAGTCTCTCGTGGTTCATTCCCCCTTCTCTTTACCCGCCCTTCATTCTTCCTTTCCTTCTCCTCCGGATCTTCCTGCTATTTCTTATGTTCCATAAAATGAGTGAAACCATATGATAATTGTCTCTCTCTGCTTGACTTATTTCACTTATACTCTTGTTTTATAGTAAATGTTTAATGGTAAAAATGTCACCTCTTTAATCATTGGCCAGTCTCAATTTCTTTATTTGGGTAAACACAAAACAAAGGGGAAATGTGCCACAAGTCAACCTGAATATTAGCAGAGGAAAACATTACCTGTTGGCATTTTGTTTTTATTTTCAAGCCAGACAAACATTTATGATAAAAAGAAAGAAAATATGTATTCGTGAAACCTTACATTCTTCATTTATTTGTAACACTTTTAAGTAAGCTCTACGCCCACTGCGCAGCTTGAACTCACAGCCCCAAGATCAAGAGTCACGTGTTCTACTGAGCCAGCCCTGCGCCCTGAAACATAACATTATTTAACACTCAATTAATACATACTCAATAATTAGAATGGGGCTACTTGCCAGTATAATACTGACATAATAGACATCACTAAACTCAGTCTAAGCCCCCCATAAATTATCCCATACAGCCAAGCGTATTCAATGGCCTGGCCAAGCATGTGAAATAGATAATGGGTCAAAACAAAAGGGAACTGAGCCCATAACAAAGTAACAGGTTACTGTAGTAACTATATTTGGCGTAGAAGGAAGGAAGAGGACTCCCCCCCCACAACCCCCCGTCCCTGACCACCACTGTGAGCGCCACAGTCTTTCCCATGATACTATTTGCATGCTCTTCACAGCACTCATAACTCTGACATGTTGATTCATGGTGTCTCTTTCCCACCAAAATTCAGGTTCCCTGACATCAGGAATCATCCTGTCTTCTCACTCCTGTGTCCTAGTGCCCCCATAGTGCCCGGCCCATTAAAGATGCTCAAAACACAGTTACTGAGTAATGAATGAAAGCAAGCAAGTGGTTAAACAATGACTTTCTGTTTCTAATTTTTTTTTATCCCTTGCTATTAGTTGTTGTCCTTTCTACAGTTCCACCCATTCTAAGCAATTTCCTCTTGCCTTGGTTAATAACTAGGCCTTCGTCTGAACACCCTTCATAGCCAAGGATGGCCAGGCATTGTTTAGCGCCAAGCTGTCGGCAGCAGCCTGCTCCTGAGCTCTGGGGATGCCTGCGCTCGAAGGACACAACTTGCCTTCTGGTGAGAGACACTTCAGGATGCTTCCCCCTCTCCTCGTGAGACTTCGTTCTCAGGTGTTGCTCACAGACTAGATGCTCTCATTCAGCAGCGGAACTTTGCATCTCCAGCGTGTCTAGGGTGACAAGGTTCTGTACGTGTGAGGAGACGCGCATCCTAGAAGCTTCATCTTTCATTAAGGGACGCACATCATCGCCGCCATTCTGACCCGTGACTTGGATAAGGTGTCCTCCTGCACTGGATCATTCCTTTCTGACAGGCCTACATCCCATAGACAAGCCTACATCCAACCCACAGCTACCTGTAGACACTCTCTGCTCTGCCCCCGGCCCCCTCAAATCTGTAGTGGTTCTGGCAAGGCCCACATCCAAGCCGCACATGAAGGCACCAGGCTGACCATCGGGCCTTTCCAGGCTCCATTACCCTCTAGTTACTTCCACTTGGAAGTAGATCCCATGTTGCCAAGCCTGAGGAGAGGGCAGGGACTGCAGGGGCCGCAGGTGCTCTATGCTCTAGCATGATTTGTAAGGCCAACCTTCACTCACGCTTTGGGAGTTAGGAAGCATAAGCTGCACAAAGCATCAGATCCCTTCCAATGGAGACATAAACAATCAGACAAATGGTAGCCTTGTTGGTATCACAGACGTATCATCGGGGACCTGGGTGTGTTATACTCTCTTAGCCTGGCCATGTCCTGTTATGTCCTAAAATGCATTTGACGTCACTTGAATCCGGCCCTTTTTTATTTTGACAACCTAGATAAGCCAGAAACCCATGTCCACGGCAAAGCAGACCTACAGACCTTCCAGAGCTCTATGGGAGAAGACCATACATGCCCTGTGCACAGACACTAGAGGACCTAAGAAGCTTTTTCAATCACAGATTCCTCATCAATCTTCACAGAAAATGTTGATTCAGGAAAACTGAAGTGGAGCCGGAGAACCTGTACTCTTTCAAAGTTTATTCACCACCCCCACTTCCACCTAACCACTCAAGCATCCGCCTCACTGTATCTAAGAATATTCATCTTGGGAACCCACTGACGGACCAAAACCACACTCCTATGAGCAACTCAAAAAGCAACAATAACCAAGTCATTTTGCTCTCAGAACAAGGGAAGCTCACATTCATTCACTCACTCATTTGTGCATCAGGCACCGTGCTAAGCATGTTCAAGAAAATCAAGGTGAATAAGATACAGTCCCTGCGGGCAGGGCCAACTGCACTACTGTGGGGTCCAGGACAAAATAAAAATGCAGAGCCCCTTGTTCAAAAAGTATTAGGCATTTCAGGACAGTGACAGCAGAGCATTAAACCAGGCATAGGTCCCATCTGAACATGGGCAAAGCATATTCATACTGGGAAGCCATGGACCTATGGGGCATTCCAAACAGCAATGCAGAAAACAACAGGAAGTACTTCATTTGGCTCTCAAAACCAGAGCTCTCAGCTATGCTTATGATACAGGCCTTGCCTGTAAGGGAGGAATCTAGAACATTCCCACCTGAGAAATGACATTCAAACAGGCAAAAAGTGATGAGATAACCAAAAGACACTTACCATTACGAAAGAGTCTCCATTTCAATCAATTCTTCTAGTTGAATAACTAGTCCTAACACTTCCAATGAGGGAGCTTAAAATAACCCCAGAATAATGAATTACCATTCTCCATTACTTTGGGGTTTTCCTGGGTGCTACTGCTTTCTAGAAGCTATAAAAATTAACACATAGTAATAAAAGCCCCTCTTTGTAGAGCGGACAGAGGCATAAGCAAGTGATATCCATGAGTTCATGAAACGGAAAAAAATAACAAGTCTTCAATTCTACTTAGCTCACAATACCTTCCTAATATCCTTTCTAATC
This sequence comes from Ailuropoda melanoleuca, assembly GCF_002007445.2. Taxonomy (NCBI): domain Eukaryota; kingdom Metazoa; phylum Chordata; class Mammalia; order Carnivora; family Ursidae; genus Ailuropoda; species Ailuropoda melanoleuca. The sequence goes on from NC_048227.1 coordinate 76,719,867, forward strand.
TTCTAAGGAAATGCAAAAAAAAAAAAAAAGTGAGAATTTTCATTCAAGACAGCTTGAAACTTAAATTAATCCAAATGCACTAAATAAATGAGCTCTTCCATACTTTAGGACATTATTCTTGTTAAGCCATTTGTCAAACTCATATTCTGACATTTCATGTGAGTAACCATGATTTCATGATGGAGAATTATGTAGTTTAAAACATTGACGGCTCTTTTGTTGTCTGGATTTGGGGATCTAAAAATCTTGGTATTTATTCCTATCCTTTTAAGGCCAAAGTGAGGGGAGAAGAGAGTACAGACCAAAAGCATGACCAAAATGCTTGTCTCTTTATAAACACAGCACTTAAGGGTTCTTTGTATGGCTCATGATGGTCAAGGTTACTACGTTAGCTGCCTAAGTACCAAAGACTTGGTTTTTCTACATTTACTACGTCGTGGTTGCTTTGCCTTATTTGCATTCTGACATAACACTCAGCTCCAGAACATTACAAATAGCAATCAACAAAATTAAAAGGAACACAGCTTTATAGCATGCTGAAATTGTGGTCGAGGGGAAACAAGTTCTCTGAGCAAAAGGCGCCTGTAGAGCAACAGGGCTCTGTATTATTTCAAAAACACCTACCCAGATGTTAAAGAATGTTTCCTCCCTGCACACAGGGGAGGAAGAGTCAGGAAAGACGACCTCTCGTGCCATCTCTAGCAGGCACTTGTACATTTCCACTTGCCGTCGGGAACCCAGAGGTGATGGAATAGGAGCTGTTCAGGCCCCTATTCAAAACAAAACCTCACATTCAAGCAAAGAGGAAAAGGGAATCATCAAGTACCGATTTAAAATTAGTTTTACTCAGTGAAAGAAAATTTACGAAGTAACATATCAAGTTTGCTAAGGAAAAGAAAAACTTATCTGCCAAACTGAACACAGTGTACTTTTTGGACTTTTTTTTTTTTGAAGTCCACTGATAAATGTAATGTACATACATGAAACCAGATTCCAGTTTAGAGTTTTTCTTAAGACGGAGAATATAATGAAATCTGTATCTCACGGTTATTTTAAACTTATTAGTCAAAACATCTTATACACACCTTACTCAGCAAAGGTCGTATGAGAGTTTCAAAAGTATGTCGACTAAGTTTTCTTCAGAATCATTATTTTTAAAATACAGACCAATGCTGGGGATTCTGACTTGGTAAGTCTAGGGCAAGACTTGTTTTGCTCTTTTAAATAAAATGTTTTTAAATTCGCTAGGTGACTCAGAGACGCAAAGAGATAAGTCTCAGAACCATTGTTCTAAACTAATGGTTCTCAAAGTGTGGCCTCCGGACCAGAAGCATCAGCAACATTTGGGAACTTGTTTGTAAGGCCCTTTCTGGATCACCACCCAGACCTACTGAATTAGAACCTCATTGGACGAGGGGCGCACGCTGCAGTTGAACAAGCCTTCCAGGTGATTCTGATTCATGCTCAAGTTTGAAAATAGCTGTTTAATTCAAAACTGAGGCCAAATTCGTTTGTCTTATAATTACTAAAACAAAGCAAACAGACCTTTCAAGCAGATTTTTATGGTTTCCTTATTCAACACACAAATCAAAATAAATATCAGAAATTTATTTCTCGCTGAAAGGACCTAACAGCTGCTACCTTGGACACGTTTCTATAAGCAATCACTCTGGCCACCTTGAGCTCAGCCTCCAGCTCCTTCCCTGGGTTACGACAGAGGTCAGCAAACTTTTGCTATAAAGACCCAGATAGTAAATGTTTTCAGCCCAGCAGGCCATATGGTCTCTGTCACAGCCACTCAACTCTGCCATTCACAATGCATAAAAGATGGGTGTGGCGGTGTTCCAATAAAACTTTATTTACAAAAACAGCTGTCAGACCAAATTTGGCCCAAAGGTTACAGTTGGCTGACCCCTGAGTTTAAGAAAAATTGGCAGACTAGTTGGGGGAGGGGAGGTGTGGAGAGGAATGAAAGTTACCATCCCTTACCCATGAGTGCACATTCTCCATGAGCACAAACTTATCCAATCTGGAAGCTGCTTCCAGGTGAAGGAGAACAGACTACAAAGAAAAGGAGAGAAAGAAAAAGTGGTGTGTCTCATTTATTCACTTATAGCTTATTCACATAGAAATACTAATTAGGTGCATTCTATGTGCCTGGAAACAAACATCAAAGCCCTATCCCCATAAACCCAAGTCCAACAGAAGAAAAAATAAAAATTAGAAACAATGCCATGTGATACAGCCAGACAATGAAATATTATTCAGTGCTCTAAAGAATGAGCTATTATGTCATGAAAAGGCAATGGGAAAACAAATGCATATTACTAAATGAATGAAGCCAATCTGGAAAGACTACATACTGTGGGATTCTAACTATAGGGCATTGTGGAAAGGGCAAAATGATGGAGACAGTAAACAGATCAGTGTTGCCAGGGATTAGGGGAAAGGGTAGATGAATCCACAGAGCACAGAGGACTTTTAGGTCAGTGAAACTACTGAGTAAGAGACTATACTGGGAGACACATGCATTATAGGATATGTCCTAATCCACAGAATGTAGGAAACCAAGAGTAAACCCTAAAGTAAACTATGGACCCTGGGTGGTGACAATGTGTCAGTGTAGGTTCAGCAATTGTAACAAATGCCCTACTCTAGTGAGGGATGTTGATAATGGGAGAGGCTATGCCTGGGTGGGGGCAGGAAGTACATGGGAAATGTCCACAATGATCTTCTCAATTTTGTTTCGAATTTAGAAGTGTCAAAAAAATCCATTAAAAAAACAATATTCCCAAAGCATAGAGTGAAAAAGAGATCTGATAGGACTATTAATAGAAGGATAATAGAATGTAAAAATAATGCCAATGAGACATCTGATTCTATACTGTGGTTCCAATCATGACAGTTTTATTCCATTAAGTCACACTACCTGACCATTAATTCATGGACCTCCCGCTCATGGTTTCAGGATTAAGGGAACTAATTGCATAATGAGCCCACGGGGCTAAAGAAAGAAGCCTTGTCCAAAGACAGGCCAAATTCTGTCATAACAGTAATAATGTCTCCAAACAGCATCCCCCTCTTCTCCCATCATGGCCTCTCTCTTTGTAGGTGTCTTGCCATTAGGCTGTACATTCATAGAGGGCAAGTCCATATTCTATTCCTCCTTGTATCCTCAAGAACTAACGCAGTATCCAACACATGGAAAGCACACAATAAAAATTGTATAATAACATGAAATGAATAAATTGCCACTTATCGAGCGGCCACTAAAAAAAATGCTTTAAAATTGATCAAATTGCTCTGGGAATATAGAAGTGATGACTAGCAAGCCTGAAGAAGCTAGGAAACAGCACTAGGTCTGGACCTCCAGGAATGAATGGCATTACGCCACTTGGAGAACAAGGAGAAACATATTCCAGGTAGAGGTAACGACAGGTGCAGAGGCAAAAAGCTCGAGATTAAACATTCAGGAAACAAAGACAAAATCAACACAGCTGCACCATCGGGTAAAATGATGAGAAAAAGAATGAGATTTTTTTTAAAAAAGAAAATGAACACAAATCGAGATGTGCCTTATGTCTGAGAAGTTCGGAGATTATCCAAACATATGGCATTGTACCATATAATCTGGAAACTGTCATGATCAAACACATAAAAGTAAAAAGCCCTAATAAATCACTCTCACTGTAGTACAGAGGCCCAAATAGAGGAGTCTGGCAGGAGCATGCTTAATGGACCCACTGAAATAGTTGGCTACCAAAACAGTGACCAGTAGAATGGATGGGGAAAAAATATTGAGAGGCTTTTCTGAATTTGCATAGATATTCTTTCCTATTAGATGGGGAAGAAAGAGCTAAGGAAGATTTCTGCCCTTTTCCATTTGGGAGACTTTAGAACAGGTGAGACTCTTACCTGAGCCAGGAAACCGAGCCGGAGAAGCAAGCAAGCAAGCTTAGAATACAAAGATAGATGCTATTCTGTTGCAGATATGCTGAACTTCAGATATTTGGGGAAAGATAAAGTGTAGCCTCAAATTTTTAATAGTGTAACTTATCTGAAACCACTCTGAAAGCTTGAAAACAAAGTGCAAACTACTAACACTTTTAATAGTAACCAATATACGATGGGCCTGTAAAATGTAAAGCATGTTGAAACCAGAGTAAGAGGTGAAATGGTCACATTTTTAAGAAGCCATAGAAGACTACTGCCAGACTGACCCCTTAACAGGAAGTCCTCTGGAAAGCAAAGGCCTATCAACCAAAACCTAGAAAAATAAATGTTTGGTTCCCTTAGCCACAAGATTACCCTTGGTCGAGGTCATAGCAGGCCAGGCTTACCAAACTCACTGGGCTACCATTAGTGAAAAGATTCCAGAAACAGCCAAAGGGTTCTAGTATCCACGTCTTCTCAAAAAGCAGGGACGTGAATAGCACAACTTACATCTAAGGTCAAAGGGTCAAATTCAGCCTTCCAAACCCCAAGGTATGTCTTGGTATTGATTTGGGACATGGGAGGGGATGGTTTGTTTTTTACAATTATTTATTTGAGAGAGGGTGAACATGGGGGAAGGGTAGAAAGGGGGGGGAGGGAAGGAGGGAGGGAAAGAGGTTCTCCAGCAGACTCTCCACTGAGTGCAGAGCCCAACGCTGGGCTCAATCTCATGACCCTGAGATCACTATTTGAGCAGAAACCAAGAATCAGATGCTTAACCAACTGAGCCACCCAGGCGCCCTGGAAGGGGATGGTTTATTAAGACAGCATTCACCACAGATCATAGGACCCCAGCATCTGGAGTACAGTAAAATATTTAATGAAAAAAGAAGGGATTGACTCTATGGCACATAAACTGATTGTTTCATTCAGACTTAGGCCAGACATTTTCTAGTTTATTTAAACCTAAAGATATTTTATGAGAATATCCAGAATAAACCAGTTTTCTAAAAATAATATATTGGCTTCCAAAAAGATTCACACGATAGATACCAAAAATATTACATGTAAAATTGAGTGGTAAAATTGTGGAATATTTCATTTCTTTTGGGAACAGGTCCCTGCATTTTCTAAGTTTTCCATAGGACAGCTACTGAAAATATTACGGGGATTAAGCTTGGGTGGTAGGATTATGATTTAATATCTTTGGGGACATTCTTGTGTATTTTTTAGGTTTTCTATAACAGAAATACATTACTTCTGTAGTCAGAAATAAACTGTAATTTTGCAGAGGAAAGAAAGTTTATTCATGCCGGCTTCCACCTCTACGCCACCTTAGTTCAAGTTACTGACATCTCCAGTCTGCAACACATCTTCCAGCTTCTCTCTGGCCCTACGATGCCTTCTCCAGTTAGGAGCCATAGTTCTCCTCTAAAATGTAGAGTCCTCCAGCAGCTTCGTGGCACTTAAAGAATTCATTCTCTGCAAGACCCATGCACCTGGCCCTGGCCTAGCCCTCTGATCTTATCTCCTAATTGACCCCTCCCCCCACACCTGTGCCTCATTCCTACCCACCCCCACCCCCCTCCACCACCACACCTTTCCCTAACCCTCTCCCTGCCCCCATGCCTTTCTCCGCCCAGCCACACTGCTTTACATCTGTCTCTAGAACAAACCAAGCAACCTGGAACAGGTCTGTGGGCTTCACCTCCATACTGGTCCCAAATCAAATATTGTCTCTTCAGAGAGGGCTTCCTTAATTCCATACTATTTCTTGGTCTGCTCTTCACAGCTCTTACAAGGACCTGAAATCATTTTATTTACGGTCTGCCTCCCCATTTGAACCACCATCCTCTCCCACCATACTGTAAGTCTCTCGAGAACAGGAACCTTATTCATCTTGTTCAAACATCTGCCCTGAATATCACCACAGAGCTCGTCACATAGCTGCACAATGACCTTTTGGTAAGGGGTGGGGGTTATCAGCTGGCAAGATTTTATCTGCACATTGCCTTCAAGTTTATTTTCTGCGGTGTTTGAGAAAGTGATTAAGAGTGCACGTTTTCTTTCGCAGCACACCATGACCTCACCATTGCTAGATTGTGTGATATACTGAAGCAGGAGCAGGAAACGAGGATTTAGTTATGTTTGTCCTTTCATGTGCTTTTACTGGGGGCTACTTGGAACTGAACTAAGAGATTCACCAGGTTAATTCTGCAATGGCTTTTATTTTTTTTTAAACATGTGATATAACCAAGACATTCAAACACGAGAATGCAAGAAACTTCACGATAAAGGAGGGAGTGGAATGTAGATACCCGTATGTTCAAAAAAATGCAGATATTCAGATTCAAACTGGATTTGTACTCTTATCCTCCCATTGCTGAGCTATTCAGCAGAAAACAAGGTCACAGAGAACCAAAACCAGGCTTATCCTCAAACCTTAGGATGCCTCTGTAGTCCCAAATTAAGTTCCTATCAGTGAAAATTTGAAAGTTGCTGACTAGGCTAAAAGTGAACTATGCCCTTGAAAAAGACCCAGAATCTCTGGGATTTTTGGACGTAAATATATAAACTCTAGAAGTAGTTCGATGTCTGGCTCCTTGCCTAGACCCCAGTTAGTACTTGAGAATTTCTAGTTCTGTGCAGGTACAGTTATCTTTTCCTTAAATTGCTAAAACCAAAGCTAAGAGTTGTCCTAAATAATGGAAAACTCATTTATTCAATCAAAAGCAGTCAGTGACTGGCACCTTTCATGCCCTACAAAGATACTTGATTAGCTCTTTTTAGACCGCCACAAAAACATACGATGAGAGGGATAGCTGAAAAAGTTCTATATAACACAAACACATTTCTGATTAAAACAAAACACATTTAACAAACACATTTCTGATCCCATGGCTCCTCTATTGAAAATATGTGGGATTTATCCTGATCTAGGTTTTGAGAATCAACACATTGCAGCTGAACTGGGTTCGAATCCTAAGCACTACGTGAGCCTGTCTCCAAAACAGCAGCAGAAACAGAGAAGCAGACAGAAGTTCGTACTTAATGACAGAAAAGACTGGAAAACATACCTATGAGGATTGAAGTTCTAGTACTATTTGATTGTTTAGAGGAAAAATGAAATTCATTTTATTTCAAGTGTTCTCTTCACAGACTGAGGGAGTTTGTGAAATCCCACCTGTGTTCTGATATGGAAGAGACATGAGCAGCGGGTAGTGAGACTGGGACAGGCTAGTAACAGACATAAAGGATGGGATGGCCCCATCACCATTCCAACTCTTCTAAAGGGAAACAAAGAGTTGCCCTGGAATCCTTATCCGGTGTTATGACTGGATGACAGGAGGGAGAGGAGAAGGAACCGAATGGCCTACCTAATATCCAAATGTAGAATAATTTTTTTTTTCCTGTTTTCTTCTCCTTCCAACTGATCATTAAGACACCCTTCTAGGTGATGGCTGATAGTTCTCAGTATTAGAACAAACTTTGTGTCTAAGTAGAACCGGAATGATCACTGCTAATTAGGTGAGGAAAAAAGCACCTCTCAGAAACCATTCCACAAAAAGAGACCAAGAATGAGCAAAGGCAGGCCTCTGATGACAGTTTTTCTCAGTAAAATCCTGAGTCTTTTGAAGCTTCTGAAAAGGGTGCTTCTTCTGTTAATTCCACTGAGGGACACCTGGATTGGCACTCAGCGGGTATGAACCTGTAAAAGCCGGAGGCCGGACTATTAACCTCAGCGTCCCTGGGCAGCTTTTGTCGTGCCACAGGTCAGCTGAGAGTTCAGAACTCTGGGGTGTCAGAATGTATAGAGCCAGGATATTTACACCAGAAAAGGGAGGAAGGAATGGATTTCTCCCAGTTCTCAGGCTAGCAAAGCGACTTTAAAGAATTTTGTCCCTTCTGTAGAACAAAGCCTGCTGAACTCAAGGCAGTTGGTTCCAGTCCCTACAAAATAAACTAGAAATAGGAATTTTTAGGTCTGGGCCAACTTGATCCCTCACCCTTTCTTTCTAGAGGTTGTTTACTTATTCGTAGGGACGGCATCACAAACACCTGTTATGCTAAAAAAAAAAAAAAGAAGGCTTTAGGGGAGGAATGGAATGGGTGAAATAGGTTAAGGAGATTAAGTGATGAGCACGGAGTCCTATGTAGAATTGTTGAATCACTATATTGTACACCCGAAACTAATACAGCACCATGTGTCAATCCTATTTGAACGTAAAAACTTAATAAGTGACTAAACATCAACCCTCCCCAAACAAATAAATAGGCCTTAAAAAGCAATAATCTGTCCAGAAATTCTAACTTTTTTCCACTCAAGTACTTCCTACAAGATTAGTATTTTTTTTCAGTTTGGGTCCTTTGCCGTCTTAGAGAAATAACATACTGTTTTCAAAGGAGTTGTTATTAATAAGTTTATCTTTAAATTGAGGAAATGAACAGCTGATTCGAAAGACAACATTTTTCTGCACCCTTTGATTACAAGCGCTGAATGTTAGGGAATACGTGTAGACCTACTCTTAATAGGTTGGGGTTTACTTGCAAAAGTGATCCTTTCTCTCAAAACCTCCAGCTGAATTAACAGTAATGGAAACTGTAGCCACTACATGACATTTTGGACAGTTTCTTTAGTAGTGCAGAGTTCACATTTATCTGAACGCTCTGTTTGTGTTCTGAAAGCCTCTTTTTTACGTGAAGATACATCTGAAGATGTTGACTCCAGCTTTCATCAGAAATATTAATTTGCAACCACGAAGATGAGTTACAGGTTTTTTACTTTTTAGCTGATGCTTCTGTAGAGAAGCTATCCTGCTCAAGACCCAAAGGATGTGAGGGGTGCTAGTTTTTTTTTTATTATTATTTTTCTTTAAATTTGTGGACTCCTATTGATCTCTCAGGAGTAAACCCTGAACGTTTGTTTTGTTTTTTCAAATAACTAGATACTTGTAGTATGAACGTTTTCTTTCTAGTCAGCTGAAGTTCAATGGTGAGCAAGGTTGGTGTTGAATTTTAATATTATTCTCTCTTGGCTGTAAGTAAAATTAAAATCATTTCAAAAAGGTTGCCAATTATGATATCCATTTGTCTATAGGGCATAAAGTATGTTTCCTTAGAATACACCAGGAATTTTTTAGTGCTTTTAACCTCATCTTGTAAAGAGAGACCAAATTTTACCAAGCAGGTCGGGGACAGCGCTAAGAATAACAGGTAAATAACACGAATGCTTATTTCAACTTCACCCTGCAAGGGTTTTTAAATCACACAAGAAGTCCTGTTTCTCAGTCTTCGTTAAAAGCAAACTTGAAATGTGAGAACAAGGCCAACAGTTATAAAATCTTGCCTTGCTGTGGATTTCAGAGCTAGCAAAAGCCCTGAAAAAGAGAAGAGCATGCAAAGGAGCCCTCCTTACCTGAAGTGAAAGCAGTACACCAGCTTCGTTACTACTGTAACCATCTTTCCCAAGTCAAAGAGCCGGGAACGCCGGAGTGACATGAAGTGAAGAAGGAAGCCGAGGCTGGAGCTGCTGCAAGAATCTTCCCAGGCTCCTTTCTCTCGTGACACACCTCCTGTCTCTGGCTCAGAACACCAGCGGCTCGCACTCGCCCTTCACGCTTACCCACAAGCCTGTCATATCTGCTCCATCAGCCAGCAGCTGCGAGAAGCACCGGCTGAAGCGTGCACACCGGGGGTGTGAGCACGAGCCCCGCGCCGACCAGGCGGAGCGCCGCCCGGGGAGCCCGGGAAGCCCGGGGCTGCGCGGCAGCAGCTGACGATCCTAAAGGCGCACGTTACTGGGCAGAGAGCAGCTTTCCAGGAACGAGGACCTGCTGCGGCACAGCCCCGGCGCTTCCCGGAGCCCAGGGCAAGCCCGAGCTCGCGGGGAGCTCAGGAAGCGGCCGGCTACTGAGCATGCTCGGCTCTCCCGCGCGGCGAGGGCCTTTCAACCGGTCACTTCTCTTCCTGATTTGAGAAAGGGAGAATGGAGAAGTGTGCGGAGGGTGAGATTTAGGGGAGGTGACCTTCTCCCAGCCCCCAATCCCAACCAAAAAAAAAAAAAAAGAGAAAGGACATATTGCATTGCAATTAGCAAATATTGATTGATGGGGTTGATAGAGGTGTTTGGAAGCTATTAGTGCTGTTTAGTCTTTCTCTCCGCACAATTAAGTTGTCTCTGGGGTCAAGTATGTAGTGTAGACAGTGAAAGGATTTTCATCCTAGAAAATCACTATCAGCCAAAGATTCGGTATGAAAATGCCTATATTTGAAAGTCTGAGTAAGCAATGTGTCATGAGTCAGTTGATAGCTACACAATGAAATCTACCTAAAGACAATGACCTTCTTAAGAAAAACATTTTATAAGGTGTGCAATTTTTGAGATTTAAATGTTAATTTCTATCATAATAACTTACGTTTTGAAGTTTAAATCTTTCAGATGGCAAGCTGTAGATACCGGGGAATGTTGCTTATTCGGGACTGTAAACCCAAATCCTTTATCAGGTCTTGGTAAATGACAAGTACTCCATAAATGCTTGCAAGAGAATAAGTTGTGGGTTGATCCGTAAATGGCACAGGAAAGCTGAAGTTCTTGAATTTGATATGAACTCTTGACCTTCTCAGCTTTGCATTTTGGGCTGGCCAAGTATTTGAAAATAGGAATACACTTAACATTTGTCGTGTAAGTGTCCAACATATAAGCAAATAAGTTTTTAAATATGATTTTCCTTTTCATGTTGTTGTTTTGTGTGTGTGTCCCTTTTTCGTCTCTTTGCAGTCCGCTAAGATAACTCTTTGGCAAGCTTAGCCAAACCCAGAGCACGTTCTTTCTGCTACTGTTGAAACCAGGGACATTGACTCTCCGTGCTTTGCAGATAACAAAATTATTTCATTTTGAAAAACTTCAAGCCAGTCATTTCTGACAAGTCCGTGGAGGGTGAATCCAAGAGGCGCTCATGGCAGAAAGCTGGGCCTGTGAGAATCCATACAGAACAACACATGGGTGAGCTGAGAGTCAGGTGTTCCTCGAATTCTTACCAGGTGTTGTCTTGGCCCCTTGATCCAATCCCTTAGGCAGGAAAATTCTCTCTCTCTACTCCCCCTTCCTCCGTCCTTTGACCACCTTTTAATCTCCAGTTTGGTGTCTCCTGAGTGCTTCTGGAGTCCAGAACTTTTCCTAGCTCCCCTCCCCTGTGCCTCTCCAGTGCATACTTTTATAACCACACTTCCTGCATTGTCCTCAGCTAAATCATGCCTCACCGACCACCAGCTGTGAATTCTTTAAGGACTGAGACAATGCCGGCTGTTTGCGTCTATACAATTGTGTACATTTGCACAATTACTGGTTTTCACATGCTTTCAGATTAGTTGAGGTACCATAGGGAGTCTTTCTAATTGTACTGATCAATTACAAAATTGGTGGTGTTAATTTAGGAACATTTCCTAGAAGTGATTCCAGAAGGAAAAATAATTTTTTTAATCGAGTCAAAGATTTCATAGCTGGAAAGGAAGATATAGGCTAAATACAGATAACTAGGCTAGAGCAGTTTGGTCTTTAACATCTGCTTCTCTATCCCAAACAGAAACAGAGGTGGAGGCACATGTGCCCTTACCATGGGTTCTATGGACACACACATTTCATTTCATAGCAAAGACTCCTTATACCATCTCCCTCATTAACATCCTACATTTTTTTCCTCTTTGTTATTCATCATTTTGCAGTGAATCTCCTTCTCAAAAGCTTTCCAACCAGTCACTCTGTTTTAATCTCTTACTCTCCAATTCTTTTTCCATACTTCCCCTAGATTCTCTTCCTAAAATTCCTTCATCATTACAGTGAGCTTCATTGGGTGTCTTGGTGAGTCCTCCCAAGTTTCTCCTAGTAGATCCCCGATTACGATTATTTATTCATCCATCAAATAATCCATTTGCCCAATAATACCTTGACTGGTCTAACTAGTCTAGTTTCCCACACCTTCACCATTCATTGGTTAAAGGGCTGGTATGTGACCCAATTTTAACTCATAAAGAGGCTAAGAAAGTTTGCAACAGGCATCAGGGAGGCTCTTCTTTTCTCATAAGTGAGAATTATGGAAAACCAATATGTCTCATTTTTAAACAGCCAAACATGCAGCCCCTAATGCTACTGGAACCATCTTTCCACCTGGAAAAGATCATACTTGTAAAGAGCTAACATTGTACATAAGCGAAAAGCAGAGATGGAAAACCCAGGTCCATGGTGACTATCACTGAATTGATCTACCTATCTAAATGCCTTCCTACCTCCCCTCTTGGAATGTGAGCCAGTGAAATCTGTTTAAAGGCACTTTAAACATCCAAAAGCGTCCTGCCTGAGATAAGCTTTTTTTTTTTTCAATTTCTTATTCAAAATGCTAGAATGATTATGAAGTAACTAAGTTTCTTAGCCTAGCATTTGAGAATGTTCTCCTGGCTCCTTTGGATCTGTACATTTGTTTCCCATTATTTTCTGTTACGCGTTTTACATTTTAGCCACGCCGGGCTACTTGCTATAATCATGTCATTTGCTATCCCATAGCGCAGCCTGTCTTTGTCCTGCATTTTCTTCTACCCAAATCAAACTCTTCATTTAAGGTCCAGATTAAAAGATACTTTCTCTGAAGTGGGTTTTCAGAATTAATATTTCAACCTTCTATATTTTCATACATGTTGCTTGTACCTCTGTGTGTAAGTTTGGGTCCCCCAAGAAGCCGAGCCAAAATGGGATTAAAAGTGCAACAACTTTATTAAGGAAAATGTCTGAAAAAAACAAAATGGGGAGAGAGCTGGGGAAGGCTGGGAGCCATGAGACTAGAATCGAGTCTGACCCTGAGTGAAGGAGAGAGAAGGAAGGAAGGAAGCTGGATGCAGTGTCGTTTGATGGAAATTCAGTGAGGCTGTTGAATCCTCAAGCCAAAGTCTTCCATTGGAAGAGTCCAGCTTCTCCTGGAAATGAGCAGCTTTAGTACCACTGCTGCCATCAGTGGTTGCCTAGGAGAAGCCTGTGTGGTATGTGGTTTCAGCAAAAAAGCTGTGTGACTGTCAGGGGCATAGGAGCTGTGGCCGTAGTCAGCTATGCTCCCTGCACCTGGAAGGGTAGCAGGCACTTTCCCATGGTGGCCATGCTTCTCATTAATCCCCTATTCAATCTTGTCCTACATTCTATTTGTCATACAGATGAGTCTCTTCTTTACTAGATTATAGACTCCTTAAGGGTAAGAATTGGGTCCATCTTTGTCCCATTGTATGTTTCACATAGTAGGATCCCAGCAGATTGTTACTGTGTTACTTGAGCTGAATTCTAGAATATATGGCCTCAAATTTCTGTATTAATAACTCCTTACAGAAGTAATAAGGAGTGGGGCACCTGGGTGGCTCAGTGGGTTAAGCATCTGCCTTTGGCTCAGGTCATGATCTTGGGGTCCTGGGATCGAGCCCTGCGTCAGGCTCCCTGCTCAGCAGAGAGTCTGCTTCTCCTTCTCCCTCTGCCTCTGCCCCCTGCTAGTGCTCTCTCTCTCTCTCTCTCTCTCTCTCAAAAAAAAAAAAAACCTAAAAAGTAATAGGGAGAATGCCCCCCTAAAGTCCATGAGAACTTGCTTCCAGAAGATATCAAATACTATACCATGATTAATATTTTTAAAGAGAATGAATAGTCTCAGTCCCCTGGCTACTAAACCCTGCAGGTCAAGGAGTCTCCACACAGAAGTTCTACTCTGAAACTTCAGGGTCCATGAGGCAGTGAAGTTGAGTACTGGCTGATTAATGCCCCATTTTGCAAAAACTCAATCCCCAAGGCCAGTGGATTCCTGAACTTTTGGGTTAAATTTATAATGCAGTTGGGTTCTTGACTGGGAAAATAAATTTCTCTGGCATGCTACACTTTGTGCTATTTCCTCAGCATTCATTTTTAGGTCGTATGAGAATGGATCTTTCAGGTACTTTTCCAGATAAAAATAAGTTTAAAATGATTCCCTAAGGGGGGAAATAGATGTTAGAAAAATCTGTGATTACTTAAGGTAATTAAGTATTATTAAGCAAAGAGGAAAAATATGTAAATATAGCTATCTTGGCATATCCTTGCATTCCATTATAAATACTTTTCTATGTATCATTGTTAATTGAGGGCTAAATGGTTAAGATAATAATATAATAATAATTTATTATTGGTTTTTATTTATGGTCGATAATAATAATAATAATAATCGTATACGTCAAGGTCTAGTAAGGAGACAGAAACCTCAATAATTTGAAAAGAGAGAGCTTAATATAAAGAATTATTATTGATTAAAAAAAAAAAAACTGCTAAAAGGGAGTGAAGAGAACTCTGAAGAATGCCCTGTAGGAGCCCAGGGCAGGCTGCCCCAAGGTGGGCCACTTTGGAATAGAGATTATTTGGAGGTAAAAGTAAACAAAACAGGGCACCTGGGTGGCTCAGTGGGTTAAGCGACTGCGTTTGGCTCAGGTCATGATCCTGGAGTCCCAGGATTGAGTCTCACATTGGCTCCCTGCTTAGCAGGGAGTCTGCTTCTCCCTCTGACCCTTCCCCCCCATGCTCTCTCTCTCTTTCTCTCAACTAAATAAATAAAACCTTTAAAAAGAAAAAAGTAATCAAAACCCTGCAGATGCAGGAAAAGCTCTCACCTCCCCCATAACTGCCTAAATTTACATAGGAAAGGAGAGTCCCAGCAGGAATAGAGCTATTAACAGAAACTCCCCTTTACCTAAGAAACTTATCTGCCTAATAGGACACCTTATTTTTCTAAATACCTCCTTTCACCTTCCTGCTAATGAGCTTTCTCCTCTTTGTGTCCTCAAACCTGCCCCCCCCCCTTTTAGCTCGTATAAGCTTCCTGTTGTCTGTCTTCGGAATTTCGTGTCTGTGTGGATTCCCCATACGTACACCTATTAAATGTGATTTTCTCCTGTAAATCTGTCTCATGTCAATTTGATTCTAAGTCCAGCTAGAAGGACTGTAGGGCAGAGGAACATTTTCCACCCTAACAACTCCTAGGCTGAGGGAGTGCCCAAGGAAGGAGGCCCTCCTCAAACCTGGGACCCAGCCCTCTTTGGGATAGTTATTGCCCACTGGATGGTAGAGAAGTTTGCTGGGTTTCTCAGGCCAGAGCTTGTCCACAATCAGCAAGCTGAGGCTGGCAGGCATGAGCTGTAGGGGCTGGGACTTCCAAGCTGGAAGCTTCCTGCAGCAGTGCGAATGGGCTAAGGCTAGTTTAGCAATCCAGCATTGCCCGCTGGGATCCTGATGAGACTTTGCCGTTGAGCAAAGCTAGACAGATACCAGCTGGACTTACCAGAAAAGTCACCTGGAAGAGGTATGGTAGAACTCTCTGACACCCACACGACCCACCTGAATCCATGGGCAAGGGTATGCTACTGAACTTACTGATCTCAGGCTAGCTGGAGTGACTACAGAACTCATCCAGCAGCTGCTGCCTGGAGGTGGGGAGATGCCGCTGAACTGCCCCCCCCCCAGCCTGCTCAAAGGACTGCAGAATTCACCTGCTAACTGCCTGGGAGGTTATGTGCTGCTGTACTTATGGCTGGAAAGCCTATTGAGGCACTTTGGGAACTTACTGCAAAGACTTTTATGGAGACACTGCTGAAACTCACCAGATGTGAGCTCTACTTAAGTGTCCTGCATGTCAGCCCAACGATGCGAGAGCAAGAGCCCTGGAAGGCATGCTTCCAGAAATCCACCACCAGGAAGGGACCTCCCTACCTCCTGCAGTGTCCCTCCAGCACCCTCTACTGACAAAGCTTACCAGATACCAAGAGACAAATGTTTCAGTGTCACAAGCAGGCAATGAAGGATGGATTCGGAGCTGAGAGGCAATAAATTAATAACTGACTGGCACTGTGCTTTTGTCAAAATCACTACTTTATATTGAGATTATCTCTTTATTCATTTATCTCTTCCACAGGCAGCTGATGGGTAAGTGTCTCAAAGGTAAGGATAATTTTTACATTTTATGTGTAGCATAGTGCCTGGCACATATTATGTGTTTAAAGAACATTTGTCAAAATGTGGTTCTGCATATATAAATATCACATCCTGCACTAAAAGCCTCACTTGGTCTGGCAAGCATGAGATCTGCTCAAATTTAGTTGGCATGAAGGGAGACCATTACTTTCATTGTTTGGAAACTTGCAATGGCGATAATTGACACATTACTCATCTGTAAAGTCACCATTTTCCAAAAACGGGATTTCTGTAGTCCCTAGGAATTTTGGTTGGGGTTGAATGACTGGAAATCCTCCTCTATGAATCACTAGAGAGAAAAAAAAAACTCTTCTTTTTAGAGGCAGATTATTCTATGCAGAAGCTTACTGAGAAAATGAGAAAAGTAATTATACTTGTTAGCTCCATGATGTCCACCTTACATAGACTCTAGTAAAATGGAAAAATAAAAATAAAATGATTCAAATATATAAGAGAAGTTCATTGTGCTTAGGTATGCAGCAACAAGATCCATTTTTGGTGACATTCTAATTAAAAGACTAACCTTACGTTGAAGAAGGTTATCTGCGCTCAGTGAGTCTGGGAGTTGAATTGAGAGATGAATTTACTTAGTCAATATCAAGTATTAAACCAGTGCCTCCTATAGAATAGGGACCAAAGTATAACTAAGGTATAGACTTAGCTACTACAGTAATGGAGCCCAAAAATACAATGACTCCAAAGAGCTATAAATCAATTTCTTTCTGGTGTTATAGACATTGAATGGACTCTACTCCATGAAGTCTTCCAGGACACAGGTTCCTTCTTTCTTGTTGTTTGACCATTCCTTAGGGCATGGTCTTGTCCCCATGTAGAAGGTGGTTCAGTAGCAAAAGTAAGACCATGCTTTGCCATCACACTGGCTTAGGGATAAGTGGGAGGTTTGAACAGCAGCTGGTTTTCATTAGTCCACGTGAAAGGGCACCTTTTTGTAAATCATCTCAGCAAGGTGAGTGTTTTTATTCAGTTCGATGGCAAAACAAGGACATCTTTATTCCCAGAATGGTCACTTTTTAAAAATTTGAACAAAGATACACTGTATTCATATTGGTTCTAACGTACATAAAAGAGAAAAGAAAGAAAGTAGAGGATAAATAATTCCCTTGGAGAGAAATAAGGTTGATGTTGCACTGTCACTCAATTCCCTTGACTAGAATGTGGTCACATGGTCCTAACTCTCTGCAAGGTAGGATGGGAAATGTAGCCTCTAACTAGATTGGGGTTTGTCTTAAAAGGGAAGGCTGAAGAGAGAAAGACCGTTAGCAGTCTCTACTATACAAAGATCTTTATTCTGATATTATTAAAATTGTTGCTTGGTTTTAAATACTTCTCATTTTAGAAACATGTTGCATACTTAAATTCTATAATATTAGCTGATTAACTAAAAAATAATGTTAACTATTCTGAATATGTTAAATATGTTAAATGATTAGAGAATTGAGGTCAGCTTTATAGTTTCTATTACCATGTTTCATTAAATTAATATGTAGGCCACTAAAAAAATATAAACCACTCACCTTTACAAAATAAATTTAATTTTTAAAAAATCAGAAATGTCTAAAGAAATATAACAGACTAGGAGCAGAGGTACAAAATTTAACTTGAAAGACAAAAATTACCTAACAACAGCAAAAAGTACATCAATATGGAGAAGTGGGCTGTAACATAATTCATTAATGTTTGAAAAATGTCACCCAGAGCAAACCAAAGATATTAACAACTAAGAGGCACAAAGATGCAAATTGAAATTGTTTTGAAGTCTCACTCTGATACATGTAGTTTGAAGGAAAAAGTTATTACAGGAATAACCACAATTGAAAAAGAAGCATAGGGGCGCCTGGGTGGCACAGCAGTTGGGCGTCTGCCTTGGGCTCAGGGTGTGATCCCGGCGTTATGGGATCGAGCCCCACATCAGGCTCCTCCACTCTGAGCCTGCTTCTTCCTCTCCTGCTCCCCCTGCTTGTGTTCCCTCTCTCGCTGGCTGTCTCTATCTCTGTCGAATAAATAAATAAAAAATCTTAAAAAAAAATAAGCATAAAATATTACAGGATAAAAGTTTATAGAACTAAGCAAACAAATGTGAAAACTTGAAATAGATGATTTCCTAGAAAAATTAAAAAATAATAATCATTGACCCCAGAAAAGATAGAAGACCTAACAGATGAACAACCACATTAGAAGCTCAGAAAGTAATCAGATAAACTCCAAACAAAAAATGGTCTCGTGGATAATATGTTTCAAACTTCCAGCATGCAAAGAATTTCAATGTTGTTTAAATTGTCTCAGGCACAGAGAAAGAAGGAAGTCCTCAGCATATTAGTCCAGAAATATAGAATCAACAGGATGTGTGTATTAGCTCAATCTGCCATAAGTAGACACCACAGACTGGCTGAAGAGCCAACTGGAGCCTGGAAAACAGAGATCAGAACACCAGCATAGACAGGTTCTGGTAAGAGCCCTCTTCCTGACTTGCAGTTAGCTACCTTCTTGCTATGCTTTTATACAATGGAGAGTGATGATGGAGAGAGTAAGCTCTTTGGTGCCCCTTCCTGTAAGGCCGCTAATCTCATCATGAGGGCCCCACCCTCATGACCTCATTTAAACCCAATTACTTCCCAAAAGTTCCATCTCCAGGTACCATCATATTGGGGGTTTGGGGGGAGGGCACACAATTCCGTCCATAGCAATGTGTATGGAGGGGGGTGAGAGAGAAGAAAGAGAAAATGTTAATGCAAAAATCCTACACAAAATACTAACATATAGAATTTAACAGAGCATTGATGGTGTAAAATATTATAACCAAGTGGAGTTCACTGAATGAATGCAGAAACAGATCAATAATAGAAAAGATGTTTACTCCCATTAGCAGGTCAAAGGATAAAAAGAAGAACAAACACTATGATCTTAGTAAAAGCTTAGTAGGACCATTTTTTTCTGGCCAGAAGAACTGAGAAAAAGGGGCCTTAGGCGCCCTGAGAATATAGGGGAATCCCTGAAATGACAGGAATTTACCCATTTTATTTAAGTAGTTGAATTGGTTGCTTTTGTTGACTCCCTAATTATGTGTCTAATTTGACACAAACCAAGCTTCCTTCTGATCTACGCACAAAACAAATAAAAAGAAGCCCAGCAGGACTTGGAGAACTGAACTACAATACAAACCAGTGCCCAGTTTCCAGGCTGGCCTGTGAGTGGTGTGCGCACAGAGCAGACCACATAGCCTCACTTACGTTTGAAAACTGAACTGACAGTGGAGCCACAGCCCACAGATTGCAATAGAGCCTTCCATCTGACGTTGACCAACTCCAGTCAACAACGCCCAGGGGATTTTAAGAGGACCCACAGCCTCACAGCATAATATTCAAAATACTCATGATCCAATACAAATTTATAGAAGGTACCAGGAAAAGATACATAAAGGATCATATGTAAAGGATACATAAAGGAAAAGATACATAAAAGATAATCATCAGATGCAAACCCTGAGACAATGAGATATTGGAATTAAAGGACAAAGACTACTACTCAGGAATAAAACAGACAATAGTGAATATGCAACAATGTGAGGAATCTCAATTGCATATGTTAAGTGAAATAAGCCAGACTCCACAGAGTAGGACCTGCAGGATCCCATTTACATGGCAGCCTGGAAATGCAGAACGACAGGGATGGGGACCAGATCAGTGGCTGTCAGTCCTCAAGAGTAGGGAGAGGGATCCTCTACAAAGGAGGGGCGCATTTTGAGGAATGGAGCTGTTCTGTATCTTGATGATGGTATGACTCCGTGACCCCAAGCATTTGTCAAAGCTCAGAACTATACAGCAAATTGAGTGAATTCACATTTTGTATATTAAAAAATAAATATTAAAAATATTTTTAAAAATTACTCTCTGTTTTCTCTTCCTGAAGAGTAATTTAACTGTGATGAGCTACCACCTATCTTACATGCTATTATTCTCCAGAATGTTCATATCACCTTGTTTTTACAGTTGCAAATTTGTTATCATATTTATCATTTTATATACTCAATCCCCTTTTAAGATTTACCAAAATGCAAAAGAGTGATTTTTCCCTCTCACATCTCATTGCCTTTTGCAATTACCGTTCTTTCTGAAGTACGTTCCTTAATAATTTTGTTAACAGTAAATTCCCTCAAGTTTTATTTATCTTAATAGCCCTTCATTTTGACCTCACATTTGAGTAATAGATTAAATCTAGCTTCTCGGTTATTTTTCTCTGAACATTATGAATATATTTTTCCACTGTCTTTTTGCTTCTAATGATGCTGTTCATAAGTCTGTTTTTGGTGTCTCAGTGCTTAACATCTTCTGACATTTGAGTAGCTTATCTAGGTATGTAGTATTGTTATCCTACTGATTGCTTGTTTGACTTACAAAGCATGGATTCCTATCTACATTAAATTTGGAAAACTTCCTAATATATATTATTTTAAAACTTGCCTCTCTTAGATAATGCTAAGTGAAATAAGTCAAGCAGAGAAAGACAATTATCATATGATTTCTTTCATCTATGGAACATAAGAACTGATGATCGGTAGGGGAAGAAAGGGATAAAGAAAAGGGGGGTAATCAGAAGGGGGAATGAAACATGAGAGACTATGGACTATGAGAAACAAACTGAAGACTTCAGAGGGGAGGGGGTGGGGGAATGGGATAGACTGGTGATGGGTAGTAAGGAGGGCACGTATTGCATGGTGCACTGGGTGTTATACGCAACTAATGAATCATCGAACTTTACAACGGAAACCAGGGATGTACTGTATGGTGACTAACATAATATAACAAAAAATCATTAAAAAAAAATAATAAAAAATAAAACTTGCCTCTCTTGTATTCTCTACAGTGTCTTCTCATGGAATACCAGCTATGCATATGTTAAACCTTTCTCATTCTCTCCTCTGTGTCTGTCTATTCACAGCTCTTTTACATCATCTCTTTTTTAACCATGTTGCTTTGGGGATAGTTTTCTCAGCAAAATCTACCAGTTTGCCAAATCTCTTTCTATATTCATAAATCTTATGTTTAACCCATTTAGTCATTGTTAAATTCCAGTGACTATTTCTTTTCTACAAACTCATTTTTTCTTTATAAAATTTGCTTGGTAATTTTCATAGTGACTTACATAGTTTTCTCATGTTCTTGTTTGTTTAGTTTATAATATCTTAATCATTTAAACATACCTATTTTATACTACATGCCTGATAATCCTATTCTTGGGGTAGGGTCCAATCATATCTTTTTCTCTGCTGATGTTTTTCATGGTAAATTGTTTCCATGTGTGTTTTATAATTTTAGATTGTGAGCTTATCTTCCTAGGACATTATGTATAGTAATCCTTTGTGACCTGATTTGAGGTATCTTGGGATTATAACTAGTCTAGAACTAAAATTTATGTTGATTTATTGGTATGTAGTTACCAGACTACAGAGATGGTGGTAATTCACATCTCAAACTTGTGTAATCAAGTTCATGAGTATAAATTTGCAAGGGATTGTTCATTTTTTTCAACTAGAGTCTTAGTTGAGTTTTTCTTGTCACCTACCTATGATAAGGCTGAGTAATTTTTAGTCTATCCTTCACCATATGTGTATATAAGTTCTAACTCCTTATCTTTCTGTAGTACCAATTCCCTACATGCTATTTCAGCATGGATTTATGCTCAATTCATTTCCAAGCCTCTAGTTTACCAAGAGTATACAGGGTATGTGGATACCCCTCTAAAAAAGCTGAAGTATCAACTCACACTTACTCTTTTTGTGGTCAGTTTCCTTCATATTTTTATCCTCTGGAGATTTTCCTCTTTCTTCTGAGTATAGTTGTGTGTATCAAAATGATATTTGCTGTCTTTTACCACTTCTATTATATTTTATAGGAAAGATTGTCAGTTTATGTTTACTACCCTAATTTTCAGGAAGCCTTTTTTTTTTACATGATGTTAAAATATATTAATTTGCTCACATCTTTCAAACTCCTCAAAATATTTTGATATTAATTCTGAAGATATTTTTGGTTTTGGTTCAGGATGAAATTATACAACATGACCAATAAGTAGTTAATGTTAAAAGACTAAAATGCTGACATTGGGTTAATAAACAAAATGGTAATCTAGAACTTTTGCAACTGATTTCTTTTAAAGAAAACTGTGAATACAGAAATGATTAGGAAGGGATGATTGTGTAAATAACTTGAATTCTTCTCAGGCAAAATTTTTCATTAAGAGATTCTAATTCTAGGAAGAAAATTGGCATAGAAGTTTGAAAGTCCAGTGTGCTAAATTAATGGTTCTGGATGTTTGCTGTGCGTCAATTCTTAGAGATATAAAGATGATTTAGTTAAATTGTTGGCAGGGCTTCAAGGAAATAAGTAAATGCTTTTATGACTGATGGTAATATAAATGGGTACCATTTTTTCAAAGAGCAAAAGGGCAATATGTAACAAGATCTTAAAAATATATTTATATTATTTGACAAAAGAAAGCTACCTATGATTATATAGCTTTCTTCCATTTTCATCCATTCATTCCTTTCTTCCTTTCTTCATTGGCCAATAGTGTTTAGGGAGCCAATTATGTGCAAAATATTATGATTATTCTGTGAATAGAAAGATAATCTAGATGTGATTCTTTCTCTTGAGAAATCACAGGCCTAATTATCTAACAGACCTCATCTCTTACTTACAATCATACCCTGCCCCCAAGGAGAAGCATTATGTACAAAGATATTAAAAGCTTGATTATAATAGCAAATTTTTTTCTGTATAAGCTCCCCTATCAATACAAAGGAATACAATAATAACATGAATAATGAATATGTGGAATTCTGTTTCTTCCATGAGGGAGTAATATAGTCAAATTAACTTCCAGCCATTAATATCTAAATAGTTGAAAATTATAGGGGAAAACTATTTTTAAACGTTGGAAAACTGCCAACACAGGACTGTAAATTCCGAAGTGAAAAAAACTGATGTAAAATCTACCATCACCTGTACTTTCTGCCCAGAGGTAATTCTCTATAGCATAGGTAGGGGAAACTTAACAAGATCTGACAATCAGTCTGAGTTGGGTAGACCAAGGTTGTTGGTCTAAAAGGATGAATCAAATAGAATTCATGGGACAGATTACCCTAAAGAAAGAAGGTTCACAGAGAAAAATCTCTAGAAATCCACAATAGAGAACCCTTGAGTCCTTATCTGAATACCAAAGTGCTCATCTGTAGGGGGAATGCTCCATAAGGACAGACAAAAATAGCTTTCAAGGAAAGAGCAATTACTGAGAATTTGAAAGACAAATAATCCTCAGAGCCCACATAGAGTCAGAAATTGTTGAAGTACTGAGTGGATAGATCTCATTAAAAACGTGAGACTAGAAGGACCACACCTTATAAGTAGAGCAAAATTGTTCCTAGAATAAAGGAGACCCAACTTAAAGAGCTTAAAAACAAAATCCCACAAGGAATAAACTCATCTAATGGAAATTTGACTGCTTTCCAGAAACTAATCAAATATTATTTGAAAGTACAACAAATCCAGCAGTCAATGATATAAAATTCATAACACTCAGCATTCTCTCAAAATTCACTTAGATGTGAAGAAGGAAAATGTAACCCATAACCATGAGAAAGTCAGTCACTAGAAATAGAAAAGAAATGTCAGAGATGACAGAATTTGCAGAAAATGATATTGAAGCATTATTGCAAACACGATACAAATGCTCAAATGTGTAAAAGAAAGTAGGATCATGATGAAGAAAGAAATAGAAAGTGTAAAAAACAATGAAATTCCTAGAGATGAAAAACACAATCTCTGAATTGAAAATTCAAAGGAGGGAATGAACAGCATATTTAATTTTGCAAAAATTAAAGATTAATGAAATGGAGGACGTAGTGATAGAATCTATCCAAAATGAAGTTCTGGGGTGGGGAGGAGGGCATGGAGAATGAAGTACTGAAAGATAAATGACAGAAAATAATAAACAGAGCACAGTGACATGGAGAAAACTATTAGTTTAAAATATATGCAATTTGAGTCTCAGAAAGAGCAGGAGAAGCAAAAACAATCAACAAAAATTTCCAAACTTGATGAAAACTATAAATCCACAAATCTAAGAAATCCAACAAACTCCAAATAGAAAAAACAAAGAAAATTACACCATGTGATATTATAACCAAACTGCTAAGAACCAGTGATAGTAAGAAAATCTTAAAAGCAGCCAGAGGAAAAAAGGCATGTTACATACAAAAGAATGATGATTAGAATTTTTGCAGACTTCTTGCCTAAAAACAATATAAACCAGAAGATGATGGAGGGACATCCTAAGAGAGCAGGAGAAGAAAATGATACTGTCATCTTAGAACTCTTTACTCAGTGAAAATAGCTTTAAAAAATAAAGGCAAGGTGGAGCACCTGGGTGGCTCAACTGATTAAGCATATGCCTTCTGCTCAGGTCATGTTCCCAGGGTCCCAGGATTGAGCCCCACATTGGGCTCCCTGCTCGGAGGGGAGCCTGATTCTCCCTCTGCCCTTCACCCCACTTGCGTGTGCACTCTCTCTTAATCTCTCTCTCTCTCTCAATAAATAAAGTCTTTTTAAAAAATAAAGGAAAGTTAAAGTCTTTTTTAGATGAGCAAAGCTAAGAGAATTTATTGCCTGCAGAACTTCATTACAAAAAAATGTTAAAGGAAGTTCTTCAGGTAGAAGGGGAATAATACCAGATAGAAATTTGGATCTATACAAAGGAATGAAGAGCACCAGAAATTGTAAAAGTGTGGGTAAATATAAAAGATTTCCCCATCCCCCCATTACTTCACCATGTAAAAAATAATTGATGGTCTAAATTTTAAAAATAGCATTATTTATATTAATAATACATGTAGAAGTGAAGTGTATGTAACTGTAGTTTCCAACAAGGGCTAAAAAGGGCAAGATGGAAGTATACCATAATAAATTGTTATTTGAAGGTATACTGGGACTAATTTAACATATTGTAAACTCTAGAATAAATACTTAAAAATACATTAGTGCTAATAGATCAATGGAATCTTGAAAATTATTAAATTAATCCAATAAGGAAAAGAGGTAAAAAGAAATAAAGATCAGATAAAATGAATAGAAAACAAGTGGCAAAATGGTGGATTTAAACCAATGTATTGATCATTTCTATAAATGTAACTGGCCTCACACTCCATTAAAAAAGCAGAGATTATTTGATTGAATAAAAAAGAGGGGACAATTACATGCTGGGTACAAGAAAAACTTGCTTAAACTATAAAGACAAATGACACTTCTTTTTTTCTTTTTAAAGATTTTATTTATTTGAGAGAGAGAGCACGCGCACAAGCACGCAAGTTTGGGGGGAGGGCACAGGGAGAAGCAGATTCTCTGCTGAGGAGGGAGCCTGATGCAGGGCTCCATCCGAGGCCGCTGAGATCATGACCTGACCTGAAGGCAGCCACTTAACTGACTGAGCCACCCAGATGCCTCACAAATGACACTTCTACCAGGTGAAAGTGAAATGATGAAGAGAAATATATCATTCTAACATTATACAAGAAAGAAGTGGTATTTTTCTGTTAGGTAGATTACAGAGCATGCAATATTACCAAGGATAAAGATGGACATTTCTTAATGATAAAGATAATCATTTATACGCTCGTGAAGAACATATAAAAATTAAAAAAAAATTTTATTGTGTTATGTTAGTCACCATACAGTACATCATTAGTTTTTGATGTAGTATTCCATGATTCATTGTTTGCATACAATACCCAGTGCTTCATGCAATATGTGCCCTCCTTAATATCCATCACTGAGCTAACCCATCCCCCCACCTCCTTCCCTCTAAAACACCTCAGTTTGTTTCCCAGAGTCTGNGCAATACCCAGTGCTTCATGCAATATGTGCCCTCCTTAATACCCATCACTGAGCTAACCCATCCCCCCACCTCCTTCCCTCTAAAACACCTCAGTTTGTTTCCCAGAGTCTGTAGTCTCTCATGGTTCTTCTCCCCCTCTGATTCTGCCCCTTTGTTTTTCCTTTCCTTCTCCTAATGTCCTCCATGCTATTCCTTATGTTTCACAAATAAGTGAAACCATATGATAATTGTCTTTCTCTGCTTGACTTATTTCACTTAGCATAATCTCCTCCAGTTCCATCCATGTTGATGCAGAGGTTGGGTAATCATCCTTTCTGATGGCTGAATAATATTCCATTGTATATATGGACCACATCTTCTTTATCTATTAGTCTGTTGAAGGTCATCTTGGCTCCTTCCACAGTTTGGCTATTGTGGAATTGCTGCTATGAACTTTGGGGTACATGTGGCCCTTCTGTTCACTACATCTGTATCTTTGGGGTAAATACCCAGTAATGCAATTGCTAGGTCATAGGGTAGCTCTATTTTTAACTNTGGGGGGAGGGCACAGGGAGAAGCAGATTCTCTGCTGAGGAGGGAGCCTGATGCAGGGCTCCATCCGAGGCCGCTGAGATCATGACCTGACCTGAAGGCAGCCACTTAACTGACTGAGCCACCCAGATGCCTCACAAATGACACTTCTACCAGGTGAAAGTGAAATGATGAAGAGAAATATATCATTCTAACATTATACAAGAAAGAAGTGGTATTTTTCTGTTAGGTAGATTACAGAGCATGCAATATTACCAAGGATAAAGATGGACATTTCTTAATGATAAAGATAATCATTTATACGCTCGTGAAGAACATATAAAAATTAAAAAAAAATTTTATTGTGTTATGTTAGTCACCATACAGTACATCATTAGTTTTTGATGTAGTATTCCATGATTCATTGTTTGCATACAATACCCAGTGCTTCATGCAATATGTGCCCTCCTTAATATCCATCACTGAGCTAACCCATCCCCCCACCTCCTTCCCTCTAAAACACCTCAGTTTGTTTCCCAGAGTCTGTAGTCTCTCATGGTTCTTCTCCCCCTCTGATTCTGCCCCTTTGTTTTTCCTTTCCTTCTCCTAATGTCCTCCATGCTATTCCTTATGTTTCACAAATAAGTGAAACCATATGATAATTGTCTTTCTCTGCTTGACTTATTTCACTTAGCATAATCTCCTCCAGTTCCATCCATGTTGATGCAGAGGTTGGGTAATCATCCTTTCTGATGGCTGAATAATATTCCATTGTATATATGGACCACATCTTCTTTATCTATTAGTCTGTTGAAGGTCATCTTGGCTCCTTCCACAGTTTGGCTATTGTGGAATTGCTGCTATGAACTTTGGGGTACATGTGGCCCTTCTGTTCACTACATCTGTATCTTTGGGGTAAATACCCAGTAATGCAATTGTTAGGTCATAGGGTAGCTCTATTTTTAACTGCTTGAGAAACCTCCACACTGTTTTCCAAAGTGGCTGTACCAACTTGCACTCCCACCAACTGTGTAAGAGTGTTCCCTTTTCTCCACAACCTCTCCAACATTTGTTGTTTCCTGCCTTGTCAGATTTTGCCATTCTAACTGGTGTAAGGTGGTATCTCAATGTAGTTTTGATTTGAATTTCCCTGATGGCTAATGATGTTGAACATTTTTTCATGTGTCTGTTAGCCATTTGAATGTCTTCTTTGAAAAAGTGTCTGTTCATGTCTTCTGTCCATTTTTTTACTTAATTATTTGGGTTTTTTGGTGTTGAGTTTGAGAAGTTCTTTATAGATCTTGGATACCAGCCCTTTATCTGTAGTGTCATTTGCAAATATCTTCTCTCATTCCGTGGGTTGCCTCTTTGTTTTATTGACAGTTTCCTTTGTTGTACATAAGGTTTTCATCTTGATGAAGTCCCAAAAGTTCATTTTCACTTTTGTTTCCCTTGCCTTTGGAGACGTGTCTTAAAAGAAGTTGTTGAGGCTGATGTCAAAGAGGTTACTGCCTATGCTCTCCTCTATGATTTTGATGGATTCCTGTCTCACATTGAGGTCTTTCATCCACTTAGAGTTTATCTTTGTGTATGGTGTAAGAGAATGGTAGAGTTTCATTCTTCTGTATATAGCTGTCCGATTTTCCCAGCACCATTTATTGAAGAGACTGTCTTTTTTTCCATTGGATATTTTTTCCTGGTTTGTCAAAGATTAGTTGACCATAGAGTTGAAGGTCCCTTTCTGGAGTCTCTATTTTGTCCCATTGATCTATGTGTCTGTTTTTGTGCCAGTACCATGCTGTCTTGGTGATCACAGCTTTGTAGTATATAGCTTGAAATCAGACAACGTGATGCTCCAAGCTTTGTTTTTCTTTTTCAACATTTTCTTGGTGATTCAGGGTCTTTTCTGGTTCCATACAAATTTTAGGATTATTTCTTCCAACACTTTGAAAAATGTCATTGATATTTTGATCAGGATGGCGTTGAAAGTATAGATTGCTCTAGGCAGCATAAATATTTTAGCAATGTTTATTCTTCCGATCCATGAGCATGGAATGTTTTTCCATCTTTTTGTGTCTTCCTCAATTTCTTTCATAAGTGTTCTGTAGTTTCTAGAGTATAGATACTTTACCTCTTTCGTTAGGTTTATTCCAAGGTATCTATGGGTTTTGGTGCTATTGTAAATAGAATTGATTCCCTAATTTCTCTTTTTACAGTTACACTGTTAGTGTATAGGAAAACAACTGATTTCTGTGCATTGATTTTGTATCATGCCACAATTCTGAATTGCTATATGAGTTCTAGTAATTTGGGGGTGGAGTCTTTTGGGTTTTCCACATAAAGTATATGTCATCTGCGAAGAGAGAGAGTTTGACTTCTTCTTTTCAATTTGAATACCTTTACACATAAAAATTTTTTATATATTCATTTAAACACAGAATTTCAAAATACACAAAAAGAAAATTGAATAACCTCAAAGAAAAAATAGACAAAACCACAACTATACTTCTTTCTCCATAATTGAGGGTACATAGACAGATGGTCATAAGGATACAAAATACTTGACAATGCTATCAGCCAACTACACCCAACAAATAGAATACACATTCTTTTCAAGGGCAAGTGGGACAGTCACCAATATAGATCATATTCTGGGCCATATAACAAGTTTCTCTTTTTTTAGGATTTATTTATTTATTTANGAGAGCACGCGCACAAGCACGCAAGTTGGGGGGAGGGCACAGGGAGAAGCAGATTCTCTGCTGAGGAGGGAGCCTGATGCAGGGCTCGATCCGAGGACTCTGAGATCATGACCTGACCTGAAGGCAGCCACTTAACTGACTGAGCCACCCAGATACCTCACAAATGACACTTCTACCAGGTGAAAGTGAAATGATGAAGAGAAATATATCATTCTAACATTATACAAGAAAGAAGTGGTATTTTTCTGTTAGGTAGATTACAGAGCATGCAATATTACCAAGGATAAAGATGGACATTTCTTAATGATAAAGATAAACATTTATACGCTCATGAAGAACATATAAAAATTAAAAAAAAATTTTATTGTGTTATGTTAGTCACCATACAGTACATCATTAGTTTTTGATGTAGTGTTCCATGATTCATTGTTTGCATACAATACCCAGTGCTTCATGCAATATGTGCCCTCCTTAATACCCATCACTGAGCTAACCCATCCCCCCACCTCCTTCCCTCTAAAACACCTCAGTTTGTTTCCCAGAGTCTGTAGTCTCTCATGGTTCTTCTCCCCCTCTGATTCTGCCCCTTTGTTTTTCCTTTCCTTCTCCTAATGTCCTCCATGCTATTCCTTATGTTTCACAAATAAGTGAAACCATATGATAATTGTCTTTCTCTGCTTGACTTATTTCACTTAGCATAATCTCCTCCAGTTCCATCCATGTTGATGCAGATGTTGGGTAATCATCCTTTCTGATGGCTGAATAATATTCCATTGTATATATGGACCACATCTTCTTTATCTATTAGTCTGTTGAAGGTCATCTTGGCTCCTTCCACAGTTTGGCTATTGTGGAATTGCTGCTATGAACTTTGGGGTACATGTGGCCCTTCTGTTCACTACATCTGTATCTTTGGGGTAAATACCCAGTAATGCAATTGTTAGGTCATAGGGTAGCTCTATTTTTAACTGCTTGAGAAACCTCCACACTGTTTTCCAAAGTGGCTGTACCAACTTGCACTCCCACCAACTGTGTAAGAGTGTTCCCTTTTCTCCACAACCTCTCCAACATTTGTTGTTTCCTGCCTTGTCAGATTTTGCCATTCTAACTGGTGTAAGGTGGTATCTCAATGTAGTTTTGATTTGAATTTCCCTGATGGCTAATGATGTTGAACATTTTTTCATGTGTCTGTTAGCCATTTGAATGTCTTCTTTGAAAAAGTGTCTGTTCATGTCTTCTGTCCATTTTTTTACTTAATTATTTGGGTTTTTTGGTGTTGAGTTTGAGAAGTTCTTTATAGATCTTGGATACCAGCCCTTTATCTGTAGTGTCATTTGCAAATATCTTCTCTCATTCCGTGGGTTGCCTCTTTGTTTTATTGACAGTTTCCTTTGTTGTACATAAGGTTTTCATCTTGATGAAGTCCCAAAAGTTCATTTTCACTTTTGTTTCCCTTGCCTTTGGAGACGTGTCTTAAAAGAAGTTGTTGAGGCTGATGTCAAAGAGGTTACTGCCTATGCTCTCCTCTATGATTTTGATGGATTCCTGTCTCACATTGAGGTCTTTCATCCACTTAGAGTTTATCTTTGTGTATGGTGTAAGAGAATGGTAGAGTTTCATTCTTCTGTATATAGCTGTCCGATTTTCCCAGCACCATTTATTGAAGAGACTGTCTTTTTTTCCATTGGATATTTTTTCCTGGTTTGTCAAAGATTAGTTGACCATAGAGTTGAAGGTCCCTTTCTGGAGTCTCTATTTTGTTCCATTGATCTATGTGTCTGTTTTTGTGCCAGTACCATGCTGTCTTGGTGATCACAGCTTTGTAGTATATAGCTTGAAATCAGACAACGTGATGCTCCAAGCTTTGTTTTTCTTTTTCAACATTTTCTTGGTGATTCAGGGTCTTTTCTGGTTCCATACAAATTTTAGGATTATTTCTTCCAACACTTTGAAAAATGTCATTGATATTTTGATCAGGATGGCGTTGAAAGTATAGATTGCTCTAGGCAGCATAAATATTTTAGCAATGTTTATTCTTCCGATCCATGAGCATGGAATGTTTTTCCATCTTTTTGTGTCTTCCTCAATTTCTTTCATAAGTGTTCTGTAGTTTCTAGAGTATAGATACTTTACCTCTTTCGTTAGGTTTATCCCAAGGTATCTATGGGTTTTGGTGCTATTGTAAATAGAATTGATTCCCTAATTTCTCTTTTTACAGTTACACTGTTAGTGTATAGGAAAACAACTGATTTCTGTGCATTGATTTTGTATCATGCCACAATTCTGAATTGCTATACGAGTTCTAGTAATTTGGGGGTGGAGTCTTTTGGGTTTTCCACATAAAGTATATGTCATCTGCGAAGAGAGAGAGTTTGACTTCTTCTTTTCAATTTGAATACCTTTACACATAAAAATTTTTTATATATTCATTTAAACACAGAATTTCAAAATACACAAAAAGAAAATTGAATAACCTCAAAGAAAAAATAGACAAAACCACAACTATACTTCTTTCTCCATAATTGAGGGTACATAGACAGATGGTCATAAGGATACAAAATACTTGACAATGCTATCAGCCAACTACACCCAACAAATAGAATACACATTCTTTTCAAGGGCAAGTGGGACAGTCACCAATATAGATCATATTCTGGGCCATATAACAAGTTTCTCTTTTTTTAGGATTTATTTATTTATTTGAGAGGGAGGGAGGGAGAGAGAGAGAGAGAGCATGAGTGGAGGGGAGGGGCAGAAGGACAAGCAGACTCCCCACTGAGAAGGGAGCTGGATGTGGGGCTCGATCCCAGGACTCTGAGATTATGACCTGAGCTAAAGGTAGATGCTTAACTGACTGAGACACCCAGGCACCCCATAAGTTTCAATAAATTTTAAAAGATTGAAATTGCATGAATTATGGTGTCTAAAATCAAAGATATTAAACTGGAAAAGACATCAGTAGAATTTAAAACACATTTCTAAAATTCTAATAACCCATGAAACAAAAAGAAATCACAAGGATAATGAGAAAATTTCTTGAACAGGGTAAAAATTAAAATCAACACCAAAATTTATGAATGTAGCAGAAGTAGTGCTTAGGAGAAAAGTCAGAATATTGTATGTTTACAGTGGGAGAAAAGAAAGATCTCAAATAAATGATTTAAACTCCACCTTAAGAAACCAGAAAGAGAAGAGCAAATTAAACCTAAAATAAGAAGTAAAGAAATAATACAGATAAAAGCAGAAATCAATAAAACAAAAATGAAGACAATGCAGAAAATCAATGAAAACATTATTTTTAAAAAGCTCAATAGAATTGATAAACTTCTAGATACATTATTTAGGAAAATAAAGGAGAGACAACATAAATTGCCAATATTCAGAATGAGAGATACCATTACATGTGCTACAGATATTAAAAAGGCAGTAAAGAAATATTATGCAAAATATAATGCCAATAAATTTGATAACTAAGATGAAGAAATTTGTTCCTTGAAAGACACATGCAAACAAAACTTACTCAAGAAAACACAGATTACACAAAAAGCCATATAGGTGTTAAAGGAATAAAATTCATAGTTGACGATGTCCCCATAAAGAAAACTCCAGGTTCAGAAGTTTCTTTTTTAAATTTCATCAGGCATTTAAGATATAAATAATCTCGATTATATTCAAACACTTCCAGAAATTAAAAAAGGGGGGAATGCTTCCTAACTCATTTTATGATACCGTCATTATCCTGACACTAAAATTAGACAAAGACATTACAAAAAAAGAAGACCACATTTTAATATCCCTCAAGAACATAGACTCAGGAACATTACAGAATACTTGGAAAAATAATCCAGCAATATTTAAAAAGGCCACCATGACCCAAGTTGAGTTCATCCCTGAAATGCAAGTTTGGTTTATCATTCAAAACTCAACATCACCACATTAACAAACTAAAAACAAACAAAACAGAATAAGAGCATCAATTTCTTCCTCTGAAATTTCTGGTATAGTATTTTACTATCACTTATATTATCACATTCTACAAAGAACAAAATTTTATCATTTATTTTTGTTTGTTTCTTGTCATTTATATACACGAAGAAATTCGTCATTTTAAACCATGTTGTTCTTTTTATTTTATTTTATTATTTTTTAAAAAGATTTTATTTATTTATTTGACAGAGAGAGAGACAGCCAGTGAGAGAGTGAACACAAGCAGGGGGAGTGGGAGAGGAAGAAGCAGGCCCACAGTGGAGCAGGGAGGCCGATGTGGGGCTCGATCCCAGGACCCTGGGATCACGGCCTGGGCCGAAAGCAGATGCTTAATGACTGAGCCACCCAGGCGCCTCTCTATTTTTTTGATAAGATGGAATGTTCTGGAAAAAACTGGCAGACCAGCATGATATAAAATGTCCAATGGTGTTTGTGTGAAAACCAGAAATGTGTAATAAATACATTAAGTACTCATAGAATTCAGTAGAACACAATTATTTTTATTAATAAAATTGATGTAATTTTTAAATTGGTAGAACTTCAATATAGATGATAACAATAGCTAAATCAAGGAAGGAGATAATATACTAGCTCTCAACATCACCATGACCTGCTATTAATTCTTTTTTTTTTCTTAAGTATGTGATCTGATTTCTTTTCCATCTTTTTTATTTGCCTGAAATGATAACATAAATATTATAACTGATTTTTGGACACTTACAAAATTAGCAAATTTCTCTAATTATTCATTAACAGTTTTTTTAACTCCTCTAAGTGAAATGAGATAATTATTTCAATAAAGTGTTATATACTGAAATATAACAAGGCATTGGATGGTCATGAGAAATAGAGTCACATACAAAAATAACAACCTATGCTTTATTGCTATGATTCCAAAGAAACAGTGGCCCAAAATTGGAGTGGCCTAAGGTCCTCAGTCAAGAATTTTTCTGCACTGATGCAGAAACTTCTAGAGATGTGGGTGATGGGTAACTTACAAAACAATTTAGGGTGTCCTGATTCTATGTCATGTCATGTGTAATGTCCTGAAAGGAGAGTGAATTTCACAAAGGCATTTGGGGCACATTCTCTTCAGTCCCTTGAGAACTATGACCTCGAATGTGACATGTAAACAAAGCATTAAAATACTGACTTGAGATGACTCACATTTTCTAGTAATTAAAAGAATTACTTGAAATTTTTTAAGAAAAAAAAACACAGTTGTAACATTTTTGGGTACATTTTATTGATGTTACCTTTTTTAGGTGTGAATCTATGTATAAAACACTGAGTTGTTTATTATTATCACATTTTATTTTTATTATTATTTGAGGAACTACCCTTTTAAGTTGGGTACCAAGATCCAAGTTAACTACATTCTCCCTAGTTGGTATTTGAATCTGTGACGGAAATACAACAGGTAGGAGAGAAATCACAATGAGTTATCTCAGATACAGATGACCACAAGTTCCTGCTAAGATGTTTTATTGGTATCTGTTTACAGAAGCATATATNTGTTTTATTGGTATCTGTTTACAGAAGCATATATCTCCCTTCATAAATACTTTCCAGATGGTTCCTCTTGGTCGTAATCTAAAATATGCCCATTTCAAAAAAAAAATGTGAAGCGGGTAGCATCTTAACGAAAAATGATATAATACTACCATTTATTAAGAACCTAAAATGTAAAACAGGCTACATATACAATCTATAACTATCACAGCGTCCCTACAAAGTAGATAAATGACCTTCCTTGCAGCAGAATGCAAATACTTAATCCATTCTGCATCTTGAGTCTTATTACAGTCTCTGCTTCCATATAACTAAATTGCTGTTCATTCTGTAACTTTGTCCCTGTGTTTCTCAGTCAGTTTCATCTCTCCAGACTCAAAATCTTGGCACACCTTTACATATTGGTTTCATAATTATGTCTTGACTTATTTGTAGGCTCCCCTCAGTTACCCCTCCCAGTTCAGGCTAGCCCTTTGCTGTATTTTTCCAAATCACAAATAGTGTTTGTTCATTCAGTAAACTGGAGGACCAGTCCACCATCTATTTAAGAAAAGTCAGATCTTCTCCTCCATTCCGTGTGGCTAGGCAGCTGTCTCTCATCTATCCTGGAGAAAGATTGGAGCTTGGTCCCTGGAGAGAAGGTTTCTGGACTGGAGACGCCCAGGCACAGCTAAGAAGAAGGGGTGATGGAGCCCCACGTCTGGCTCCGCACTCAGCAGAGAGTCTGCTTGTCTCTCTCCCTCTCCCTTAGCCCCTCCCCCTGCTAATCACAAGTAGCATTTGTAAACTGGTCCTCCTGTTTACTGAATTGGCCCTAAAACCAGGCCAATTAGAAGATATAAGCAAACCGGATACCGAGACCTGGTTATTTTATTCTCCACTTCTAGAGTGCTGAAAGCCAGGCCTTTGTTCATAATGCAGGAGGTGCAATGGCCTTCTTCAGAAAAACTTCCTCGTTCCAGGAAAAGTCCTAAAAATACCATCATCGTAGGCTCCATCATTAAATGTTCCAGTCAGATCACATGACAGTGAAGCTCATCATT
The DNA here is from genome assembly GCF_002007445.2 of Ailuropoda melanoleuca. Lineage (NCBI taxonomy): Eukaryota > Metazoa > Chordata > Mammalia > Carnivora > Ursidae > Ailuropoda > Ailuropoda melanoleuca. The sequence continues at coordinate 76,755,476 of NC_048227.1, forward strand.
CATGAGCCCCGCACATGGACCCAGAGCTTCTAATCATCCCTCTCTCACCAACACACACAGACAAGCAAATGCTAACAAATCTGATATGAAAGATATGGACAAAAGAAAAAAGGAAAGAAAAAAGAAAAACAGAAGCCACCTAAGAGACACATACATTAAATAGGAAGAAAAAACCCTATCATTAATATCTTCAGCAGTAAATAACTTTTATGTAATTTTAATAATGTACAACACTGAATATCAATCCAAGAATATCAAGCCAAAATTATGATACAACTGTCTTGGGGCAGAAGGGGATAGCACAGGTATATATATGAGTGGGGAGTGGGGAAAGGAAAGAAAATTAAGTCCTCATCTCTTCCAGGGGGAAGTCAATAGGAAATGCCTAAAGCTGAAAAATATCAAAGAGTAGCAATACACCGTATTATTTAGGAGATAAATACCTAAACAATCAATTAAAATTGGTGGTGGTAGCTGCCTTTAGGGAAATGACGGAAGAGTGAATAGGGGATGGGTCTTGGCCTTTTAACAAACTTTGTGAAACCTTTTGTCACTTTCTGTACATGTATCGCTTCAACATTTTTTAAAATTAAAAATAGATGGGAAAAGAGAATAAATGGGGGCCAAAAGTTACATATTAGTAAGAAAATGTTTTTAAAAGTCTGTGCAAAAGTGATGTAGGTTTAAATTAAGATCATGCTAGAGGACATTTCAGAAATGGACAGGTGAGGGGCGCCTGGGTGGTTTAGTTGGTTAAGCATCTGCCTTCAGCTCAGGTCATGATCCTAGAGTCCTGGGATCAGGTCCCTCGTCAGGCTCCCTGCTCAGCCAGAGCCTGCTTCTCCCTCTCCCTCTGCCTCTCCCCTGATTTTGCTCTCTCTCTCTCTCTCAAATAAATAAGTCTTTTTTTTTTAATGGACAGGTGAGCTATCAATTGATTTCTAAATTTTGTACCATCGTAGTCAGAAGAAAAGATGCTTAATATAATTTTGACAGATAACTATTTCAAAGTCACAGCACCCGAAAATCAGTTAAATGTGGATATCTAGCTGGGGAGTAGGAAGCATCCAGGATGACTACTAGGGATCTGGATGAACAGCTGGGTGGCTGGAGGTGCCATTTGCTGAATGAGAGGATCAAGGGGCAGAAGCAAATTTTAGGGAAGAAAAGAATGAGTTTTTTCCTTGAACTGTTTCATTTGCCTATATATTTTCCAAAAAAAAAAGAAAAGAAAAAGGTAGGGCTGGGAAGTTGTTGAATATGAAGTTCTAGAATTCAAGACCCATAATTAAGCTAGAAATAGAGGCAGGAATATAACCGACAAAAATTGATAAATAAGGCCATGGATGTATATTTTGTTTTCTTGACTACTATCTCTTTCCCTTCTTCAGGAGGACACCTGTGAGGACACTCAGGTGTCGTGGCTCAGACTCATTCTGCCCTACTCCTACCACAGGGGTGGGACCCAGACTGACTGCCTAAGTACCCCATCCCTCTGGCCACAGTGCTTGGTTCAGTGTAAGCATGTACCGAGGTGAGTTTATTGGAACTGTCTTGGGAAGAGTGGGAATAGATACAAGAAGAATGTTGGTCTCTTCCCTTCTGGAATCCTGGGCCATATCAGTCTGGAGCTGCCAGTGGCTCTCTTGGATCTTAAGAGAGAAAGCCTGACTGAGAATGAGGACAACACGTGGAAAGCAGTGCTAAAGAACAGTGAAAACAGGACAGCTTCTTACTTCACTAGTCACCCTCCTGGATAGAGCTAAGTTTTCATCCTTTGGAATCCCCAGGCACGTGAGCAGATAATTTCCCTTCCTAAGATGGCTTGGGTTGCCCCGACAGTGTTTTGCCATGGGGGCAGGAGTGGGTATGGTTGCCATGTGAGAATGTGAGGGGTAAGTAGAAGCAGTATCTAGAAGAGCACCCTGCAAACCTTGGGACTGAGTAGACGAGGAGCTGCCAGGGGCAACTGGATAGACCCTGCTGGGTAGATAGACAAGGTAAGGCAATTCCATAAGAGTCATGAGAAGACAGTGTTTTGTTTTGTTTTTAAAGATCTTATCTATTTATCTGAGAGAGACAGAGCATGAGCAGGTGGAGGGGCTGAGGGAGAGAGACAAGCAGACTCCCTGCTGAGCATGGAGCCAGACGTGGGGCTCGATCCCAGGACCCCAAGATCATGACCAGAGCTGAAGTTATACACTTAACTGACTGAGCCACCCAGGGACCCCAGAGAAGACAGTGTTTTAAGAAGCAGAGAGGGATCAACAGTATTAAATGCTGTCCAAAGTCAAAACAACACCTTGAAAAATTGGCTTTGGCACCATGGAGCTGACCTTGAAGATGTTGATAGGAGCAGTTTTGGTAACATGGAACCTGATGGAAATAGTTTGAGGAATGTGTGGGAGATGGAGAAATTGAGACAATGGATAGAGACAACTCACTCAAGAAGTAGGTTTGTAGAAGAGAGATAGCATAGGGGTTAGCAGGTGACAGGTCTAGGGAGTGTTTCTTTCTGTGGTTTGTTCTTTTAAGAAAAGAGAAGCGTGAATATAATTAAATAGTGATGGGAAAGACCTAACGAAAAGAGAGAAATTGAAGTAAAGGGATCTAATGATTTATGAAGGGAAATCCATGAGACATCAGGAGAAGTGTGATTAGGAATACAGGCAGAAGGGGGCACTTAGATAAGAAGTGAGAAGGTGGAGCATGGTTGGGTACAATGAAGTTAATTTTATAGGTTTGGTTGAGAGAGTTCCTATCTTATGAATTTGTTTTCTCCATGAAGTAAGGCAGGGTTAGCTGCCATGAAGTAAGGCAGGGGGAGTAGAGCATTTGATTGAGGCAGACAAGATCTAAAATAGTCACTGGGCTAACAAGAACAGTTGGTAGGATTATTGGGTGGGGTTGGGCCTAGATTGGTTGTGTCATGAATTTAAAGAAGTACGCCCTGCCGTGTTGAAGGAGTTTCTCCAACAGTGGGGGGCAGCCAGGGTGCCAAGGTTGACATAGAATGGTAGTCACTGTTTCCTACAGTTTGGGGGAAGCAGAATGACTTCCTTGGGCATGGAATTTCCTTCTTTAGAAAACAGCCCATCTATTTTTTTTATCTGAGGTTATGTCAGAAAGAATGGATAGAGCATGTTGGTTAAACAGTGGTCTAGAGAGTGGAAGGAAATTTTATATCAGGAAAAATGAAAATAGGTATCTATCAGTCAGCGAACAATTTATTTTATATATATATACACACACATTTATTTTATTATATATCAACTCATCTAATCTTTATAACAACTCTAGAAAGTAGTTTTATTGAACCCATTTTATGGCTGAAAAAACCAAGACTCAGAGAATTAGTAGCTTGCCCAATGTCTGTCTCTCAGCAGAAAAATGGCAGAGAGACTGTTGCCTCATAATAGAAAAGTGCAATGTTTGGTATCAGAGACATATGTAAATTCAGTTACTTCAGACTCTTTTCACCATGGAAGAGCTACACTCATCATTGCATTTGGTCCCAAACACTATGTGACTGATTAGTATAACCCTGGGGAAAGCCGCCTGACATAGGTCTTGGGGACACAGCCATGGTTGGAACATATATACCATGAACAGGTTTCCCAACCTTGGGTCTCACACTTCAGAGGGCCCCTCATATCACAAACTTCTGTGAATGAGAGCATAGTCACCTCTGTCACTGGGATCTGTGCAACACTCAGTTTTGACATGGCAGGTTGCAGAATCCTAAACACCAGCTCTGGGGATTAAGACTTCCATCCTGGATAAATACTTCACATCTCTTTTTTTATATCGTCTAGACAAATGCTGATGCCACTGAATGCCATCACGGTTTGTGCATTGTGTCGCTGACACAGCTCCCGAACGCAGCAAAGATTGGGATGTGGAAGCACTTAGGAAACAGAAAAGACAAATTAACCAGCTCGTTAAATTGTTCCTCTCAGATAAAAGAAGTGGTATCAAATGTCCATGTTCTTCTTTTTCTAGTCGTCTACATTCACGGCATTCATCTGCAATTCGTTGTTGCACATGGCATCAAGGTAACATTTTGCAGTAGTAATTACTCTTATATTCATGAGTGTGTATATCTCTATCTACAAACACATAAGTCCAGACATGAGTAAAGCATAATCTAAATTTTCTAAATGTTGACTACATGGACATTAAAGGCTGGAATTGCAAATAATTTTGTTTTTATAAAAGTATTTAATGAGAGTTTATTAATTTCCCCCCCAAAATAAATAATCTCAGACTCATTTAAATAATTTACATTAAAATCTGTATTGTTATAATTTTGTTCTGCATTTTAATTTTTATATGCCATTCTGAGCATTTTAGAACATAATATTTTTTAAAGGTTTTATTTATTTATATATAAATATATATATAGACAGAGAGCACAGAGGGAGAGGGAGAGGGGAAAGCTGACACCCCCACTGAGCAGAGAGCCCAATGTGGGGCTCGATCCCGGGACTCTGAGGTCATGACCAGAGCTGAAGGCAGACACTTAACTGACTGAGCCACCCAGGCACCCCCTAACATAACATTTTTTTTAAAGATTTTTATTTATTTATTTGAGAGAGAGAGAAAGAGAGCACAAGCTGGGGGAAGGGCAGAGAGAGGGGCAAAGGGAGGGGGAGTTTCAGACTCCCCACTGAGCAGGGAGCCCAACACAGGTCTCAATCTCATCACTCTGAGATCTGGACCTGAACTGAAACCAAGAGTTGGACACTTAACCAACTGAGCCACCCAGCCACCCCCAAATAAACCAAAATTTTATTTTACATTTTTAATGAAAATACATTCAAATTAAGTTCACTTTGAATATAATTGCATTTTATTTCTTAATCCTTTAGGTTAGTGAGAATGAGTTCATGCTGAGATCATAAGAGAAATAAAAAATACCAAAGTAGAGCTCAGGGGAAAAAAGCTGAAAAGCATAAAGAAATAGAAAATGTTCAAAGAGACAGTTTGCTTAAGTTTTTAAAAACAGGAAACAACAAAAGTGAAATTTATATTGATCATGACCCACATAAAATTTGCAAACAAGACATTATAAATTCTTTATTAGATTCAGATTTAATTACTGACCAAAACAATGCAAATGAACTAAAATTGTTTTTTTTTTAATTTTTAAAAAAATATTTTATTTATTTATTTGGGAGAGAGTGAGAGAGAGAGAGAGCACAAGCAGGCAGAGCCACAGGCAGAGGGAAAGGGAGAAGCAGACTCCCTACTGAGCAGGGAGACCAGCCCAGGACTGGATCCCAGGACCCTGGGATCATGACCTGAGCCAAAGGCAACCGCTTGACTGACTGAGCCACCCAGGTGCCCCTAAAATTATTTTTATTAGACAAACAACTTGAACAAACCAAATGAAATCCCTGCAATTTTATATAGGTTTATGAAGATATTACTCTAAGAGATAGTGAAAATCACTATGTAAGGGATAGACACTTATACAATGAAAATAAAATATTTCATAAAATTTTCTTAATAATGTTTAAATTTTGTAAAACTTTTGTTTCATTCCCAAATATATACATTGCACATTTTATTAATAACTTTGTTGGCTATTCCTCAGTTGAGCAGTTTCTAATTGAAAATAGTCTAAGAGCTACAGTGACCTGATATGGCATTACTCTTAATAGAACCCAAATTATGAGAAAATCCTGATTTTAAAACCAAATTAGTATTTTTCCCTGAAATGAAGTCAATAAATAAATTTTATGGAATACTTAATAATGATTTATGAATAATGAAGGGTCTTTATTTTGTTACTCACTCAAATATTACCAGCAATCAACAAAGCACCCAAATTTGTACCATAACAATAAAATTACATCTTCTCAAAAGCTTGCTCTCTTTCAGTTATATAAAAGTCATGGTTCACATATTTTTAAAAATTTTATTACTAAGATATTTTTGTCAAGATAGGGAATAAATATATCGTGCTTAACAGTTTGATAGCTTGATTTTAATGTTTAAATGTTTAGTTACATTGTGTATGGGTCTTCATTTGCACTATTTCCACAGATAGTTGAATAGTTAGCCTTGGGCTGGAGACCGGGCCACAGTTATTAAATCAGAATCCATTAACTTAACCACATTAATTTAACCATCATTAATTTAACCAAGGGATTCAGGAGAACTACCTGATAACCGCCCTTAATACCACATTGGGATCATCTGGAAACCAACAATGCAAGCAAATTAACCTAAGAGATTCAGCTAGGATAAAAGAAATCAGAAAGGAAGGATGCATATAAGATGATCTCACAATCACTGGCTCCCATCAGAACCTTCATGAAGCATTGAATCAAGTTGACAGGACTCATTACAATTTTCACTTGGAAAAGGTTTGGGCAAATTATTTTTAGATTATATGCAAATCTGGAGTGGCAATAAGTTCCTTATTTATTTTTGTTATTATTTTCCCTAAAAAAAAAAAAAAGAAGAAAAGAAGAAAGAAAAGAGTGGTGCCAGTATGTGGAAGCAATTGCTCGAGAGCATGCTTGATGTGACTTAGTGGTATCATCTTCTCATTGAAAAACACCTCAACCTCATCCTACCTGTAATGGAAATAGAAGATTTCTTTAGTGCCTATAATGGAAAAAAATTACAGCTGTCAGAAATGATAGTCTAGACTACTTCTATAAAGCATTTCCTTAAAGCTGTAAATCACCAGCGTTAGCACGATCTCATAAATTTTCTTCCCATTCCTTTTCTATTCTTCTCCCAGTTTACATTTCCCCTCCTCTTTATTTCTTTTTATTGTTCTCCTTATGAGTGTTTATCCATGCTGTCATTTTGAGTAATACTACTCATTAAAATTTTAAAAATAGTCTTCACACTTTGAACACATTAGGCCTCAAAAATTTGGGGTCCTTGTGATATAGTAATTTCTGTTTGGATTTACTACATGTTCGGGGAAAGGATGCTTTTAGTTCTGACATTCGAGGAAGTTTTTACCAGTATTAAAACATGTGTGATAATATTTATTAGGATTTTTATATCAACATGAAAAAATAAAAGCAAAGAAAACAAAAGAGCAGCATCAGTGGAGAGCATTGGTTTAGGTTAAATAGACCTCAGTTTGTGTGACATTGGACATTGGCTTGACCTTCATAGGCCTGAATTTTCTCATCTGCCAAGTGGGTGTAATAATGTTCCTATCTCATAAAGATGTGAGAATTAAGGAAAATTATCTGTGTAAAGTACTTAGAACTGTGTGAGCTTCATCTGACCTTCTTTTATAAAATAAAGGAGTACCTACCCACAATAGAAAATGTAGATGGTAGAGAAGCATAAAATAGTTTTCTTTCCTTGCCTCCACCATCCCCTACTCCATTAATAGTTTCTCACGTGTTCTGCCCAAAAATTAGTTTGGGAACCAGGGTATACACAGCCTTTTCTAAAACTACACAGAGAGATCAGGCTTTAAACCCTATCTTGTACTTTCATCACTTAATATTTTATCTTGAATGTCTTTCTCCATGCATACCTATACATCACCCTCATTGTTTATAATAACTGTGTCATGTTCCACTCAATAAATGTACTGTAAGTCCTATAACTGATCTCTTCTGCAGTTTTTGTTTTTGCAATTGTGTTTGTAAGGAAAAGTCCTAGCAGAATTTCTGAATTAGTCTATGTGTGTTTTTTACTTAAATGTATTTTGCTGAACTACCCTCCCCAAAAGTTTGCATTAATTTACTTATTGGTATTTTATGAATTTGGATATGGTCTTAAAAACATGTATGTAAACACATTGTTTGAAATAGATTTTTTTTAACTAAATGTACTGGGGATATATGGTTTATGTTTTGTCAGGGTCCAAAACCCTTTTTGATCATTTTGGAAAAATGTGGACTTCCATCTCCGGATGACGTGCATTAAAGAAAGTGGACATAAACACACATGTTTAAAGGAAATCCATCTACTGTAGGCTGAACAGTAGTTCTCAAAGATGACCACTTCCTCATCCTTGATTTTCACCTACTGAGACTCGTCTTTCTCGGACTTTTGACATCCCTGAAAAAGATACTGAATTTGTGTTGTGTTAAGCTGCTTTTTATGGTCATTTGTTACAGCAGCAATAGGAAACTAATACATCATTCATGTATCCCAGATGAGGCTCCAGCCATGTGGGAACTTGCTGCATTGGAATATATGAGAGCATAGCTTTAGAAAACAAAATAAAACAAAATCCTTTAGTACACAAAGTAGTAGAAACTTGAGCTGGCTGCTCCATTTCACCTGTCCTCCCACTGGCATAGCCCCTGAGCATCTCCTTGGAATCCTCAGTGTTCCAAGAAGCAGATTAAAAACTACTCCTTTAGGAAATTAAATAAGCTTTCCTCCATGATTTGAGAATGTATATATAAATCATATCTTTAAAAAAACATGTATTTTTCAATTAGTATTTATTGGCATGTATTTTAGAGTAGCTACTATGCTAGACTACAGGACCCAGCTCTAACCAAGACAGACTTATCCCTGCCCTCACAGGTTATAGTACAGTAATGAAGGTAACTAATTTCAATGTAATGTGACAAATGTTTTGATGGGGAAAGACAAAGGAGCTGTGTGGATGCACAGAAGAGGTACTGTCAGCAGTCTGATATAAGGAAGCTGTAACATATGGGGAAGGGACAAACAAGTTAAGACCAAGCAGAGTTACTCAGGAAAGAATGAGCCTGTGCAGCTGCAGAGGAAGGTGTGGGGTAAAGATAAGAGGCATGGCACATGGAAAATCATTCTGATAGAAGGTACAGCATTTCTAAAGATATAGAAGTGAGAGAGTAGGGTAAATTTGGGAAACTACAGGTAGTTCAACATGGCTGAAGCACAGAATGCCATGGAAAAATGGAAGGAAATGAGGCTGAAGCTAGTGAGGGGCCTTCCTGGTCCCGGGAAGGTATTTCCACCTCAATCTCTTGTCCAGGCAAAGCCACCCCAACAGGTCTAGGGTGGAGATCCATTCAAATTTAGCAGACTTATCCTGGCCAGAATGTGGGGGGCAGAGGAGAAGGCAGAACATTGGAGACTATAGCAGGCATCAGGGCCAGAGCCATAATGGCGGTGGACATTGACCTAGGGGAATGACCTGAGATATTTAGGTCACATGCTTGACAGGGCCTGAGGATGAGTGGATATGTGCAGGTTGTGGCAAGAAGAGAGAAGATTGCAGAGAGATACCCAGATTCCTGGCTTGACAAGGAACTCTGGAGGCTTCCATCCTGTAAGTGCTGAATTTGAGAACCAGTTAGGTTTTCTCTTGGAGAGTCTAGTAAATCGGTGCGTAAACAGATCTGGAGCCCCAGAAAGTAATTTGGGAGAGAGATACAGAGATTTATGAGTTATTAGTTTATACTTGGTAAGTGTTAAGCAAAGTGAAAGGAGTGAATAAAATCTCCCAGGGAGAGGGTATGGGATGGGAAGAAGGTTTAGGACAGGATCCAGAAGAAAACAAATCTTAAGGAAGGAATGAAGGAAGAGATGTCCACCAAGAGGCTGAAGAGGAGCTGCCAGGGAAGGACAAAGAAAGGCAACCAAGTGTGAGGAAGTGGTCAGCTGTGTCAAAGCAATGCCATGCAGGGCTTAAGAGAAATTGTTGCTAAAAATGTCTCTTGATTGTTCTACTGAAGAGGGTCTTGAGCTTCACTAGAATAGTTCAGTAGTGTGATGATTGCAATGGACTGAAAGGTGATTGGGAGTCTGTACTGGTGGGAAGAGATGAAATTCAGAACACCGGTGGAAGGAAGAACCTCAGATGAGAGAAGGAAACCTGTGCCGTTGTAAAAGAAAGAAGGAAAAGATGGATGAATTTGTGTTTTCATAAAGGGAAAATTTAGGCATGTCTTCAAATATTAGAGAATGATTTTCTGGTACCTAAATTAGAAGAAAGAGCAATTAGAACTCTTGAGTTGTCTCCTAGGACAGAAACAGGATGAATGAGGAGACTAAGGGGGAACTTGCCAATAATTATAGATACTCAAAATAGAATGCTTGTATTTAAATTGTTAGTTCTCGGTCATCTGTATGATTGAAGTGGAAACAATAGCTACTGTAAGAAAGAGTAAAGAATAAAACAGAGTGTGAAGGGAGAGTGGGAAAGAATTAACCAAATGCTTTCTAATACTCTCTTCTGTCCTTGACATTCAACTCTGTAAACTACAGCAAGCCTATTATATATTGAGCATTGCCCCTCAATTCTTTTTTGTTAGAGTACTGTCCAGTTGCTGTTAGTTAAAATTTCATCCTGTAGGCTCAGCCTCCAGACCCAGAGGCAGTTCCAAATATCAGATCTAGGAACTGCATTGCCTCCAGTGTGGAGAATGGAATGAGTTTCTTGACCTATGCCTAGTTTCCAATGTGTCTGAGTTAAGCCACGTAGGTTCCTAAATGACCATGACACCCCAGCCTTTCCTCTTAATCATCATATCTGCTCATTACAACGGACCATCTTCTCATTTGTTACCGAGCACTTGCTATGTTCCAGGCATCGTGTTAGGTGCTGAATATATAATGATGAATGTACATTCCATAAGGAGACAGAGTCTTGTCTGAATACATTTCAGTGATACATTTCTAGTGCCTAAAACAGTACCTGGCACAATGCAAGTCTCAATAAATACTTGTTCAATGAATGACAGACTCTGTTTTTAAGTTGCTTGAATCTAATGTACAAGACAAGCATACAATACTGACCATTTCAGGAGAATGTTGCAAGTACAATTATGGGAAATTGCACAGCAGGAAAGGAGCACCTTCCTTGGCCTGGAATAATGATTTGTTTTCTTGTTCCCAACCAACACTGGAGTCTAGCCTGACCTCAAATCTGACCACTAACCTGTCAATATTTGCCATTCTTCTCTACCTGTACAGCTGAACCATATCACTCTACCCCAAACCACTGGCTGGGACCCTTGTTCAATCAAGCCACTGCCGCCATCATGACCATGAATGGATATTGCTCCTAGTCAGAGGTAGAAATTACATCTAGCAGGTCATAGTTCTTAGAGTGGTATGTCAGTCCCAATTGTACCTTATTAGACACTGTACCTTGAACAGTTAGGCAAGCTCTTAGAGGCCAAGTCTTGCTGCCAAGACAGTGTCTCTAGCACTGGCTACCCTCCTGCCCCCTGTGCTGGCTGCCTTAGAATCCCAGTATGACTCACAGGGCGTTCAAGCAAAGGCTCTAGGAATTAACAACCCAGCTGCTAGCCTAGATCATTCCCTCTCCTAAATGCAATACTACAGTACAGAAATGTCACCACAGAGAGTCAGGGACAGATACGAGGGAAAGAGTAGGATTCTGAGCCCCAGACATCTTCTTTGCTTCTTTTGTATGATTTTGGACAAATCATTTAAATTCTGATTCTCCATCTCTCTTTCCTTTTTAAATTTTTCTCAATTTTTTGAAAGATATTTATTTATTTATTTATTTTGTTATATTTGTCACCATACAGTACATCCCCAGTTTTTGATGCAATGTTCCATGATTCATTATTTGCGTGTAACACCCAGAGCACCATGCAATACGCGCCCTCCTTACTACCCATCACCGGCCTATCCCATTCCCCCACCCCCCTCCCCTCTGAAGCCCTCAGTTTGTTTCCCAGAGTCCATAGCCTCTCATGGTTCATTCCCCCTTCTGAAAGATTTTACTTTTAAATCTCTACAACCATCATGGGGCTCAAACTCACAACCCCGAGATTAAGAGTCTCATGCTCTACTGATTAAGCCAGCCAGGTGCACCATACTTTTCTCTATTTTGACATACCAGATTCACAGAAAAGTTGCAAAAATAGTACAAAGCATTTGCATATGCCCTTCATCTAGATTCCCCCAATGTTAATAGTCTCTAGCTAATTTACCCTTTCCTCATCTCTGTGTATACTTGTGTATGCACATACCATACATATCAATTTTTTCCGAAATGACTAAGAATAATTTGCAGATACAATGCCCTCTTTCCCATAAGTACTTTAGTGAATATTTTCTACAAACAGGGATTCTTTTGTTCGTTTTCAAACAAGGAATTCTATAATTATAGCACAATGATCAAAATCAGGAAATTAACATTGAAACTCCAGTATTATATAATCTATGGACCTCATTGAGATTTTGTCAATTGTCCCAGTAATGTTCTTTATAACACAAGAAAATCCCAGATCGTGTATTTTATTTATTTTTTAAAAATGAAGTATAATTGAGATATAACACGATAGTAATTTCAGGTATACAACATGATTTGACATTTATATGTATTGTGAAACAGTCACCATATTAACTCTATTTACCATCTGTCACCACACATTTACAACATTTTTTCTTGTGATGAGAACTTTTAAGATTTATTTTCTTTGAAATTTCTGAATTTCTTATACAGTATTATTGACTATAGTAGCCATATTGTACAATTGGAAGTTTGTACTTCTTGATCTCCTTCACCCATTTCCCCCACCCTTCAACTCTCCTTCCCTCTGGCAACAACCAGTCTGTTCTCTGTATGTCTGTCTGTCTTGTTTTGTTTGCTCATTTGTTTTGTTTTTTTGTTTTGTTTTTTCACATTCTAAATATAAGTGAAATCATATAGTACTTACCTTTCTTTGACTTATTTCACTTAGCAGAGTAACCTCAAGTTCCTCCATGCTGTCACAAATGGAAAGATCTCATTCTTTTTTATAGCTGAGTAATATTTTATTGTATGTGTATACCATACCATTCGTCTATCAATGGACACTTGGATTGTTTCCATATCTTTACTATTGTAAGAATACAGCAATAAATATGGAGCGCATAGATCTCAAATTACTGTTTTCGTTTTCTTCAGGTAAATACCCAGAAGTGGAATTGCTAGACTGTATGTTATTTCTATTTTTAATTTTTTGAGTAAACTCCATACTATTTGCCACTGCCACATCAACTTACATTCCCATCAACAGTACGTGAAGGTTCCCTTTTCTCTACATCTTCACCAACACTTATTATTTCTTGTCTTTTTGATTATAGCTATTCCAGGTGTAAGGTGATATTTCCTTGTGGTTTTGATTTGCATTTCCCTAATGATTAGTGATGTTGAGTATTTTTTTAATGAATCTGTATGTGTTCCCTGGGAAAATGTCTGTTCAGATCCACTGCTCATTTTTTAATCATATTGCTGTTTAAAAAAAATATTAAGTTGTATGTGTTCTTTATATATTTTGGCTATTAACCCCTTGTTGGATATATGATTTGCAGATATTTTTTCCCATTCAGTAGGTTGCTTTTTTATTTTGTTGATGGTTTCCTTCTCTGTGAAGAAACTTTAGTCTGATGCAGTCCCATTTGTTTATTCTTGCTTTTTCTGGAGCCAAATCCAACAAAATATCATGAAGACCAATGTCAAGGAGATTACCACCTATGTTTTTTTTCTAGGAAGTTTATGCTTTCAGGTCTTACATTCAAGTCTTTAATCCATTTTGAGTTGATTTTTTTTTAAGATTTTATTTATTTATTCAACAGAGATAGAGATAGCCAGCGAGAGATGGAACACAAGCAGGGGGAGTGGGAGAGGAAGAAGCAAGCTCATAGCAGAGGAGCCTGATGTGGGGCTCGATCCCATAATGCCAGGATCACACCCTGAGCTGAAGGCAGACGCTTAACCGCTCTGCCACCCAGGTGACCCCATTTTGAGTTAATTTTTGTGTAAGGTGTTAGACAGTGGTCTAGTTGCATTCTTTTGCGTGTGGCTGTCTAATTTTCCCAAAACCATTTATTAAAGAGACCATCCTTTCCCTGTTGTGTTCCTTTGCTGTAAATTAATTGACCATATATGCATGGGTTTATTTCTGGGCTCCCTATTCTGTTTCATTAATCTTTGTATCTGTTTTTATGCCAATACTATACTGTTTTGAATACTATAGCTTTTAGTATAGTTTAAGACCAGTGAGGGTGATGCCTCCAGCTTTTTGTTTTGTTTTGTTTGTTTGTTTGTTTCTTCCTCAGGATTGCTTTCACTATCTGGGATGTACTGTGGTTCCATACAAATTTTAGATTGTTACATTTCTGTGAGAAATACCATTGAAATTTTAATAGGAATTGTATTGAATCTGTAGATTGCTTTGGGTAATATTAACATTTTAACAATATTAATTCTTTCAAATCATGAGAATGGCATATCTTCCCATTTATGTGTATCTTCAAATTCTTTCCTCAGTGTCCTATAGTGTACCGGTCTTTCAGTGTACAGGTCTTTCATCAACTTGGTTAAATTTATTGCTGGATATTTTATTCCTTTTGATGCAATTATAAAGGGGATTTATTTTCTTAATTTCTCCTTCTGATAGTTCATTGTTAGGATATAAAAATAAAATAGAGTTTTGTATACTTATTTTGTACCCTACAATTTACTGAATTCATTGATTAGTTATAGCCAATTTTTGGTGAAGTTCTTAGGGTTTTCTAGATTAAAATCAAGTCTCTACAAATAGTGACAATTTTACTTCTTCCTTTTCAATTTAGATCCCTTTTGTTTCTTTTCCCTACCAAATTGCCTACATCATGTCTTTTAAATCTCCTTTAAACATTTCTGAGTGTTTCTTTGAATTTTATGAAATTAGCATTTTGAGAAATACAGTCCAGTTATTTTGTAGAATGTACCTAAACTTTGGGTTTGTCCCTTGTACTCTTAAGATTAGATCCAGATTATTCACTTGTGGCAGGAATGCCACAGAAGTGATGCTGGGTTCTTCCTAGTGTATCATAAAGGAGGTACATGCTAGTAATTAGTCCCATTACTGGTAATGTTAACTTGGATCATTTGTCTAAGGTGGTATCTGCGAGTTTTCTCTATTGTAATTATATTCTACCCTTTGCAATTAAAGAAAGATCTTGTGGGGATATCTATTTCTCCTTAAACTAGATGAATCAATTATTTTTATGATGGCTGGCAAATGGCTATTTAAAAATCCATCAATCCTTCTAGATTTATGAGTTGGCTTTCTCCTGTAAGGAAAAGTTTAGCTTTCCCCCCAGTTTGCTTACTTGGTTTTTTGTTGTTGTTGTTGTTGTTGTTGTTATTGGTTTTGTTTTTGATTTTACTCATGAAATCTCCTTTTATTAATAGTGTATAATCCTTAAATTTACTATCTTTATTTTGATACTCAAATTGTCCTGGATTTTGACAGTGGGAGCCCCTTCAGGCTGGCTCCTGTGTCTTTTTGATGTCCCCAACCACTTTTGGCACCACAAAATGTTTCAGACTTATCTTACTCTTTCTCTGATCTAGCCCTTAAGCAACCATTTCTCCCAAGGAACACTGTTTTACTGAAGAATGGTATTTAGAAAACAAGATCTGGGGGGCTTCTGGATGCCTCAGTCAGTTAAGCTTCTGCCTTCAGCTCGGGTCATTATCTCAGGGTCCTGGAATAGAGCCCCACATTTGGCTCCTTGTTCAGTGGGAAGTCTGCTTCTCCCTCTCCACCCTGCTCCTTCTCTCTCTCTTTCACTCAAATAAGATAAATAAAATCTTCAAAAAAAAAAAAAAANTTAAAAAAAAAAATTTGGGGNATTCTCACCTCAAGAAACTGGAACAGCAACAGAGGGACAGGCCTAACCCACTGACAAGGAAGGAGTTGACCAAGATTAGAGCAGAAATCAATGAATTAGAGACCAGAACCACAGTAGAGCAGATCAACAGGACTAGAAGCTGGTTCTTTGAGAGAATCCATAAAATTGATAGACCACTGGCAAAACTTGTCCAAAAACAAAGAGAAAGGACTGAGATTATTAAAATTATGACTGAAAAGGGAGAGGTCACGACCAGCACCATTGAAATTGCAAGGATTATTAGAAACTTTTATCAACAGCTATATGCCAAAAAACTAAACAATCTGGAAGAGATGGAGGCCTTCCTGGAAACCTATAAACTACCAAGACTGAAACAGGAAGAAATAGATTTCTTAAATAGGCCAATTAACTATGAAGAAATTGAGTCAGTGATAAACAACCTTCCAAATAATAAAACTCCAGGCCCAGACGGTTTTCCTGGGGAATTCTACCAAACATTCAAAGAAGAAATAATACCTATTCTCCTAAAGCTATTTCAAAAAATAGAAACAGAAGGAAAGCTACCAAACTCATTCTATGAGGCTAATATTACCTTGATCCCCAAACCAGGCAAAGACCCCCTCAAAAAGGAGAATTACAGACCGATTTCTCTAATGAATATGGATGCCAAAATCCTCAACAAGATCCTTGCTAATAGAATCCAACAGTACATTAAAAGGATTATCCATCATGACCAAGTGGGATTCATACCTGGGATGCAAGCATGGTTCAACACTCGCAAATCAATCAATGTGATACATCATATCAACAAGAAAAGACTCAAGAACCATATGATCCTCTCAATTGATGCAGAAAAAGCATTTGACAAAATACAGCATCCTTTCCTGATTAAAACCCTTCAGAGTGTAGGAATAGAGGGTACATTTCTCAATCTCATAAAAGCCATCTATGAAAAGCCTACTGCAAGCATTATTCTCAATGGGGAAAAGCTGGAAGCCTTTCCCTTAAGATCAGGAACACGACAAGGATGCCCACTCTCGCCACTATTATTCAACATAGTACTAGAAGTCCTTGCAACAGCAATCAGAAGACAAAAAGGGATCAAAGGTATCCAAATCGGCAAAGAAGAAGTCAAACTGTCTCTCTTTGCAGATGACATGATACTCTATATGGAAAACCCAAAGGAATCCACTCCCAAACTATTAGAAGTTATAGAACAATTCAGTAAGGTGGCAGGATACAAAATCAATGCCCAGAAATCAGTTGCATTTCTATACACGAATAACGAGACTGAAGAAAGAGAAATTAGGGAATCCATCCCATTTACAATAACACCAAAAACCATACGTTACCTTGGAATTAACTTAACCAGAGACGTAAAGGACCTATATCCTAGAAACTATAGATCACTTTTGAAAGATATTGAGGAAGACATAAAAAGATGGAAAAATATTCCATGCTCATGGATTGGAAGAATTAACATAGTTAAAATGTCCATACTACCCAGAGCAATCTACACTTTCAATGCTATCCCGATCAAAATACCGAGGACATTTTTCAAAGAACTGGAACAAATAGTCCTTAAATTTGTATGGAACCAGAAAAGGCCCCGAATCTCCAAGGAACTGTTGAAAAGGAAAAACAAAGCTGGGGGCATCACAATGCCGGATTTCGAGCTGTACTACAAAGCTGTGATCACAAAGACAGCATGGTACTGGCACAAAAACAGACACATCGACCAATGGAACAGAATAGAGAACCCAGAAATGGACCCTCGGCTCTTTGGGCAACTAATCTTTGATAAAGCAGGAAAAAACATCCGGTGGAAAAAAGACAGTCTCTTCAATAAATGGTGCTGGGAAAATTGGACAGCTACATGCAAAAGAATGAAACTTGACCACTCTCTCACACCATACACAAAAATAAACTCCAAATGGATGAAAGACCTCAATGTGAGACAGGAATCCATCAAAATTCTAGAGGAGAACATAGGCAACAACTTCTATGACATCGGCCAGAGCAACCTTTTTCACGACACATCTCCAAAGGCAAGAGAAATAAAAGATAAAATGAACTTATGGGACTTTATCAGGATAAAGAGCTTCTGCACAGCCAAGGAAACAGTCAAAAAAACTAAGAGACAGCCCACGGAATGGGAGAATATATTTGCAAAGGACACCACAGATAAAGGACTGGTATCCAAGATCTACAAAGAACTTCTCAAACTCAATACACGAGAAACAAATAAACAAATCATAAAATGGGCAGAAGATATGAACAGACACTTTTCCAATGAAGACATACAAATGGCTAACAGACACATGAAAAAATGTTCAAAATCATTAGCCATCAGGGAAATTCAAATCAAAACCACACTGAGATACCACCTTACGCCAGTTAGAATGGCAAAGATAGACAAGGCAAGAAACAACAATTGTTGGAGAGGATGTGGAGAAAGGGGATCCCTCCTACATTGTTGGTGGGAATGCAAGTTGGTACAGCCACTCTGGAAAACAGTGTGGAGGTCCCTTAAAAAGTTAAAAATTGAGCTACCCTATGACCCAGCCATTGCGCTACTGGGTATTTACCCCAAAGATACAGATGTAGTGAAGAGAAGGGCCATATGCACCCCAATGTTCATAGCAGCATTGTCCACAAGGCTAAATCGTGGAAGGAGCCGAGATGCCCTTCAAAAGATGACTGGATTAAGAAGATGTGGTCCATATATACAATGGAATATTACTCAGCTATCAGAAAGAACGAATTCTCAACATTTGCTGCAACATGGATGGCACCAGAGGAGATTATGCTAAGTGAAATAAGTCAAGCAGAGAAAGACAATTATCATATGGTTTCACTCATCTATGGAACATAAGAAGTAGGAAGATTGGTAGGAGAAGAAAGGGGTAAAGAAATGAGGGGTTATCAGAAGGGGGAATGAAGCATGAGAGACTATGGACTCTGAGAAACAAACTGAGGGCTTCAGAGGGGAGGGGGGTGAGGGAATGGGATAAGCTGGTGATGGGTAGTAAGGAGGGCACGTATTGCTTGGTGCGCTGGGTGTTATACACAACTAATTGAATCATGGAACTTTATATCAAAAACCAGGGATGTACTGTATGGTGACTAACATAATATAATAAAAAATATTATTATTAAAAAAAAAGAAAATAGAGAACAATAAACTAAATGTTGAGCTATGATTTCAAGCCTTACCTGAAGTCAGCTTAGTTCTAGATTTTTCAAACATATGAGTCAATAAATGACAATTTCCTTTGTGACTAGGAGAACTCATTTGTAGGAAAAATATCAGTTAATAACCATGAAAATGAATTCACATGACCAGTCCAAATGACAAAGCCAAAATTTTGTACCATTTATCCAATCCTTTTCACTATATAAGTAGGAGCACAAGAAGGAAAAATGAACATTTTAATTTAAACTTTCATAAAATTATCAAATCAGATTCAGTTTGGATTTTATAAGTAATAGGAAAAATACCCCAGTCTTTATACATCATTATATTTCATTTATACAAATACATCCTGTAAAAATTGAAGTGTGTTTAACTCTGGCTTCGTAGGACTAAACAACAAATTTGTCCTCATAGCCAAGAAGAATCACATTATGATGACTGAGCTTCACATAATGATGATGAATTTCACCTACGTTTATTTTAAACAATATGACATACAATCTGTCTTGTTTGTGCCATGATATTTCGAAGCTACATTTGCAACAGAAATTCCTAAGGATTAGAATCTTCAGTAAGTTTATGACATTAGTAAGTTCTCAAATTATGACAGACCTCTGCGAATTGTCTTTTTATTATAATAGTTTGATCATTCATTATTAACTTTAGATTCACAAGCAACATAAGAAAAGCTCTCTGAAATAGGCTACCTGTGACTTAACTTCATATGCCCAGTCACCAAGTATTTCCATTTGAAAATCCTATTTTCATCAACCTAATAAATTAAGTCATTAAAGAACTTCAATTAGGCATGTACAGTGTCTTGTGCAGGCTCTCAACGTCATTCTCCATGGAGTACAATTAACAGGAAAATGCAGAGGAATAAGTGTTGGCCAGGATATAGGGGCAGAGTCACTCATATATTGCTAATGGAAGTGCAAATTGACTTTGATGTGCCATTTGGCCATGTCAAGTAAAATTGAAAATAGATTTTGATTATATCAAAGTTTTATTTTAGGCATTTTCTCATTTAGTAAAAAGTTATGTTTTATAACTATTTAAAATAAATTTTTCTTGATTTCTAATTTTGTTGGACATCTTTTCACAGGTATATTGACTTTCTTTTCTTTTTCTTAATTTCCAGTTTATATTCTTTGTTCACCTTTTTTTTGTTGGGTTACTCATATTTTCTTCCTTTTTTTCTTTTCTTTTCTTTTTTCTTTTTCTTTTTCTTTTTCTTTCTTTCTTTCTTCTTTTTTTTTTTTTTAAGTAGGCTGCATGCTCAGTGTGGAGCCCAGTGAAGGCTTAAACTCATGACCCTGAGATCAAGACCTGAGCTGAGCTGAGGTCACGAGTCAGATGCTTAACCAACTAAACCACCCAGATGCCCCTAAGTTGCTTGTATTTTCTTATTTAAATGTACAAATGCTTTCTGTATTCAGGATACTATATACACTGCAAGTAACTTCACATTGCATTATTTATCTTACTAAACACGTCTCTGGAGACAAGGGAAACAAAAGCAAAAATGAACTATTGGGACCTCATGAAGATAAAAAGCTTCTGGGGCATTTGGGCGTTCAGTTGGTTAAGTGTCTGCCTTTCGTTCAGGTCATGATCACGGGGTCCTGAGATCGAGCCCCTCATTGGGCTCCCTGCTCAACGGAGAGCCTGCTTCTCCCTTTCCCTCTGCTGCTCCTCCTGATTGTGCTCTCTTCCCTGTGTGCTCTCTCTCTCAAATAAATTAATAAAATATTTTTTTAAAAGATAAAAATTTTCTGCACAGCATAGGAAACAATCAACAAAACTAAAAGGCAACCCATGGAATGGGAGAAAATATTTGCAAATGACATATTAGGTAAAGGGCTAGTACCCAAAATCTATAAAGAACTTGTCAAACTCAACACCCCCAAAATAAAAAATCCATTTAAGAAACGGGCAGAAGACATGAACAGACATTTATCCAAAGAAGATATACAAATGGCTAACAGACACATGAAAAAATGCTCAACATCACTCATCATCAGGGAAATACAAATTAAAATCACATTAAGATACCACCTTACGCCAGTTAGAATGGCAAAAATTGGCAAGGCAAGAAACAACAATTGCTGGAGAGGATGCGGAGAAAGGGGATCCCTCCTACATTGTTGGTGGGAATGCAAGCTGGTGCAGCCACTCTGGAAAACACTATGGAGGTTCCTCAAGAAGTTAAATAGAACTACCCTATGACCCAGCAATTGCACTACTAGGTATTTATCCAAAGGATACAAAAATAGTGATTCGAAGGGGCACACGTACCCCAATGTTTATAGCAACACTATCCGCCATAACCAAAACATGAAAAAAGCCCAAATGTCTGTCAACTGATGAATGGGTAAAGAAGATGTGGTGTATATACATACAATGGAACATTACTCAGCCATCAAAAAGAATGAAATCTTGCCATTTGCAGTCATGTGGATGGGATTAGATGTATTATGCTGAATAAAATAAATCAGTTAGAGAAAGACAAAACAGATGAACATAGGGGAAGGGAAGGAAAAATAAAATAAGATAAAGACAAAAGGAGGCAAACTATAAGAGACTCTTAAACATAGGGAACAGAGTTGCTAGAGGGAAGGCGTGGGGGGGAAGTGGAATTTTTCAGTGCTTTTTTAATGCACTTCAACATACTTTTACAAATTTTACACATAATTTTTTAGTTTTATTCCTGATAACCTAAGATTTTATTATTATTTTATTTATTTGTTTGTTTGTTTATTTATTTATTTAGAGGTTGGGGGAGGAGAATTAGGGGACTAGGGAGGAGGAGAATCTTAAGCAGGCTCCATGCCCAGCGCAGAGCCTGATGTGGAGCTCTATCTCACAACCCTGAGATCACAACCTGAGCAGAAATCAAGAGTGAGATGCCTAACTGACTAAGCCACCCAGGTGCCCTGATTTTATTGCTACTTTAAATAAGATCTTTATTTGAGATATTTTCTAATTGGAAGTTAGAAATTTCCTAATTCCTCTTGGAGAGGAATACTATGAATTTTTTTATGTTTATCTTATTTCCCACAACTTTGCTATATTCTTTCCATGGTTCTAATGGAGCTCTGTGGCTCCTAAAAATGAAAAGTTTTCACTCACTTCAGGTTCTTGGGGTATCCCAAATGACACCCTGGGTGATCGGAATGGGGGGAAGTAGATTATCCCTTTCATGGGACTGAGACAAGGAGGCAAGCCAAGGCCTTTAGGAGGTCCTGTACTTACAGAAACACCTATGATGACTGCCCATTCTAGGTAAAGTGAAGCTGTTGATATGGAAAGCAACTGGATTTGTGTCAAATCTACCCATGACATTTGCCAACCTAGATCGTCAAAGGCAGCTTGTTCAAAGCTCTGCTCTTGGTGCTAACATCCTCCTTTATGACTGGAATTTTCCATGGTGGCTAAGATCTGCTGCTGGCTTTGGCACAAATCTTCCTGGCATTTGCCAAGACCAGAAGCAGGCATTAATCTGCTTGCAAAAGGATAATCTTGCCCAAAAACCTGGTACAGAAGGATGGAATAAAGAAGGGGAGAATAATAGTCAACTCATTGGATCAAATAAAGGTAACAATTCCACAGTGGAAGGATGCTACCCAAAGCATCAGAAAACCCACCTTCATCCTTGTGTCTGTCTATAAGCAAGTTCCCGTGTCAGTGCGCCTGTCAACAGTGATATGTTGTATGCAGTGCTTAACATAGAGTATCATACTGTAGTAATCAGAAAAACCTCACCGTTTTTCAGAAGTTTTACAAGGGACCAAATACTAATTTTTCTGCCTAGTGCCAGCCACATTCTACTAGTATCTTAGTCATCTTATTACAGTACTTTTCTAGAAAGAGATGCCTATAATTTACAGCCAGGTACCACTGACACACTCATTACAAGACTTGCTGACTACTTTGGATTGCCCGAAAATAAAACCACAAGTCCAACTTGATAGCTCCTTTAGAAATCTTAATTTACTAAAATCTTTTTTAGTGTCAAATAAAAGACTGAAAATATCTAATCTAAAAAGACTATAAGAGCAGCAAATTAAGAAAATGTTATAAAACATTTTTGGGGAAAGTAAAAAGGGTAGTTATTACCACGGGATCAAATACATTTGACAGTCTCTTCTGGAAACAACCAGTTAAAACCTAAATTATTCTCAGAGCTAATTTAAGTTCTCAAACCATTCAAGATATAGAATGATGCACAGTGGTGAAAGCCACTGTGACCATAAAAATAGTTACGTAATATGGTATGCAATCCCTATGCAGTCCAATTCCTCGTCCAATTCCTATGCAGTTTTTTCCACGACTCCGTTAATCCAATTGGAAGCTGATAGTTTTACTACTACTTAAGTGCTCCTCATGGTCTGAAAACATGGTATTAGTTATCCAGGGGAAGATCAAGAGGCCTTTAAAAGGAAGGAAAAGAAGAGCTAAGTTTCCAGATTACAAATTTCTGTGATTTTTTTTTTTTAAAGCATGGCTGGCACAGTTCCACATTTAAGAGTTGTTGATCCTAGACACTCATGAAAGGAAAAAAAAATTAAATTTCAGACATAGCTCCAAGATAAAAGTTACATTTTTCATATGAAAGAAAATAAAGACACCAACACATTGTTTATTACTGAACAATGTACACACAGCCTTTGGGCATACTCGCCTGGATGACAATCTCTGGGTTTTCTATACTTTTTCCTTTGGTTCATCCTGAGTTCCAGCAAACTGGGCTGAGCTCCATTCCTAGTCCCACTTAGGCTGTGCTCACTTTACAGTCCTCTGAAGAATGTAGTACATGATGGAAAATGACTTTTCACAAGCCACTTCAAGATTTCTCGGCTGCTGTTGTGTTCATGCCAGGCCATGGCAGAGAACATATTCTCCCTGACACCAAGACAGTGTCCGGTTTGTACATCTCCATCTGTTACTATGGAACTGATGGGTTTTTTAATCCTCTGATTTCCCAGTGCAATTGAACAATTGATTACCAGAGAATGGGGGACATCAGATCTAGTGATGACCATGAAAGGAAGCATGTCCTTTACCTCTAATACATCTTTTTGTGAATGGATCTTTCTACTCTTTGTAATAGCTTAAAACTCAGCCTGATTGGGGCACCTGGGTGGCCCAGTTGGTTAAGCATTGCTCTTGATTTTTGGCTCAGGTCATGATCTCAGGGTCTTGAGATCGATCCCCACATGGGGCTCCACGTTCAGGGGGTTTCTGCCTCTCTCCCTCTCCCTCTGCCCCTCTCCTTGCTCACGCATGTGTGCATGCTCTCTCTCTCTCAAATAAATAAATAAATCTTTAAAAAAAAAACGAAAAAACCTCAGCCTGATTGGCAGTTATAATATCTGCAGATGGTACTATTTTCCCCTTGTAAATGGGAAGGAGAGTCTTGAGATCTACATTGTCCAATACAGCTGCCACTAGTTTAAATTTAAAATAATTAAAATTAAATTTTAAAAAATTCAGTGCCTAAATCACTGTAGGTATATTCGAGAGCTCAATAGCCACTTGTAGCCAGTGGCTACTGTACAGGACAGCAGTAATCTAAAATGTTCAAAGAACATGGAAATGGAAATGTTTGTCATTGCAGGAAGTTGTTGGAGAGAACTGTTCTGAAACATACACAGAGTATTTCCTTTTCAGCAGCAAAATTTGGCCCCAAGAAGAGATTTGATGTCTTTACCTTTTGACAAGGTAAAGATTTTGCAAAGTCATTTGGGAGAGTTTAGGGTGATAACCTGTAAGGACATGTCAGGAGAACAAAGGATAGTTGTTCTTCAAGTAACAATAAGGATTTTATTTTGGTTACTCATATATATTCACTGTGGTCAGAACCTGACTGGCATATAGGGCATTTTTAGAGGCTATGTGGAGAGAAGGTGAGGAAGAAAGAGACCTGGTCATTGGCCGCAGGTAGGGAAGAGAGCCAGGATGTCTAATGAGGAGATGAGTAAGTGTGCTGCGATGAGAGAAATACAACCCTCTTCTCCATCTCCCCCCCCCAAAAAAAATCTTGTATAAAGTACACATTACTCACCAATACCTTGGGAGTTGAAAATGTTTTTCTGAGTCTACTCTAACATGAGTATAGTGAAGGTGTAATGTATCCAATTATGTTCAGCTTAAACATTTTATTCCCTTGCTACTAGGTATCCTCTTTCTCCAAGGGCAATCTGTGCATGTCTTTTCCTTTTGACACTAAAGATTTTGGCTGGATCAGTACGACGATCAATCCCATCCCAGGTGTGCCAGTGTTGGACATGTTCCCAGAGTCTTCCAACATGCAACTAATTTGAAATGAACTTTTTCCCCTCCTCATTTAACAGATATGTTATGTGCACATGATATGTGTGATACATCCCAAATCCTATTCTAGGAGCTGGCTATATGACATTGAGCAAACCATATCCCTGTTATCAAATAGCTTAAACCTCCTCTTTTACGTCCTCTCATCTACCCAGCAGCAATTAAAGACATTACAAATACTAAGTATGTTGCTTTACCTGCATTGCATTTGATCATTTCTAGTGCCAAGTGTGACAATCCCAAAACCTAGCAAAGTATTTGTGGGCTGATTAGATGAAAGGATAGATGGCTGTGTAACCGGTGTCCTATACACAGTAGGCATTTGATCTATATTTGTTGTTAAAGGCTATCTCAGAAGTAGGATGCAATTAAATTCCTCTAAATTAGAACTGGCTTACTGGCCATCTCAATTTAGGTCTCAATGACAGAAATCGTTTTGTTGTAATAACTGAGGCATTCAAATGCACTGCAAAAATATCATTTTAATAGACACATACTAATGGTGTAAAAATGAAAATTTTGGGGTTGGAGGAGTATAGTAAAATAGGGCTTTCTGAATGGCAATTTGGAAATATTTTTCAGTAGTTCAAAGACATTTATACCATATGACCTAATAATTTCACTTCTAGTGACCTATTTTAAAGAAATATCTGTGAATGCAAGTGAAGGTCTATCTATTTACTTAATTTGAGAAAGAATTATAAAGAACTTAAGCATCAATAATAAAGAAATGGCTGTTGGGGCACCTGGGTGGCTCAGTCAGTTAAGTGACTGCCTTCAGCTCAGCTCATGATCCCTGCGCCCTGGGATCAAGCCCTGAGTGGGGCTCCCTGCTCAGCTGGAAGTCTGCTTCTCCCTCTCTCTCTGCCCCCCACCCCCAGCTCATGCTCTCTCTCTTCTTACTCAAATAAGTAAATAAAATTTTAAAAAAAGAAATGGCTATGTAAGTTTTTATTCACTTATATTGCACACACACACACGTAAACACACAAATGCTGACTTCAGATTATGAATTATCTTTATTTTCTTTTTCAAACTTTTTATCTTTTCCTATTTTGAACAATAAATAATATATTACAGTGATAATTTCTAAGAGTGTTAATACATAAGAGATATACAGGAATAGTAAGAGATTTGAGCTCAGTTTTAAATAACTATGATTCCAGCTAGATTAACAAACTGATATTTTGTGCAGGTTTTTTTTTTTAAAGATTTTATTTATTTATTCGACAGAGATAGAGACAACCAGCGAGAGAGGGAACACAAGCAGGAGGAGTGGGAGAGGAAGAAGCAGGCTCATAGCGGAGGAGCCTGATGTGGGGCTCGATCCCATAACACCGGGATCACGCCCTGAGCCGAAGGCAGACGCTTAACCGCTGTGCCACCCAGGTGCCCCTGTGCAGGTTTAATTAAGGTAATTATTAGCATAATATATTTAATTCCTTCCTGTTCGAATTATTGGTCATATGGGAGAGAGTGAATATCCTTAAAGAAGAGAGTCAGTTGGTAATTAACTCTGTTTTTAAGGATGCTTTGGAACCTTGTTACTGAAATACCAGAATATTTAGATAGAATAAAAGAAAATCTAAAAGAAACCAGTAGGGTAAGTAAAACATGATACTCGGAAAAGTTGTAACTTCATTGTCCTCAATTAAAAATGTGAAACATTCTCAAATTTTTACATCTTTTATGAAGCCTTTCTCTGCAGTGGAAAATTTCTGTAGAAGAATTACATTATCTTCATATGAACCAAATTGTATTTCTTCCCTTTTCTGAGATTTTTACCACAACCATATCTATGGATACTCTTGTTACAGATTTATTACCTAGCACTTTGGGTTTCCAAAGTTTATAGAGCCACAACTTTAGGGAATGCCTTTGTTTTTCCTTAGGGTGTTTGTCATAAAACTCTCTATCTCATAGTATATTTGCTCACATATTTTTTTTAATTTTTTTTAAAGATTTTATTTATTCATTTGACAGAGACAGAGACAGCCAGCGAGAGGGAACATAAGCATGGGGAGTGGGAGAGGAAGAAGCAGGCTCCCAGCAGAGGAGCCCGATGTGGGGCTCGATCCCATAACGCCGGGATCACGCCCTGAGCCGAAGGCAGACGCTTAACCGCTGTGCCACCCAGGTGCCCCTGCTCACATATTTTTTAAATAAAATTATTTATTTATTTATTTATTCATTTATTTATTCATTTATTTAGAGAAGAAGAGGGGAAGAGGAGCAGAAGGGCAGAGGGAGAGAGAGAATCTTAAGCAGGCTCCATGGCCAGTGCAGACCCTGACATGGAGCTCCATCTCATGACCCTGAGATTATGACCCTGCACTCATGAACCTGAGCTGAAAACAAGAGTCAGAGGTTTAACCTACTGAGCCACCCAGGTGCCCCTGTTCACATTTCTATAGAATAATCCCTACACTCTTTAGAGTGATAGCAAACACCTTTTGAAATGATCCATTCAGCTACTGGGTTACATTGGCTTAACAAAGATCGAAGATAGGAGTCTAATCTTTACACTAGACCTATGAAAATAGTCCTTACACATATATTTTGAGATCATTGTCAGCAAAAGTAAAGATATTGTTCATTCATTTGGGAAATAATTCTTTTGAATAAAACATTGTTAAAGGAATATGCTAATTGATTAACATCATACCACAGTGGTATAATAACTAACTGTAAAGGATATTTCTGGAAAGGTTATGCATGACATAATAGTATTACCTTTTAAAAAAATATGTAAGTAATTTCAGTCCTGCCTGAAAAATATGCATCAAAATACTGGGTAGGATTCCATCTTCTTATGATTCTGTGAGGGACGCTGGAAAAGTATGTTAAATGGGCATGACTCTTGGTCTTTGAGTTAATATACCGTTCAAAACAATAAAAGCTAAAGTGAGTATTTAGTTGCTACGTCTGCTATACGATATATTTAACCTAAAATATGTACTCTAATTGTATTTTTAATTTTTGTGTGTCAAGTGGTGTCATCAAATAGATAATGATAATCATTTTAATGAGTAAGAGAAGAAAATCACAGATTATTCTTGTGATCAAGAGGGAAAAAAAAATAAAGAGAAGGATTCACACAATAGTAATTACCTGAGCAGATGGATTCCTAATCCTAGAAATACACATGCTAATTAAGCTACACTGCAGAATGACAAGATATTATGGTCTTTGGAGTCTGGAGAGATTGTTATTCTAACTTACTAGTGTAACTTAATTCTCAATATATTAAAAAGTACTTAATCAACCAAATCTTTTTTTAATTATCAAATGTATTTAGGCAGTTTTAATGTTTCTGTAAATTTCTTCCATGTGTGAGTTTCTATACGGTCAGACTTTCTCATCAGTGATTCACAGTTTCTTTGATACTTGTATTTTTCATAGAGAGGGACTGAGTTTTGTTATATATCTACCAAGACACTCTTTGCTGTATGCTGTCAGTGGGGTTTTAGTTGGAGAATCAAAGATCATAATGCTGACCTGTTCATAGCTATCCTATGCTGCCTTCCTTTAAAGATGAAAGAAAGTCTTTATTCATAACAGGAATTTACAATCCTTTGACTGATTTAGATGAGTTACATATTTTGCCTTTTCCATGACTAAATATTTTGGAGGAAAGTAATGGGAAGATTGAGGATAATGGATGGAAGATGAAAGTTTGTGGAAATAAAAGAAAGAAGCAAGGAAGAAAGTATCACTCTCATACTTGCATGTGCATGAGAAGTTTGAATTATCTAACCAGTCACTGATCAACACAAAGTAGTTTCTGGAAGGTTACCTGAAATACATATAATTAGCATGACATTTCTTACTGTCTGGATGCAAATTTTTATGGAAGACATAGATTTTTTTTTAAGATTTTATTTTTAAGTAATCCCTACAACCAAAGCAGGGCTCGAACCCACAACCCCAAGATCAAGAGTCACATGCTCCACTGAATGAGACAGCCAGGCACCCCAAAAGAAATAGATTTTTAGAGTAAAAAGAATCATCTAGGAAAAAATTTCAGATCTGGTTTAATTAAGTTTCTAATTGTTTCCCAAAATGTTTGTGTGGGGGAATATACGGATGGAAGAGAATAGGTGTATGTCACTTTCCTATCCTTTTTCTTATATTTATTTTTTAGTTCTAACCATGGTAAGCATTTCTTTTATATCAAAAGATATTTTAAGTACATTTAAAAGTGGTAAATATTTAACTATTATGTTAGTGTAACTGGCTTCAGTTTTAATCTAATTCAACAAACATTTATTGAATAAACATAGGACTGGCAGTACAGAGCTATATAACTTTAAAAAATATCTGGTCCCAACCACTTAGACCTTGTTACTCAAACTGTGGTCCATGGACCAGGAGCACAGGTATTTTCCAGGAATTGTTAGATACACAGAATTTTAGGGGCACCTGGGTGGCTCAGTTGGTTAACTGCCCGTCTCTTGGTTTTGGCTCAGGTCATGGTCTCAGGATCCTGGGATCCAGCCCCGCACTGGGCTCCATGCTTAACACGGAGTTGGCTTGAGGATTCTCTCCCTTTTCCTCTGCCCCTCTCCCATGCTCTCTCTCTGTCTAAAATAAATAAATAAACCTTAAAAAATGTATATACAGAATTTTAGGCTCCATCCCAGCCTCTCTAAACCAAAATCTGCATTGTTAACAAGTTTTCCAGGTGATTCAAATGCATACTAAATTTTGAGAAGCACTATGTTAGAAAAGCATAGTCTAAGGAAAGAAATAGACATTAATATTTTTTAAAAGGCAATAATTATACAAGAAATATGCTACCACAGAAACAAATACTGTGGGCCGGTAATAGAATCTAATTCTGCTTATAGAGATCTGTAAGAGTTTTAACTTCACTCTCTGCTATGTTCTACTTTCCGCGTGATACATCAGCATTTTCTAAAGTGTGTCCCTGGGTCAAAAACATCTGAGAAATGGTGCGTAATCTATACCACTGCTTTGAGATGCCCTGTTCACAATAATATGTTAAAGATTCTGAGAAGTCCTGTAACACATGTCTGTTTTACATAAACCCAGGAATACACAAATATACTCACACGTGCAACTTTTTTTCCTTGCGTGTTACTATTAACATATTACAGAACTAGTGTGCTATGGAACACACTTTGGTAAACACTGCATTTTATGAGTTGGCAACATTTCGCTCATGAATACCTTATAGGATTCTTCCGCTTCCCACTAACATCTCTTTTTCCTTTTATAGTTATAAAGTATCTAGAATAAATTCAACCTTGAATATAGGTGTGAACAAAAAAATACAATTTAGCTCCGACACAATGTATATAATAATATAGAAAGTCTGAGGCAAATTAATTCAGCTCTTCTGTTAAAACTCATCCAGATCGGGATAGATAAAGTTGTCTTTGAACAAACAGTACGCAAAAGCCTGGCCTCCACATATCATTGAAATTAAGCCGGATCCTGCAAGCAATGAAAGGAAAGTTTTGGTTAACTACCAATAATGAATAATTCATTGGTGAGATTATGAATAAGAACAATTGTCATGACTAAAATAATGTTCCTGAAACTGACATAGCATTTGAAATAGGGTAGTTTATAGATTCAGCTAAGAGACAGTAGGTATATATTCTGTGCTGATAAATTGTTGAAATTCAAAACTTCCTTCAGGGAATAGATGCGTGGTTCTGTCAAATTAATAGTAAGGAGCTCTTAAAACTCAGAAATTCAAAGGCAATGGAGTCAAAGCACATGCCAAGGATTTTACAATTCTCAATTCTTTTAGCTCTTCAGACTTGCCATTTGTTTGTATTGTGCTATTTAAAAATATTTTATAAGGTATTTTCTCTCTAATTATAAAAGGGAGATATGCTCTCCTCGAACTTGGAAAATATTTTTTAGTATAGAAAAGATTTTGAAAACAGAAGTCTACCTACTTGAGCTATTTGGTTATATGAGAATGCCTTCAGCTCTGATTTCATTGGCCCAATGATTCTTGTTTGTTTTAAAATATTACTCCAGCCTAACAGGGCTTTCATAAATCTGTTATTCCTTGTATGGCAGTAACAGTATGACTCCCATGAAAGGTAAAGGTCCCTGAGGGAAGAGCCCTTAGCGGATCGGAGGCTGGGCAGGACTGCACAACTTCCTCAAAGACGCGCATCTGGTACAAACCATGAGATAGAATTTCCAAGATGGTTAGCCTCTAGTCTTCTGTCTCTAAATTTTTTAACTCAAAGAAAATCAAAGAAGGTTACCTCAAACATCATTTGGCAACTGTTCTCTGCGTAATTCAACCCTTGATCTTAAAACTGAAATGGTGACCCAACTATTTTAGCAAATTCTATTGGCCATTCCAGTATGCCAACACTGACTCTCCTTGTCATCGAGGTAACTGAATTGCCTAGGGCTTAGTAAGTTTTGTGGGATTGTGAAGAAAATCCAAGGGATAAGTTGTTTTTCACAGAGAGAAAAGATCATCTCTACTTATACTGATAGCACGTCTTTCAGGTATCTTCTTTCTGATTCATTAAAAGTGTGCATTTTTTAATGTTTTTTTTTATTATATCATGTTAGTCACAATACAGTACATCCCTGGTTTCTGATGTAAATTTCGATGATTCATTAGTTGCGTATAACACCATGCAATAGCAGTTTTTGAAAGTGTCATGCAAAATAAAATATCAGTACTTTCTACATGTGTTTTCTGTATGAACCAAACAATATTGGAAAAGAGTACACACTAAGAATTAATGGATATGTAAGAGAAGTGGAAAATTAACCTGTAGTGAAGGCAGCTGAGTAATATAAATAATACTGATACTATAAACAGATAACTGGACTTTGGAGAAAACAAGGTGGTAAAATGCTGCATTTCCATTTCTCATCATTAAGTATGACCATACTTAAATAAAAACCATTGCCAAATTTACTGAAAGGGGGAAATGTAAAAATATTTGTATGCAATACCTAGCTTAAGCCAAAGGAAAAGCTTTGGAAAAGTCCACTTTAACTTGGCTAGTTTTCTTACTAGATGTATAATTGATGAATTCAGTTGCTCTATTTGTGGGAAGAAAAAAGTAAATGAAATGAAATCGTGCTACTGTAAAAATAGTAATGCCATTCATGTTGAAAGAGAACCAAAAGAATATATCACAAATATATATCCAGTGTTTTATTCCATGTAATTTTAGAACGATGAACTCTTTGAGCAGTCTTCTAGTCCAATCACCTGACCCACATAAAAAATATTTTAATGCCCCCACTATATTTATAAATATTTATGTGGAACATAATACGGACACATGTGAATAATATATATAGGTATCATGCGTATATACCTAAAGCAGCCCACCAATGTGATGTCAGGGGGAATTCCAACATAACTGAAAAAGAAAAAAAAAGAGTTTACTCATTTTTAAAACATGCGTTATTTTTTACACACGAAGAAATACTTCTGTTTGGTCAGATCATATCCACACGACAAAGAGAAATTTTATTCTCATTCATGAAATCAGGTGGTCCCAAAGCTGTACTTAGATCATAGTTGACAAGGTCATTTATTAAATCAGATACCTGAAACTCGTCTTCTAGAAAAGATGTTAGGCTCTTGGGTCAGCTCACAGAATTGATTTGAGCGTTATATAACAGAGATGGTCCTAAGGCCATCCCGAATCCTCGATACCTGACTTTCTCTGCAGTTCTGAGCCGCTTCACTCTGAACTCAAGTCTACTCAGCTGTATTTCTTAAGTATTTTCTATGTGTCATGTGTTAGATAATTACCTTGTAACTTTTCTGGGTCCAGAACCTATTGCTTATCTCAACCTTGAAGATTCAGTCACCCTATGCCCTAGAGTC
Source organism: Ailuropoda melanoleuca (assembly GCF_002007445.2). Lineage (NCBI taxonomy): Eukaryota > Metazoa > Chordata > Mammalia > Carnivora > Ursidae > Ailuropoda > Ailuropoda melanoleuca. The sequence continues at coordinate 76,788,436 of NC_048227.1, forward strand.
CTTTTGCAAATATCCCATGGCTGTCTTCTATGTAAACTTAAGCCCCAAAGTAAAATAGAGAATTTGAAATATGCGGTTTAGTGGTTCTGAAAGTTACTAAGGAAGGGTGTGTCTGGGGACAAGGAGATTGATATACTAGCATTCTCTAATAACAGTGATGCTAGGATGTAACAATTTATTTGGAAATTGTGGATTCTTTTTTTTTTTTTAAAGATTTTATTTATTTATTTGACAGAGATAGAGACAGCCAGCGAGAGAGGGAACACAAGCAGGGGGAGTGGGAGAGGAAGAAGCAGGCTCGTAGCAGAGGAGCCTGACGTGGGGCTCGATCCCATAACGCCGGGATCACGCCCTGAGCCGAAGGCAGACGCTCAACCGCTCTGCCACCCAGGCGCCCCGGAAATTGTGGATTCTTAAATTGGAGACTGATGAAGCCATTAATAGATCACAGCACTGAGAAAAAAATGAGTAATTTAAGTTGCTAATAAATACTAATAACTTTGAATGATAACTTGTGGTTGATTCCCACCCATCCTTTGACTAGTATCTTTTTTTTAATAATGGAAGATGGGAAGGGAGAAAAGTTATAATAGAAGAGTAAATTTTGAATGGATGGATGAAGGAATGGATGAAACTGTCATTTACTGAGTAATTATTATATGCTTAAACACTATGTCAGACAATTTCTCATTCTGGTTGAAATATCCCTAGATCTCCCTGCTCCATAAAGGAGGCAACTAATGTGAATGATGTTTTGATTTCTCTTAAGAGTACACACCTCATAAAAAGGTAGGACTGGAATTTGAATCCATTTTCTGTTGACTCCAGAGATCACAGGTAGAAATAAAACCCCTTAGTTTAAGAACACAGTATTCTTGGTAAAGTAACTATTGTTGGGAAGTTTGCAAGCCTGCCATGGTGGGTTTCCTCAGGCCCCAGTTCCCAGTCTGGTCAATTTCTGCCTCAAGGAAGGGTTTTGGAAGAAAAGTATTCTGAATGGAGGCAAACCATGTACAAGCTGATGACAAGTTGAACATGAGAGGAGAATAGGAAACATCAACTTTCAGTACAGTTTTGAATCAGAAGATGTAACCAGTCAAAACCTCTCCCAGGAAGTGGTAAAAGAACTTAGTGGTGGAGGAAAAATGAGGGGTGGGGGGAGAATCAGCACCATAAGTTTTTATGATTAAGCCATCAGAGGACAATACACATATAACAAAGTTTTACTCTTGTGAAGCAATTTAGGTACAAACTCAGATTTAATATATTTTCTTTGTTTCCTTTATTTTAATTTGCTTACCAGTGGAAGTGATGACAACATGAAGAATAGTTACTGAAATGGCATAATCCCAGACCCATTCTTCTACAACCAGAACGGAAAGCAATCCGCAAACAAAGTAGGTGACCTGTGTTGAGACTAGAAGAACTGCAAATAGAATGAAAAATATAATTATTTGGAGCTAGAAAAACTAAGAATTTTGGAACACAACTAGAAACAGGACCATTACAACCTACTCTGCAAAGAAATTTTGGTTAAGAATTTTCAAAATATCCCATGTCTGAACAGTCCTCAAATTTGGTTAAGAACTTTTTAACATATTCTGTCTCTTAATAATCCTTTGACTTATAGAAAATAACAGCACATAATTTGTTTCACATTCTTTGTACTTATGATTTTAAAGGTAAAATACAATAAAGAAAAGTTACCATGTAACCAATACATGCTGATCTGTAATTGGATTGCAACTGTCTGTTTAAGATGTAGTAAAAACTAATGAAAAATCAGTTCTGAACAAAAGAAATATAAGAGTTATAACATTTCTTTGCTCCTAATTATTGCCTTACTTGGAAATGAGTTCCTTCGTGTCTTTGTAATAAAATGGCATGTTCATATTGTCATCTGGGACACATAACCAATAAGCATGGATGAAAGGAAGCCTCTTAAATGATTCGTGTGGATGGAAGCACTCTTCTAAATCCCCCCCAATTGTCACAGAGGGGTCTCCCCGAACATGTATAAAGAGCTAGTTATTTATAGGTTAGGACTGCAAACCTCTAAGAGCCTTGAACGTGTGAAGGGTCAACCTTTTGCCTCTTGTCAACCTTTTGCCTCTTGTCTTTGATACAGATCTTTAAGACTATAGTGGTTTCGAAGGACAGATCCATCAAACATATGTGACAAATATATGTGACATACCATCAAGGTCCTTTTGTAATGATATCACTTTCTCTAAATATTACCCTTCTTTTTTTTTTTTTTTAACAAAAACGTGGCAAATGATTACTATGTTCTTGTAATTCAGGAATCAATGAATCTAGACAGGCAAACTTTCCATTTTTCAAAGCAAAAGGTAAAATAATCACATTATATCATATTGTGCAGAAGTAATTTATTCACTAGCAAGCCAGGGATTGTTTCATGCTGAGCAAGGCACTAACCAAGTGAGCAAGTCCCAAGTGCCATCCTTTTGAAGGGCCTTACACTTACTCCTCCCCAATTTGATTTAATTTCACTTACCAGTTTTCAAAAAGTTGACGGGAGAATTCATACCAACTCCTTTTTTATCATATGGGAACAAAGTTCAGTTCAGCATGTCCTGTTCCCTAAAACTGAGGCTGTGGAAGGAACTTCATTGCTCTATCATACTGATGCCACCTCTATCCACATTTCCACGTCTACCTCTATCAGTGGCTCCCAGAGCTTCTAGATTATTATAGGGAAATAGAGATGCCTCTTTTAGCAGCATTGACAGATTTTATAGGTTAACTTGCAGCTACTTGGAGACATTGATTTTTAGCCTTGAACAAGCTGTATTTGCATATATTGATAAAAAAGGCTCAGGCTTTGTTTATAATATGAAAGAAAGCATTATTTAAGAAGAAGTCGTACAGAATTTAAAGTCAGGATACCAGGGTTATAGTCTTGCCTTAGAGCGTAGGAGTTATAAAACCTTGAGTATAATTTTAATCTCTGGGTCAGTCTTGTTTTTTTCTCTATAATTGGGAAATGGAGTGCTGTCTTATCAACCTCAAGAAATTGTTAGGAGGATTCTAATTTAAAATGAAAGCAATTTGTAACCTATTTTCTGCTATGCAAAGGAAAGATATTAGTAACCAAAATGTTTTAACGAGACTTAAACATTCCAGTGTCCTTGCTAAACCTACTCTCTTGGGTGACAAAAATCATTGAAACAGACAAGAAACTTGACCCTAACTACATGCCCAAGGCTCTGAGATTACTCTTACACTTTATCTCTGAGATTAAAGTCTAAATTCTCAAAATAACAACTTTGAAGAGTTATGGCAGTTATCTCCCCAAGCCCAAAATTAAAGATCTAATAGGCTAAGGTTTTATTGATATCTTCGTACAAACGTTAGTGTTTTGTGAGAGGAGAGAATGACATAAACTGTTCCAGGCATCCTGGGGATCTTTACTAATCTCCACTATGTAAAAACACAACCTTTCCAATAAGCTGTGTCATTCCTATCTTTCACTGACTGACCCAAAGGCAAGAATTAAATAGTAACAGTTGAGTTTTAAATCCCCTCCCAAAAAACACACATACAGCCCTTACTTAACTCTTTACTGTGACTATTTCTTTATTAATTGTGGACAGTTTTGATAGAAAATAAGTTAATTCTATCTTCAGTAGGAAAGCACATAAAGAGAAAGTGAAGATAGAATGTTAGACCTCTTGTGTCTCATTAGAATGAAAGTCTCTTTTTCCTACGTAGTCTTTGTCTATCCAAAATTGAATCTATAATAGCACCAAAGAAGGTTACCCATTTGAGAAGGTTGTTCTAAAGCTTTTTAATTTGAATTCAGTAATTTTAACTGACCAAGTTTCCTGTACAAGTCATATTCAAAAATCTGGTTTCTCTGGCTTCAAGCAATTTTTGTATATTTGTGTATTCGTTCAAAAAAAAAAAAAGTCCAGTGGTTTTCCAAAGAATTGTAGTGTTAAAAAAATCCACAATTCATTAAAAAAAAAAAAAGAATAGGAAGAAATTTAACAGACTATGAAGAATAATTATGTTTAGAAAGTAAGTTTCTGATCGAATTTCTTCTTTTTCTCCTCTCTACTTGTAGGTATTTTATAAGTGTTCATTAATTTATGTGTACTGTTTTATAATGGAAATAACATTAAAATCTCGTTTTTCGAAAGATGGGATGAACTTACCATGAATCCCCCCAAAACAAGTATGTTTGACATATATCCAATACAAGTGGCTATTATTATTAATATACATAAGGCTTATGAATGTAATAGGTACTAATTAATAATTATTTTTCAACCAAAAATTATGAATTTAAAAGAGATAATTTTTTTCTTAGTATACTCTCTATATTACTATTCCTTTGGAACATTTTTTCCCCCTATTTTGGAAAGAAAAATCAAACTAAGCAGAAACGTACAAAGCAGAAAATGAAAGTCCTCTGTCATCCCAGCTGGGAGATAACAGTTTGTTGCATAATTCTCCAGATTTCTTACCACTGACACCATGCATTTTACTCTGTTCTACAAAAATGAATAATTACACTACACAAACACTATTGTCATCTTCATTTTCCATGCCATAGCTCATGAGCATTTCTCTACATCAATATATTAAATCAGTCTTCTTCCTCTCCTTTGAAAAATATTTAACGTGCAAAAACTTGATCTACAAGATCACCAAATAAAAATTCCTATAATAATTCTATTTGATTATTTCACTATTCCATCCTATTCTGTCTTTCAGGAATAGCCACTTTAAAATTTTGGGTGGCATTCTTCCACATTAATTTTTGAAGTCATATATAAAATACAGATGGCTGAGAGGAAGGCCTGATATGTTATAAATTTTTCTAAAACAAAAACTATTTTGTTTTTTGAGGCATTTAACTCGCTCATTAACAAAGATTGGAAATTAAAACCAATTACCTTTATAATTTGTGTTGAGCCATGAGGGGTTTGTTTTGAAATCAAATGGTGCCAGGACATCCAACTCATACACCCTGAAGATGTTGCAAATGAAAATAGTTTACTACGGGGGAGGCGGTTCAAAACTTCGCACATCAAGTCTTTGAACATCCCTCTTCCCGCGATAGGTCATTCGCTTTGCCCACATTGTGGCGCATTTAGAAGCTCGCTGACTTGTATGGCAGCCAAATAATCTTTTCCACCACATTTTCTAATTTGTCCAGTGAAGTTCCCCTAGCGGACTTTGTTGTGTTTTAGCCCTTAGCTGTCATCCTGAAAGTCTTTTCCATCAAACATGAGAAGAGAGCGTAACCTAATTCTGTGGCAAGAGCATAGATGTGGAAATAAACCAGACCAGGGTTCTAACCCGGATGGATTGTGACACTGTGAATTTGGGCAAGTCAGTTCCATTTGGAGCTGAACTGCGGTGTCTTTTCTGTAAATTGAAAAGGTTAATCTCTGAGCTCTCTTCCTGTTGTAAAATCTGAGTCTATAAATATACACCTTCTAAGGCGACTGTTTGTAGTTGTGAACCGCTGGTCAACCCGTTAGCTGCCTCCTGGAGATGTAAGGCCCAAGAACTTCAAATCCCTCTCCTCTGACTCCCATGAACGACAAATCCCTGAAATCTGGCTCAGAGAGCCCTGAAGATTCTTCACTCTTCCCTGCTCCAGGCATGGCCTCACCATCTCCAGTCCCAGGAACAGCCGAGACTGTGTGTGAGCAGCAAATGCTGCCTCAGTGGGCTTGCCTGCAAGCGTGCTGAATAACATTATTCCCATTGCAGAAGTTGCTATAATTATTTTTGGTTACTCATTTGCATACTGAAATCAAAGGGTCCTAACTCCTTATTTGCACAATAAAATTAAGTTATATAAACACTCTACTTCTTGGAAATTATTTGTAAATCTACATAATGTATTTCAAGGCAATCAATGTATTGGCAACCTAAATTTGTAGAGGCCAAAATTAAACCATAGCAAGACAAAAAAATTACCTGGAAAAAAAATGGCTCACACTTACATAGAAATATTACTGAAAATACACATTTTACTTTGTCCTCATAATAACCCTCTTTTGATCAATTACTTCCATTTGACAAATGAAGACAATTACGAGAAGCTCTATGGCTTAGTTAAGATGTTTCCATAAAGTTAGTAAGAATCTGGGCCAGAAGTTAGGTCTCCTGACTTGGGTCCAAGAGATATTTCCAGTACATACCAGAAAATATTTAAATTTGATATGGATTATCTCTAAATTCCCTTCGAATTCAAATCTGCTCTGCTTCAATACCAGCCCAGGGAGTAAGAGCTTCATTTTCTTTCCATCACCGTCTTCCAAAGAAGTAAGAGAACGGTCCTGTCTGGTCCTATCTATCCACATCATTTCATGATTTTTGCTTTGATCATTTTCAAAGATGGCACATTTGCTCTCTTTCCTTTAAAAAGGTAAGAAATATGCCATTTTTTAAACATTGCATCCTCTGTTCCATGTCAAGTATCAAATATAAGCTCCTTTCACATTCACTCGTAGCTTTTTAATTTTGTTTGAAGGCAACTTACTTGAGCATCATGCAGCACACGCCCAGAACTGCATAGTACACGGTGTAGAGGAGGATGACACATATAAGAAGATTCTGCAAAACAAGCTGCAGAGAACACAGGCGTGAGCTCCAAGAGCCTGGGTTTTTTCACATGGTTGTTGGTAATGAGTCTGACAAACAAAAGACGATGGATGACCCCTTGATAGTGTTGGCTAGCTTTGTTTTGCTTGGAGACCCACAGAGTGGGAAGAACTTCAAAGTCCACAATGGAAGTTTTTCTGACTGGGAAGGCTGGCATGGTCCACATTTGTACCAAGGATTAATGCCATACAAAAATCCATATCACTTACCTTCCATCTCCTACCACACACTTCCTACATGCTAACATTCACAGTTTAATTTGACAGCATGATTTTAAATTGCAGCTATCTTAATAGTCAAAATAGAAGAGCTGAGAAATTTTGAAAAGTGTGAACAAAAAAGTACATAACACAGTAATAATTAAACCTGTGTGCAAGAATTTACAGAGCAATTGACTACAACACAATAGACAGTCCTAAAATGGCCTCTGCCACATATGAGATTTTTGAAGGAGGCATTGCAGATTAATGGGGACCAGATGGATTGCTCAACAAACAGTGTTGTGAAAATTGTCTAACTTCTAGACAGAAAAATCCCATTAGATTCCAGTCTTGTACCAGACACCAAAATAAACTCAAAATGGATTAAAGGCTTAAATGCCAAGAAGTAAAATGGGAGAAAATATTTGCAATATATATTACGAGCAAAGGATTGATATCCACAATACATAAACACATACAGATAAAAAAAGACAAACAAACCAAGAGAAAAATGGACAAAGTATATAAATACGCTGTTCACATGAATAAACATTTAAAAAGCCAATAAACAATTGAAAATGTCTGAACCTCACTATTAATCTCTCGAAATATATTCTTATGAATGTAATAAAAATGTCAGCATTTCACATAGAAATTTTCCAGTTTATTCTTTTCCCTTTTTATCTTTTTAAAAGTCTTCTTGTTTGGTCAACACTTTAACACTTTAGCATTATTCATTTTCTCTGAATGACGATTTTACCAAATTTACCAAATCTTTTAATTGGCCTGGGTACAGAGGAGCCCTCCACTAGATGCAAGAAGAGAAGATAGCACAGAGCACACCACAACCATTTAGCTGAATGGACCAAGTTTATAGACTTACCAAGAACTTACTTCTTTCAACTATGTAAAAATGGGTGGATTGTCTGGCCTAAGAGAACCAGAGGGAATCAGGACTAAAGGGTTCTAGCACCTTCAGGATCCCAGCCCCCCACCCTGCCCACAGCCATGCGGTCCCTAGCCCCTCCTACTCTTTGCCTGTAGACTCCCCTTTAAGAAGTCTCTTCTCTCTCCGCCCATTATTCTCATCCCCCTTTTGCCCTTCAGTATCTCCAACTCCTGGTTACCTAATCTCCCCTCCCTCATGACCTTTAGTCTCTTCTTAGCCTCATTCTTTTATTTATTCATTTGTTTTATTTTATTATTTTTAGTTGAAATATATTTGACGTATAATACTGTGTAAATTTAAGTACACAACATGGTGATTTGTTACAGTTATACACTGTAATATGAGTGCCATTGTAGTGATAGTTAACACTTCATCCTGTCTAATAATTATCGTTTCTTTTTCGTGGTTGGAACAATTAAGATTTAGTCTTTTAGCAAGTTTGATGCTTATAATACAAAATTCTTGTCTATTTTCTCTATCCTGCGCATTCGATATCTAGGACATACTACTAGCTGTGAGTTTGTAGCCTTAATACCTCAGTCTTTCTTTAAGACCTGCAGTCTTGTCGTTCATGATGGCTGACACGATCCTTTTTAAGGGAATAAGTAAAAGGAAGAAACCTTCTCACAGCTCTCTTTCTTTTACTAGAGAATAAAAACCTTTCCTAGAAACCCCCATCAGATATCCCATTCTGTCTTATTGACCACCACTTGAGGTCATGTGCTCACTTCCTGAATAATTGCTGACAAAGAGTAAAAGGGTCTAATCATGAGTTTAGAATATTGGGACTTTGCTCCCAGGGCTCAGCACCTACTGCTGTAATAAAATAAAAATTATTAGCAAGGAAGGAAAAAGGGGCGTGGGGTCTGCTAAAAGGGAGGCAACTCACAGTGTCTTCCAATATGTGGTAGAATCAGTATGGAAATAGTGATTTGTAAAGAAGATTATTTAGAGGTCAAGAGAACATGTGAAAGTTTTAGCTGAGTTGAAGGTCCAACTACTGTGCCCACATTTAATTTGGTTGAATTTCTTCCCAACTGTGGGGATAAGAATCTGCTGATGGAAGCTGGGTATGTGATAGGGAACAGACATTGGTGCTTCTGCAGCCTTAACATTTTCTTAAGGGTCATGAGTCTTTAGGATTGCTTTACTCTTAATCTATATATTAATAACAATTTGTTTTTCTTTTAATTTGAGCATTAATAAGGTCTAGTTGAAATATTTCTAGATGATCACTGTATTTCAATTCAATCCAAAATAAGATAAATGATACATAGTCTCTATACTAATATACAAACATGAAACTATTTTTGTTTCTATGTTAATATCAAAATTTAAATAATTTTTAAGTATAGTCACTTGCTATAAAATTTTATTTTTATAATCAAAACAGAATTGTGATACATCCTTAGAAAACACATAAATACTAATATGTGTAAGACATTTGGAGATATTTTTTAAAAAATGAAATCATAATTTGTGGGAGAACATATTTATTGAGAAATTTTACATATAGATATGCCTACTTCCCCCCAAATTTACAAAACACTGTATATAAATAGAATTACACATTTTAAAATTATTTTGAAAGAAATATTTTGATAAACAAAGCATACTTTTTGAAAGTAATTACCTTCTTTTCCATCCAAATAATATATTTAGATTTTCAAATAATTCTTTTCCTATAAGCAAATTCAGTTGCTTCTAGTAACTTCTTCCTATAATCTATACACAGCTTGCAAAAGTTACTTTCTAAAAGGTAATCAGACCATGACATTCTTCTGCTGGATATCCTCTGATGGCCCTACAGTCATCAGGATTCATTCATCCATTTTTTCATTTGACAAATAGTCACTGGGCTGAGTGGCAATGCAGAGTGAATTGGATGTGGTCTGAAGCATAAAAACTCAGTCTAGCAGGGTTTCTCAAATGTATAAGTATCAGACTCACCTTGAAGACCTGTTAAAACACAGATTTCTGGGCCCCCAGTCCCAGAGTCTCTGATTCAGCGGGTCTGAGGTGAGACCCAGAAATTTGTGTTTCTGACAAGTTCCTGGGAGATGCTGGGTCTTCTGTTTCTATAACCACACTCTGAGGACCACTGATCTAAAGGCAAGAATGATGAGTAAACAAATAGCTACAATAGATAGAGCGCTCTGGTTGGGGAGTGTATGGAGTGCTGTTTTAATAACATATTTTATTTAGTCCAGGATATCCAACATATTGTAATTTCAATGCATACTCAAGATGAAAAATTATTAATGAGGTATTTTATGGTTTTTGTTCATACTACATCTTAGAAACCCAGAGTACTTACTTACAACACATCTCTATTTGGACCAGCCACCTTTCAAGTGCTCAGTAGCATTGTGTGGCTAACGGCCACTTTATTAGACAAGACAGTTCTAACCATTGCCATTGCTTTTCCTGCTGGCCTCATCCCCTCAACTCTGTCCCAAATGGTTGATAGTCTAACTCTATTTACTATTTATTGTTGGATTACTATATATCAAGCATTATAACCATAATTTCTCAATTTTTCCACCCTCCCTTCCCCATACCCACCATTACGTGCACACATGAAAAACTTTCTGGGTATGGGTAACTATTCTCTGCATTTCACAGATTTGGAAACCGAGGTAAGAGGAGTTAAACTTAGCTCAGCTCAAGTGGCCTGTATATGACAGGGCTCCAGTCCAGAGCTGCTGATTGTCAAAGCTCTTCTTTGCCATGTACTGTCTGGCCTCCCACCTGCTAGGCTCTCGATAAAAGAATGTTGAATAGTCAATTCTAGTTCAACACTTTCTTTTTAAAATGATGGAAACTGATTCTTGACGAGGTTCAGTGAAGGGCCCAAGGTCATACCTTTATTTAGTGGCAGAGACAGGAAAAAAAAAGTGTATTCAATTACCAAAGGAAAGATAATGTTATCAAATTGACTGAATTGATAACTTTATTATGATACAATTATTGTACTTTAGGAAAAACCAATAATAAGAATCAGTTTGTAGAAGTCTAGATATTTAGCAACTGCCAAAATTTTTATTACTCCTTCAAAAAACAGATTTGGGTCCTGAAGCAAGTAAAGTGTAAAAAAAATTTGACATTATGACATTTGGCTGTTTGAACTTGACTGGATATTTGATATTAATATTTTAGGGTGTTATAATGATTGGAGATTTATCATATGCAAATGCAGATCATTATAAATGCAATTTCTTTATTAAAAAGCTCCCATGTTGTCTTATTTGTGCATAATAACAAAACTATTTTGAGAGTAGACTATATATACACAAGTCTGCAAAATGTGCAAATTTAGGATATGGTAAATACTTTATAAGTTGCTTTCAAAAGCACTGTCTGCTATAAGTCGTCTTTACACTGTCATCTTTTTGATGCAAAATATTGTGAGGCCAGCTCTCCTTCCACTGCCCTAAACACAAAGCAATTTTTTAATGCGTTGAAATTAAGGAGGGACTACACCTACTAAAAAAGAATAAAATTCTTTTAGTTTGGGGTCTCAGAATCCCCCAAACCACAACTACTATATGCAGGTGGTATGTCCCAGGTTTCAGAGCTTTAGTGGCCCCTGAGTGCCCCAGCTGCATAACTCCTTCAACTCTCCTGCCAGTTTCCAAACTGGTTTGACTGGTGTAGGAGGGCTGACAATACTGACTCCATCTTTGGCTCTCCATCTTGTTCACGCTCACACAATGACCTCCCTCAGGGCTATGTGTACAGAGGTCCCGTGGAGGTGAGGTGAATGCATGCTCTGCCCAGAATGTGGAAAGGCTTGTTGGGATCTCCCCGCTGGTGTGCAAATGGTCCCACTTTAGATAACTACCGTTTGCTCTATAAAATCCATGGGTTAAAGTCTGGACTTGGTGGAGAATAGCAGTGTAGCATCTAGATCATGATCCCCGATCCCCACAGTCACTGAGTTACCCTGAATAAAACTCTGTGTAAATGGTATAGAGTGGCTTGCTTAGTTTGTCGGTCTCAAAGTGCCTTCTTGGTCTGGAAGAGACTTTACTGTCCCTCCTCCTCCTTCTAACTCTGGGCTTAATTCAAAAAAGGAAAAGCTTGGGGCGCCTGGGTGGCTCAGTCAGTTAAGTGTCGACTTTTGGTTTCTGCTCAGGTCATGACTCCCGGCAGTGGGTTCGAGCCCCACAGCCGGCTCTGTGCTCAGTGCAATGTCTGCTTCAGATTCTCTCTCCCTCTCACTCACTCTCTCTCAAATAAATAAATAAAATCTTTAAAGAAAAAAAAAGGAAAAGCTCACATTCATTCCATTCTTCTGGAATCAATAGCTACCTTTCATTCTTCTCTTCATCTTTTGAATTTTTCCTGTTGTATCATTTCGTAACACCCCAGAGGGATGTCTTCCACATATTTTATAGTATTTCTTTGAGTAATTGGCTAAAAGATATGGGGTCTAATTGTTGTATGATACTTACCCCATTTTATCTAGAGGAGGAATGGGGCGTGTCCTTTATGCTCACTAATGTATGCATAGTGCCTGGTCTGGTTCCTGGCACGCAGTAGGTTCTCAGTGAATATAAGTTGACTGATTCACTACAGTTTTAAGGATTGAGAGAAGCATGGCTGATTTTCAGCCTACACATGGGTTAAGGAGTATCCATTATGACAGATCAGAGCCCAGGCCACACAGAACACCACCTCCTATAAGAGTAATCTTTGCTGAACAATAAGAGAGTAATCAATCACCAGATAGTTATTGAGTGTTGACATCGTGCAAAGTTATCACACAGTAAACAATTAGAACAAATAAATATATCCAATGTTTACATGACCATTTAAAGTATACCTGTAAAGTTTAGCTCACCCTTCAAAATAAACAGTTAGATTGAGCTAGGATAATCATCGCTTCTTCTCAGATGAAGAAACAGAGATTCAGAGAAATGAAGTGATGTTCACAAAGCTGATCAATGGAAAAGTTGCAATTTTATACCAAGTTTATTAACTCTAAGTCGGAAAGTAAATTTGGTGGTTCTGACCATGAGGGCAAAACTACTTCCCCGAAGGGAGATAAACTCGGCTTCACAATGACTTTGAGCTGTTAGTAAGAATCATAATGGTCCACATTCTTCATATTTAAATCAGATCACATGACCTGTATGTAAATGGTTCTCAAATTCTATTATTCTTAAGAAATACCAAATGTTTGCATGCGAAAAGTGCAAATTCCTCACACTCCGTATCTGGATATTAGGATTCTGTAGATACTGGGTAGAGGCCAGGTATCTGCATTTTAAGGATCCGCTCAGAGGATTCCAATGCAAAGATCTACTGAGGATGTAGGAACAAGTCCAGGTGATAAACAGAACATGGGTTTCTCCTATAGTTTCCTCCTCGGGTAGAATTTCTAAATGGGAATTGGATGAAGAGCTGGGAGAACTGGATTCCTGAGCAAAATGGGCAAGATGGATGAGAGAGAGATTTTCAACTGGAATGAACAAATATAATCTTTTACTTCACTGATAATAAGGAATTGCACACTGAACAACAATAAGACACTATTGTTCTCCTGTAGGCAAGATTTTTTTTTAAAAGAATCACTTTTTCTGGTGAATATAGTAAACATTATTCTAGACTGCTGGTGTGAGTAGAATTTAGTACAAGTCTAATAGGAAGCAATATATCAATATTTAGTTTTCAAAAGTGTGATTCTGAAGCTAAATACATATTTCTGGTAGGAAATAGAAAAGTCTTAAGAGGATCCATCTTTACATGGTGAAATCATTGGTGATTTCTCCCCCTTTTTTTTCTGTATTTTATAATTTTT